>NC_044916.1:26382788-26392620 GCF_003576645.1 Ipomoea triloba | reverse complement strand
TAATCTTAACTCTGTTAACCAAATTCACAACTTAATAAATCCAAAATCACAATTTCAATAATTATATTACTATCTGTTTACATTCACACGTTCATGTCTTTATATTCACAGCCTCAATACTCTATATTCACAGTCTGAAAAGTGCTCATATTCAACTTCCGTTTCATATATTCACATATTATACACTATATTCACACATTGAAAACTACACATTCACACATTTCAGTGATTATATTACTATCTGTTCTACATTTCAGTTTTAAAACTAAACATTCACAACTTAATAACTCTAAATTCACAATTTCAACACTCCACAAGCATCACTAAAATGTACTAATTAATAACTCCAAAGAAATTTTATAACTAAATGTTCACAAATACAAAAAATATATTGTCATCTCTTATTAACATGAACTAATTCAGAACTCCCAGAACTTGGATGTACAAGATATCCATCCCCAGCAATCTCAGATAAACTTCCCGACAAAATAGATTGAACAACACCCTTTGTAATTGAAGCAACCTTGTTTGCAGAACTCTTTCGCCCCCTAGCTACAGACTTCTTTTCAATAATACTACTTCGCCTCTTATTACGCTCCCTTTCAATCTCCGGCTTGATGGATCTTGTACAATACCACTTGAAGATGGGACATCAGACTTTCAATATGAACATAACCAACCTCGGTTTCAACACTTTTCTTTGCACTTTGAAAAGCTTCTTCACAACGCTGTCTAGCTGCACTGTTGTCTTGACAAGAAACAATTAGTCTTTGAAACTTCCTGGTCATCTCAACAACCCAAATTGAAGGAGCAACACCAACATTAGAAGACAAAGAACCCATATCAACAGCCTTGCCTTCAGCAACTTTCTTTGTCCACCTTTTCAAATGTATTTATCGGGAATAGAACAAATGCAATGTACATTCATAATGCGTAAACAATGGCAGCACAAAATTCCTAATTCAGAAAACAACTTACAACTGCAAGAAATATCCAAATTGGTAGGCTTAAAACTAACTTCATGCCTTATAATATCTTTATCAGGACGCCAAACATGATACTTCAAATGACAGCCATCATCGAAAACACTATCTTGATGACAAGCAGCACCTTTCAAGAATTGTTCCTCAAACATATAATATATTTCAATGGTATATACCTCTCTAGCATGTGAAAGAAGTTTCACATCATCCATCATCATATTGGGCATGCCTTGAGCACACCGAAAATCCTCACCATTTTCCTTACTTCTCCATTCAGAAACAACGCTCACAAATGATGAGTAGAAATCACAAAGCCCTGCTGTCTTTGTTAGCTTCCTAGAAATTGAATGGTTTGTGGTCTCACTCCTTTGTGAGGATAAAATGCCACCAGAAAAGTAATCCTTGTTAAATGCCGGGCACCATTTTTCCCTACAATCGTACAATTTTTCTAACCACGGATTCTTATGACACTTATAGTCAATCACCATCCTGAAAATCATAAGATCACAAAAAGGAAATATACACAATTTTAGAAACTATATTCACAATCTGATAACTCTATATTCACAAATACACTCCTCTACATTCACAGTTTTTAGATCGCTGAACTTAAGTCTGATAAACATTCACACATTCATAACTCTACATTCACAAACCCTATACTATACATTCACAGTTTCAAACGTACACATTCACACATTTCAGTGATACTTGTTCAGTAATTATATTACTATATGTTCTACACTCACACATTTAGTACTCTAGATTCACAGCTTCTATACTGTATATTCACAAATCAATAAGTCATTATTTTACAAAAATAGTATTGAAAATTCAAACTCAAAGTGAATGAGTAAAATACAATAACATACCTTGACCAATACAACTCAAACTCAGCTTCGGTGTCTGTGTACTTCAACAAACAATTAAATAGATCCATGAAATTCTATTGTTCCTAAGTGTCTTGATGTGCTTCTTCGAGTTCTCACCGATATGCCATATGCAAAGACGATGCCGTGATGTTGTAAACACTTGAGAGATGGCAGCAGCCATGGCTGCGCATTGATCAGTCATAATGGTTTGTGGACATTGCCACCCATAGATCTAAGAAATGCTCTAAACAACCATACAAATGACTCTATCCTTTCGTTCATCAAAAAACCACACCCAAACATAATATTCATACAATGGTGGTTCATCCCTACAAATGGACCACATCATGTCGTACTTGTTAGTGCGATATGTTGTATCATGCACTAACAAGTCTCCAAACAACGCATAGTCTCGTCTCATTTGCCCGTCCCTCCAAAAAAAGCTAGTTAATCTTGCATCATCATCAACTTCAAAGTCAAAAAAGAAGTCAGGCTCATTACACTGCCTCCTCCTGAATATTTCAATCAACGAATTCGAATCAGTTCCATCCAAGCTCTTCAAATACTCAGATGCCAATGAATTGTAAGCATCTCGATTGGTAAACCCAACGAGTGGAGACCCTCCTGACTGATGTTTCAAAAACCTTATCCCATCCGCCAAGGCAACCCCACTCTTCTTTAAGTCTCTTAAGTATGAAAGTTGATTGTTTCCCACGCTTCTGTGCGAACGAAGTAGGTGACTCTTGTCTTTAGTGCTTAGCTTGTGGTTATGAGCTTTCTCGTGTTTTGTTACTGTCCACACCCCATTACCATCTACATCGAACTGAATATGCGCCACACCCGTCCTTAAATCAATCTTTGAATACGCCTTAACACCACTGTTTTTCTTGGACTTACTACCAGCCTTGGAGCACAAAAATGTCTTCATCTTAACATTTTTAGTAGACCCTTGGTAGCGTTGCTTACCCTTCCTCACACTAAAACCAACTCTAAATGCATAATCGTTATACAACTCATACGCTTCATCACCATTACTTACTACAATACCACCAAATCTTGATCAACTGCACATATGAAATATAACCTCAAGTATGGAAAAACATACCAAAAGAAATAAAAAGCAATCTAATGGAAATATATTCTCTATGTAGAGGGCGGCGGGTAATGCCACACTATATATTCACATAAGCTATACTAGATATTCACAGTTAGAAAACACAGATTCATACATTCCAGTGATAGTTGTTCAGTAACAGGATTACTCTTCTCTAGCCAAAATCTCTAAACCGTTCTGCCAGTGACCCCAAATCCTCCTGCCTAGTAATAACCAAATCAGTTCTTTGAATATTTGCGTCCGCCTGGAGAGACACCCCAGCAATCTCTTCATGCTTAAATGGGGCTGGAAACCATCTGATAAACTGCTGAACCATACCATCCAAACAAGCCCCAAAGTCTGCTCCAGCCTGCCCTATCCTGTTCCCTATATCAAAAATTGCAGAAACCCCATGACTGCCTGCTTTATCCACCGCAAGCCCAAAGTCCTTGGGAACAAAATTTTGAGCTGGAAATTCCACATCAAATAGCTTGGGTGTCTGCGGGTTTGGCCATGAAAACGAGGGAGGGACAATATGCGACTGAATCAATCCTGTAAATCCCTGTGTCAGTTTATCAGCAAAATCTTGGCTTTGCCTTTGCACCTCTTCCCACGCTTCAAACGATCTCTCCACCGACATCATTCCCACTGCTTAAATCGTCAAAACCTAAAACCTAATAATTTCTACTTTTCACTACAAGACTACCAAAGCGACCTAATTCCAACAACCCAAATCAGCATTTCAAATTCCAAAACTTACCAACCAAACCGTAAAATACTAAAATCCGCGTGGCGGTAACGAAATCAGGTCAAAATTCGAGCTCTTCAGCTGATGAATCAACGGGTATCCCGTCCGGGTGCTGCAAACCCATGAAATTTGCCGATTCAACTATCGGATGAATGTCGAAAGTTACGGATTTTAACTATAAGCTTCCATAGAAGAAGGAGATGTAGGGTTTCCGATAGAGATAGTAGAGATGGGTTTGAAATGCGTGGCGTAGATATGAAGATAAGAACGGGAGAGGTTTCCTCGTCGAGCGAGAGCGAAATTGATTTTTTTTTCTCTGTGTGCGGGTGAAGACGAAGGGCACTGGTAATGGCTAAAATGCGCAGGGTGCGTAGTGCGCACACTGTGTTGTTGACGCCACGTTTTCTATTCATATCCATCCGGTCGTGGACTCGTGGTTTCAAGATAAAAACTTAGTTTTCAAACTGGGCCCCGCTACTTTCCCCAAAATATATCTATCATATTGGGCCGTTTTGTTGGATTCATATTCCTTTTTGGGGCATGGATGTTCGCAAATTATGCCGTGGACCCAGGTGCACATTGCAAGGTGCACCTGGGTCAAAAACGACGTCGTTTTATGGCGTTTTTAAAAAAAAAAAAAAAATTTGTTAATTAACGCCGTTAGGCGGTTGTCGACTACCAGCGGGAGAAACAGAGCAGAGGAAGGAAGGCGATTTCACAAATCAATTCATCATCGCCGCAACATCATCGCAAATCAATTCATCATCGCCGCAACATCATCGCAAATCAATTCATCATCGCCGCAATTCTCGCAAAACGATTCATCGCCTTTGTTTGATTCATCATTGCAGTTCTCTCATTCACCATCGTAATTCTTCTTTGCAATTCTTCTTCAATGATGGCAGAGGCAGTAGATTCATGTTTACACGTTGATGGCTCATCTTCGATTGCAGGTTTTTTTCGAATTTAGGATTTGTGGTTAGATTGATTGTGTAATCATGTATTTGAGTTTTAGATTCACACTTATACAACTCTACATTCACAGCTACATAGTGATAGATTCACACATTATGAACTATAGATTCACACTGTTTCCTGATACTCTGTTTTGCAGTGATGGCAGAGGCAGTAGATCAACTAAGTTTACACGTTGATGGCTCATCTTCGATTGCAGGTTTTAAGTTTGGATTCATGTTTGATGAATTGTATAGATTTATGTTTGTTTTTTTCGAATTTAGGATTTATGGTTAGATTGATTGTGTAACCATGTATTTGAGTTTTAGATTCACACTTATACAACTATACATTCACAGATACATAGTTGTAGATTCACACATTTAGAACTATAGATTCACACTGTTTCCTTATACTCTGTTTTATTTTTTTATATTTGTAGTGAATGCAGATTTAGTTGTTGGCTCAACAAGCAATGATCAAGGCTGTATAAATGCTGAGGATTCTACTTCAATTCCAGGTTTTTTTTTTAAAATTGTTTTTTAGAGTAAAATTAGTGATTCATATTGATTTACGATTTTATGTGTAGTTGTGTGTAATAGTGTTTGATGTGTGAATATAGAGTATAGGACTTGTGAATATATAGTTTTGAATGTGTGAATGCATAACAGTGTTGATATAATTGCTAAACATATTGCCCCTGAAATGTGTGAATCTAGAGTTTTCAAAATGTAAATACACAGTATATGGTATGTGAATCTAGTGTATTGAATGTGTGAATCTAGAGAAGATAGTAATCCTGTTACTGAACAACTATCACTGGAATGTATGAATCTGTTGTTTTCTAACTGTGAATATCTAGTATAGCTTATGTGAATATATAGTGTGGCATTACCCGCTGCCCTCTACATAGAGAATATATTTCCATTAGATTGCTTTTTATTTGTTTTCTTTGGTATGTTTTTCCATACTTGAGGTTATATTTCATATGTGCAGTTGATCAAGATTTGGTGGGTATTGTAGTAAGTAATGGTGATGAAGCGTATGAGTTGTATAACGATTATGCATTTAGAGTTGGTTTTAGTGTGAGGAAGGGTAAGCAACGCTACCAAGGGTCTACTAAAAATGTTAAGATGAAGACATTTTTGTGCTCCAAGGCTGGTAGTAAGTCCAAGAAAAACAGTGGTGTTAAGGCGTATTCAAAGATTGATTTAAGGACGGGGTGTGGCGCATATATTCAGTTCGATGTAGATGGTAATGGGGTGTGGACAGTAACAAAACATGAGAAAGCTCACAACCACAAGTTAAGCACTAAAGACAAGAGTCACCTACTTCGTTCGCACAGAAGCGTGGGAAACAATCAACTTTCATACTTAAGAGACTTAAAGAAGAGTGGGGTTGCCTTGGCGGATGGGATAAGGTTTTTGAAACATCAGTCAGGAGGGTCTCCACTCGTTGGATTTACCAATCGAGATGCTTACAATTCATTGACATCTGAGTATTTGAAGAGCTTGGATGGAACTGATTCGAATTCGTTGATTGAAATATTCAGGAGGAGGCAGTGTAATGAGCCTGACTTCTTTTTTGACTTTGAAGTTGATGATGATGCAAGATTAACTAGCTTTTTTTGGAGGGACGGGCAAATGAGACGAGACTATGCGTTGTTTGGAGACTTGTTAGTGCATGATACAACATATCGCACTAACAAGTACGACATGATATGTGGTCCATTTGTAGGGATGAACCACCATTGTATGAATATTATGTTTGGGTGTGGTTTTTTGATGAACGAAAGGATAGAGTCATTTGTATGGTTGTTTAGAGCATTTCTTAGATCTATGGGTGGCAAATGTCCACAAACCATTATGACTGATCAATGCGCAGCCATGGCTGCTGCCATCTCTCAAGTGTTTACAACATCACGGCATCGTCTTTGCATATGGCATATCGGTGAGAACTCGAAGAAGCACATCAAGACACTTAGGAACAATAAGAATTTCATGAATCTATTTAATTGTTTGTTGAAGTACACAGACACCGAAGCTGAGTTTGAGTTGTATTGGTCAAGGTATGTTATTGTATTTTACTCATTCACTGTTGAGTTTGAATTTTCAATACTATTTTTGTAAAATAATGACTTATTGATTTGTGAATATACAGTATAGAAGCTGTGAATCTAGAGTACTAAATGTGTGAGTGTAGAACATATAGTAATATAATTACTGAACAAGTATCACTGAAATGTGTGAATGTGTACGTTTGAAACTGTGAATGTATAGTATAGGGTTTGTGAATGTAGAGTTATGAATGTGTGAATGTTTATCAGACTTAAGTTCAGAGATCTTAAAAACTGTGAATGTAGAGGAGTGTATTTGTGAATATAGAGTTATCAGATTGTGAATATAGTTTCTAAAATTGTGTATATTTTTTCCTTTTGTGATCTTATGATTTTCAGGATGGTGATTGACTATAAGTGTCATAAGAATCCGTGGTTAGAAAAATTGTACGATTGTAGGGAAAAATGGTGCCCGGCATTTAACAAGGATTACTTTTCTGGTGGCATTTTATCCTCACAAAGGAGTGAGACCACAAACCATTCAATTTCTAGGAAGCTAACAAAGACAGCAGGGCTTTGTGATTTCTACTCATCATTTGTGAGCGTTGTTTCTGAATGGAGAAGTAAGGAAAATGGTGAGGATTTTCGGTGTGCTCAAGGCATGCCCAATATGATGATGGATGATGTGAAACTTCTTTCACATGCTAGAGAGGTATATACCATTGAAATATATTATATGTTTGAGGAACAATTCTTGAAAGGTGCTGCTTGTCATCAAGATAGTGTTTTCGATGATGGCTGTCATTTGAAGTATCATGTTTGGCGTCCTGATAAAGATATTATAAGGCATGAAGTTAGTTTTAAGCCTACCAATTTGGATATTTCTTGCAGTTGTAAGTTGTTTTCTGAATTAGGAATTTTGTGTTGCCATTGTTTACGCATTATGAATGTACATTGCATTTGTTCTATTCCCGATAAATACATTTTGAAAAGGTGGACAAAGAAAGTTGCTGAAGGCAAGGCTGTTGATATGGGTTCTTTGTCTTCTAATGTTGGTGTTGCTCCTTCAATTTGGGTTGTTGAGATGACCAGGAAGTTTCAAAGACTAATTGTTTCTTGTCAAGACAACAGTGCAGCTAGACAGCGTTGTGAAGAAGCTTTTCAAAGTGCAAAGAAAAGTGTTGAAACCGAGGTTGGTTATGTTCATATTGAAGAGTCTGATGTCCCATCTTCAAGTGGTATTGTACAAGATCCATCAAGCCGGAGATTGAAAGGTGAGCGTAATAAGAGGCGAAGTAGTATTATTGAAAAGAAGTCTGCTGTAGCTAGGGGGCGAAAGAGTTCTGCAAACAAGGTTGCTTCAATTACAAAGGGTGTTGTTCAATCTATTTTGTCGGGAAGTTTATCTGAGATTGCTGGGGATGGATATCTTGTACATCCAAGTTCTGGGAGTTCTGAATTAGTTCATGTTAATAAGAGATGACAATATATTTTTTGTATTTGTGAACATTTAGTTATAAAATTTCTTTGGAGTTATTAATTAGTACATTTCAGTGATGCTTGTGGAGTGTTGAAATTGTGAATTTAGAGTTATTAAGTTGTGAATGTTTAGTTTTAAAACTGAAATGTAGAACAGATAGTAATATAATCACTGAAATGTGTGAATGTGTAGTTTTCAATGTGTGAATATAGTGTATAGAATATGTGAATATATGGAAACGGAAGTGTGAATATAAGCACTTTTCAGACTGTGAATATAGAGTATTGAGGCTGTGAATATAAAGACATAAACGTGTGAATGTAGAACAGATAGTAATATAATTATTGAAATTGTGATTTTGGATTTATTAAGTTGTGAATTTGGTTAACAGAGTTAAGATTATTATGGTCAATGGTCAATTCTATAGTTAGAGAAGTGTGAATGTGGTGTTTTGAAATTATGAATATAAAGCTATGGGTGTGTGAATATAAAGCTATTGGTGTGTGATTACAACATAGTTCTACAGGAATTCAAGGAACTATTGTATATTCACATTTGAGTACAAGCTGTTCATTTCTTGTTGTACAAGAGTTTGGTTTTCTTGATCACAATGTTTTTCAATATGTTGGCACGCCACCTTATGATTGTTGCGGCGTACCTGGCCCTCAATCCAATTAAGAAGTTTTCCTACAAATATACAAGATCAAATAAATACTTTATTGCAATGCTAGCAAAAAAAAAAAAAAAAAAGAAATTATTCAAAGCTAGTATTTGTGTACTTACATTTAAGTTTGCTTGCTTTTTGAATCCCGGGTTCCATTTATTCAATGTCCCTTTATATGTTTCCATATGCCTCATTACAAATAGTCCGCAATCAATGTAATTTTTCGATTCTTTCCAACTCATGTCCACAACCTCTATGGTTAGCTCATCCACCTTCCAGAATAGGGAAGATGACCCCAGTGCTAGGTATTCTTTTAAAGCTGTAACCTGGACATAAATATTTAAGTCTACCACTGTTACACATTCACACATTCATAACAGTATATTCACAGATTATGTATTCTATATTCACAGATTGAAAATACCAGATTCACACATTTCAGTGTTAGATTTTCAGTGATTATATTACATCTGCTATACATTCACATTTTGATAACTCTATATTCACACTTTATATACTATATATTCACGGTTTGAAAAGTACACATTCACATATATGTAGCAACTGAAAAGGAGCTCAAGTTGGTGATCAACTTACCAAGAGGGTTGGGCAATCTCCATACTTGTCCTTCATGGTAACACCACGGACTAAGGACTTGTTGTCAATTATTTCAAGTTTTGAGGCTTTAACATTGATGCAAATGAGAAAATAGTGCCCTTGACGAAGCACTGGAAAGAATATCTAAGTTCAAAAAAGGAAAATAAAAAACAGTGTCATTAATGTCTTATATGTGACTAGATAAAACTGAGTGTTGTTGATAAACTCACCAGGTCCGCATCATTTATGTCCAAATTTTGTAGGCGCTCAATTTCATATGTCATCCGCTCATAGAAGTTTTGTTTCTTTTTTTCCATCGGGAGACATTTCATCCATTCGTGGGTGGGATCTAGTTGTAACTAAGATAAAAAAAAAAAAAAAAAAA
>NC_044916.1:26382320-26382526 GCF_003576645.1 Ipomoea triloba | reverse complement strand
TAAAAAGGACTTACGTAGGCAATTGTGCTGAAAAACACCCTCTTTGGTTGCTCGGGTGCACGCTCTTTGTCAAGCATTGAGAGCCTCAATGCCCATACATCCAAGAAGATATTTTCAACTTGGCCAACACTGAGCGAGATGAAGTGATCCCTAGTGATCTCAATGTCACCAAAGTTGAAAAGTAACTCACTACAAAAGCCACAAAA
>NC_044916.1:26381201-26381409 GCF_003576645.1 Ipomoea triloba | reverse complement strand
TGTGAACAAGTATCACTGAAATGTGTGAATATGAACCTTTCAAACCGTGAATCTAATGTATTGAATCTGTGAATATATGGATATGAATGTGTGAATCTTCAACAGATAGTAATATAATTAATGATATCTGTGAATATATACTGGTCAGTTTGTGAATATATAGTATTGAAGGTGTGAATATATTGACATGAATGTGTGAATCTAGAAC
>NC_044916.1:26371164-26377598 GCF_003576645.1 Ipomoea triloba | reverse complement strand
CACACATTTTCAAGGGCAATATGTTTTGTAATTATATTTATCAATGTTATGCATTTAGACATTCAAAACTCCATTTTCACGCTTCATATTCTCCATATTCACATTTTGAAAACCTCACATTCACATTGAATAAAACGTAAAATTTTTGAACTAAAATCCCAAAATATAAAAAATGTGAAGAAATACCTGTTGCTTAGTGTGAAGACTGCTGAAGACTGCTGATAGTATGCAAAAATTTCCGGGAACGAGTGCTGTAGTGATCGTCGGCGATGAGAGTATGTCGGAAAACGGCGAAGCGCAGGCGATTACGTCGGGAAAGGGTGAAGAACTCTTGCGGAGGAAGGGAATCGCCGGCGAAATGGTGAAGAATCGCAAACAATGGTGAAGAAATGGTGAAGAATCGCCGGAGGAAGGGAATCGCAAACTGTAACTTGCGGAGGAAGGGAATCGTCTTCGTTTATATATTTAAAAAAAAAAAAAATTTGATTGGCTGGGTGTAACGGTGCCACTAACAGCACCGTTACACCCCTCCATTAAACGGCGCCGTTTAAGGACCCGGGTGCACCTTGCAAGGTGCACCCGGGTCCACGGCATAACAATTGACTAAATTCCTATCCCATTTTTTTTAAAGAGTAAAATCAATTCATTTTCGAGAGAAGAGTATTACGAATGACACTAGAAGAGTTTACAGGCTATTTCGAGCAATTAAATGTAGAAACTAACTAACAAGTGCACTGCTTGATTCGCGGATCACTTAACAAACAATAAATTAACATGAGTAAATATTCTCATTAAGTTTTTAATATAAACTAAGACTAAATGAAAGTAAGAGTCGTCCCGAGTAGAGTTGAACACATGATACGCTTGAAGAGAATCTGTTTCAACGACAATTTTGTCAATATTATGGGATTTATTTAAGCTAGCTAAGTGATTCCCTTATTATTGCCGCAACTTTCGCTTCCTTGGAGCTATAGAGCCCTCTCTAGCACGGACCTCTTGTTGCAACAAAGTGACTCATACCATTCCTTAGCACACATCGGAAACCCAGTCTGAAATTGTTTTATCAATAATTGCATCAACATTCAACTTCTTATCACATTGAGCAAATATTACATTGTAATAGAGTCAATAGTACTAAAAAAACCTTTAGAGACAGTATTTAGAAAAGAAATTAAAGTTCAAAATTCGACAACGACATAGAATTATGTCTAAAGTGAACAGATTATTTATATGCATCATGTTTACTGAACCATTAAGTTACGGCGATTTATATATTTCCACTTAGTATGTTGAGCCAGGGTGGGGTTGAAAATGAGTTTTACTATACATACTCCAAGATTATACTCCCTGAGGTGACAAACAGTGATTATTTGCATCATGTGGGTCCACAAAAAAGTGTCTACATCAAAAGTATGTGAGAGAGAATATAAATTGAGAGTATAAAATGTGAGTCCACGTAAATCTTCTGGCGGGAAAATGTACTGCCATCGACGGAGGGAAATTGAAAACCTGTCGCTACTCCCATTCATTAGATCCAAGTAATTTTCCGGCAACCGTCAAGCCTGAAAATGGCTGCAACCGACACACTCAGCATTCTCGACGAGATTCAAGCGATCGTTTCCGACAAACGTCAAGTGGAAATATTCTTTCGTCGATTACATACGCAACTTATACATATCACACACGGACTATAAAATTCTCCTTTTTGAAAATTTAAAGGTTTATTTGATTTTAAGATCAATTTAATTAAAAGACTGAGCTTTGGGTTAATTCGGAATAAACTAGTCCGGTCTGTAGTCATAGTGAATTCCGAAATTCATTTCAGCAAAATAATTGTCAAAAAATGAGGAAGATATAAGGAACTAATTATTATTAACGAATAAAGATTTCAGTTGGGAACAGGAACACATTCGGAAAATTTAGAACTAGGATTTTGTCAAAAGATTTAGGGTCAATATCATTTTTCCAGAATATATTGTAAAAATTGTATGGATCAAACTAAGATAACTGCAGCCTTTTGTGTAGTGGAGGCTTTATTGCGAGGGGAAAATGCCATCTTTACAATGCATCTTTTTTGTTGGTGGGAAGGGAAGGGGGTCAGTTGACTGAGGAGTGAAGTATGAACAAAATTCAGCAATTTTCAGAGTGTATATCTTTAATACAAGAATTCACCTTGTAGGTTAGCATAATTGTCTGCACCCTTGAATTTCACATGCAATTGGGCAGTTAGTAGAGTTACACAGTTTGTCTTGGTGAGAAACAGGAACTATTGGTTAACGTATTTCTTTCTCTGTTGTCTATTTAGGTGTCCTACAAGTGGCTGAGTCGGAATTTCTTGGTGTCTTCAAATGATGCAAAGAGGTAAGGGTATTGGAAATGTTTTTTTGGAAAGTGAATTTAGTTTCTTTTTTCTTTGATATACTCAAATTAGTCTCTTCTTGCTTTCACAGATTGCTTCATGAGTTTGTTGAGAAGCATGGCAATGGTCTAGAAGTAGTTTATAGCTTGTCTGGATGGTTGAAAAATACCCCTTCAACCTACCATATAAGGATTGTCTCAAGTCCTAAACTTGCAGGTTTTGTATCCTTCCATATATAATACGTAGTACTTTTTTTTTTTTTTTTTGAATACTTCCATATATAATACTATAATAGTATATTCGAATAAAATGCATTCAAATACAAATTCTGTATTTTCATCAGACTTTTTTTTTAAAATGAAATTTCCCTATTTCACTTGTATCAATATCTAGCACTTAGTGCTTCATCTCCCATGATCATGCTTAATATTTCAATATCCCTTTTGTTTGTTTCTGTTGTTATACTTTGAGTGCTCTAGCACCTTTAATTGGAACCATGTTGCTTCTGCTACCAAATATTTTATTTTGTTTTTTCTTTAATAGACAACGAAAATTGACTGCTATGCATGCAGAAGCCAAACAAGAGTTCAAAGAAAATTGCTCAGTTCAGGTCTATAGTGTGCAAGCTTGCATCCCAAAGGATCCAGCTGCCCTTTGGAATTCTGAATTTGTCCAAGCTGAAGAACTGTTTAAGCAGCCCCACTTAGCTGATAATTGTCTTTGGGATAATAGGTACATACTCCATACAAGGAATTCGTAAATCAATTTGCTTAATATTTTACGATCATTTAGACCTTGGATAACTCTGCTGTGAAATGTTAATATCTAGGACTTTCATCAGTATCTGATGTTTCATGAATGAAGGTCTTTTAATTCTATAAATAGTATAAACTTACAGATTATATCTGCTTTCTTCCATGCTCATTGGCACTTTTGTGGAGTTTTGAATTCCTCCATCAAGTGGAATGCTGAGAGAACATCTATCAGTGTTTCTGCCCCTCAAGTGAAAAATGCAGGAGTCTTAGGGATGAATGAAAGTAAAGTTACAAGCCCAAGTGTGACTATGCCACAACCTCAGGAGCAAAAGGGCCAGAAATCAAGTCCTAAGGCTAATACACATTTTCTTGTTACAGTTAATGACATCAAGAATGAAAGCTGTGAGAAAGGAGAACAGAACAGTAAACTTGCTATAGATAATAATGAGAAGTCCATTCAATCCCTGGCAAATAAGAAAGTCAGCACGAAGAACACCTCCACTGGGAATAGAGGGACATTGGTTAAAATGTGGGGTTCTGCAACTATGAAGTCAATACCTGACCAATTTTTGGCAGAGGCTGACAAATCGATTCCAACTACAACAGGTTTGTTCACTTTTAAAATATTAAACTTACTGGTACTGTTCTTCCCTGATCTTTTATTATTTGTGTAATTAGCTAGTGCAGAAGCTCAAATTCATGCTCTTGAAGTGCTGGAAGATGGAACCAGTGATGAAGATGAAGATGAAGATGTTAAGGTTATGAGAAGATCCAATGGTGAAGGGAATCGAAAAAGAAGGGTTGTCTTTTATTTGTCTGATGAAGAAGAGGAATATACAAATGCAGTCAACCTAGCATCACCTGATCCTCCAAAAGTGAAATCTTCTTTAGGATTGAAATCGAGTTCAAATACTATGGAAAAGGATAAGAACAACTTAAATTTTGAGGGAACTGAGAGTAAAACAATGGTCAACAAAGGGAATACAGCTGTGGAGAAAGGTGATAATGCATTGAAGCAAGACACTTTAGCTACCTAGCTTGGAATTTCAGAAAGCTTAAAGTCTCCTCTTTGGCCATCTTTGACCATGTTTCTAACAATGTTGCAAATACAGGGGACAAAATGACTGATGTTGCTCCAAAATCACCTAAAAGGAAAAAAGTTCTAAAGACGCACATAAATGACCATGGAAGAGAAGGTATGGCCAGTAATGAGATCTGTTTCACTTGATCTGAATAGTTTGACATGTGGTTTGGTTGTGCAGTTTGATATATGGCACTATGTGATTTAGAGTAATGAAATTAGAATAAAATGAAAAATACGAGGAGAAACTTTCCTTCCTAATCATGAATTCAGCTAGAAGTACACATTTCTAGAAGACACTAGAATGTCAGATTCTGTTCTAGATCATCTAGGACTAAGGAAAATTTTCTTTCACAGAAATATGCATTCAATGCCTACTTCCCATGCTTCTCTGGTTAATTTTTTTTGCTCTTCCAGTTACTGAAGTTCCATGGGAGGGCCAGCAGATGGAGACAATAATTGATGGCAATGCATCAAAGAAAAATGACGACAAAATAGTTAGTGATGCTGTTGGAAGGTAAATATATTCAATGCTTGGTTTTTAGTACTTGCATCATATGTCAATACAATTGGGTGTCAAGGAAAGTTACTTGTCCTCCCTAGTTTCAGCTGGCAAGCAAATTTGACAACACAGGTTCACAGGGAACAATAAAAAACTGTACTTAAAGCCTTTGGCTTCTCTTGATTATCATAATTACCATTTCAATTTACCTGAATTTCTGGAATTTTGCTTTTCTGTTTATTTTGTTTTTTTTTGCTTGTTTTTATTTTTGCAAAGCTTTCTTTGAATTGAAAATGGTCCAATTGAGCCTTATCCACAATGATATATCATAAAGAGATGCATCTGTTTATTAGATACCCATGCACAAGATGATCCTGAACATTTGGGTCCATAACTAACATGTCTATCAAGTTTTACCACTGTTTTCAACATTTCAGATTAATATAGATATAGTTTAAGTTGCAAATATTGGGGACAAGGCTGTGCTGTATCTATAAAATACTGAAGAATATTTTTTATTTATGGCCATGAGATGCAGCAAAAAAGCTCATGAAAACTTCTAGGTTGCAAGGCCTATTCTTTTTCACCATTTTTTCCAATGCAAGATTTGTTCTAGGTTCAGAAGTATTTGAATTAGTCATAGGAAGCTATAATTAGTTTCATTCTTATCTCTTTTGATTAATAATGTGGCCATTATTAATATTTATTGTCTTTACTTGGGTTTATGTTTCCTTAACACGAGGTCCGGTTTCAGATTACCTAGAGCTAAGAATTCACCTGCAATGGGATGCAATGCTCCAGTAAACCAAGCAGGCAAACCAGGAAACAAGAAGGGTGCAAATAAGGATCCTAAACAAGGGAATATTCTATCATTCTTCAAAAGGGTTTGAAGACAGCCTTGCTATAGTTCTAAACTATGGATGTGAAATGCCATTTTCCCAAAATCACGAATGAGTAGGTAACTATAAGATCATGCATGAAAAATACTTTTGGTCACTTTCTTTTAGGTATGATCCTGTTTCTTCTGATTCCTGGAGTCGGTATCTGTAAAGTGTCAGGGCTATTTCTTGATGATTTCACAGTTGTCAGTGGTTGTGCATATAATCTTCCTCTGCTTTTTAGTAGGTTTATTAATAATCCTTTGCATCCAATGGGGTTCACAACTTCACATATTCTATTGAAATTTAATTCTACCTATAATTTCACAGAAGGGATGTGTGCCTTGTGCTTTTACATGCATTTAGTGATCAAAGGTTCAAGGTTTAAGCTCCTCTCTAGTTTCCACCCATTAAGACAGTAAGTTTAGATTTGAGTCTTATTTCTGCATCCTCAATCATATGCTCCAAAAAACATGCATTAGTGATTAATAAAAACACAATGTTAACTAGCACTTTACCAATCAAATGAACTTTCAAATCCCCATTATGAATATGGTGTTAACAACATGAAAAGATGCCACTGATGCAGACAATAGAATATGTAAAAAAAGGCCTATTATTCACCACTTACAAAAACAAAATTTCAGTTTCTTGTATTATTGTGCTTTTGGCATCTGAAAATGTGATGATTTACATGAGCTTCTAACCCATTTAAACAACTGTTGCAAATAAAATTTCAACCGTCTCGAATCAGGTTTGTTGGCTCGCTCAAAACATACTTGGGTAGTTCATATTTTGCACCTGCAACAATGATCCTCATAAGGCATATTGCTAAATATAAAGAGGGGGGGGGGGGGGG
>NC_044916.1:26343115-26369266 GCF_003576645.1 Ipomoea triloba | reverse complement strand
GGGGGGGGGGGGGGGGGGGGGGGGAGAAGAGGTCTCTTCATCTTGCACATTCTAGCTAGATTTGGGTCTTAGAAGGATCAAATCAATGTCTTTTTATTCAAGTACCTCTCTCATCATAGCATACAGTCAAATCCGCACTCTGGATAATGACCCCAGCACTGTCCACAACTGCTTGAGCTAGGTTTAGATCTGCTTCTGCAGCAGCGCGAAGGGCATCCCAGATTTCTAGTACAAGTGAAATGTTAGTCAGAATCCTATGTCCTAAAACAGGTATGTAATGCAGTTATGGATGGCAACATCTGTCTTTCCCCCAATTATTGAGCATCAATACTTCTCAATAAACAATTTCAGAATGAATTTTACTCTGAAGAGTTTTCCCAGTTGACAAGTTGAGATTTTTTTTGGGTGATTAGGAAAACCGCCAGTCACTATCCAAGGGTGTGCATTGGGTAAACCATGCATTGTTATCCTAGCCGGTAAAGGACCACAAGGACATACACTAGCATAACTTGTCTATAATTGATCGGCTCAAACCAAGAATGACAATAAGTCGCTCCGAGTGGGAGTCGAACTTGTACCTTTGTAGTTATCAAGTCAACTACCTGACTAACTTGGTTAGGGTTGGCTTGACAAGTTGACTTTTAAGCTTAAATAATATGCAGTGACAGAAATATGAGTTGCAGTGCAGGACAGAAATAGAAAACTACCTTTCCTGCCACCATAGTGAGGGGCAGTGTCCCAAAACTCTTCTCTCAACTGCATCAGCTGACTCTTGGTTATTGGCTGTGGATGCTTCCATGGCTTTGGCTTTCTTATCTTTTTAACAGTTCCTATGATCACACAAGATGATTCAATATCACACAATCACACACTTCCAATCTAACACAAATATAACAACTTTATTGTTTTCATATGGCAGACATTCAATATTTTGAATTAATCTGGATTTGACTCAAGTCATGCTGGCAGAGTTTGAATCTTACTCGGGAAAAAGTCTGACTCAACTACAATAGCATTTGTTTAATTCTTGAAAACACCATAAAAATGGACCAAAAAAAAAACATGGTTTGCAGTTGAGAAGATTATCCAGAAAGAGCAGAGCAGAGCGGAGCGGCTCACCGTCTGCCTTGGCTGGTGAGGAGCCAGTACAACCCATGGTGGTATTTCAGTGCGTTAATGCAAGGGAAAGCCAAAAATCATAGCATAGTAAAGTGAAATCCTGTGCTTCATGTAAAAACTTCCCTGAGTGGTTTTTGGATAAATTAGGGAGGATAGGATTATAGGAATGAGTATATATGAAGTATGGAAGACAAAAATAGGAAGCGTACGAGGTGGTGGACTGGTCTGGTGCCTGGTGGTAGAGCTTTATGAAAAATTTTAAAGAGGGGAAAATGGAAAAAGGCGCCTTTAGGTGGTTGCCTGTCACGTTTCTTGCTCGTGATGATAGCGTTGCTGTGGGCTGTGGTCGCGTGAGATGGTACGTCATTGCATGTGCACACCCATAAACCACTTACATTTCCAGATATATTGCCTTTATACAATTATACAATTTTCTAAAAATTATTACCATTATAAATGGAAATGTAATAAGGATTATAAAGTAGTGTATATTTAGAATATTTTTTTCTTCAAAAAGCTTAGCTGAATACATTGTCTAAATCTTTACTTATTGCGCACAAGAAACTCTCTCATTTTGAGAGGTTGCTCCCTCATTGTCGTCGGTGAGACTCGATCTCTAGTCTTTCTTCTTAAACTTCACTATCGTGATTAATTGAGCTGCCAATGTAGGCATATATGTTTAAAATATTGATAAGGAAGGTTGGAGTTATAGGAAATATAATGGTCTTAAATCTACGACTCATTAAGGATACGTTTTTTATCAATTCAATTCAAAGATAGAAATAGGTCTATCCTAGACAAGCTATGAACATTGTAGAATCTTAATACTACAATATAATAGAGGTGGAACAACATGTACTAATCATATCAAGATGTATTCTTTGATCTTATTGGTTGTAGTTAAATGACAAATTCATCTCCGTCCAAGTGTGTAAATAGAAGATTTTAGCACCCTAAGGAGCATGGGATAATGTACTCCAAGTCTCCAATTTTATCACCTCTTACAAGGGTATAGATTTTCTTTTAAAATTAAATTAGCCCGGACTTTGTATAATAATGTTATTATTTTTAGCTAGGCTAAATAAATAAATAGGCAAACCCTTATTTATAGGTACAACCTTAATGTCTTCAGATTACATTGTGATACAATTCTTTAGACACTAATCATCACACTAAGTATAAGACACAACTTATATGATACAATTGCAACTCTATTTAAATTTTTCATTACACAATTAGACATTTAGACTTAGACAACTCCATAAGATTGTGTTAACCACGGGGTCGGTCTCCATCACCCCATTGTTTTGGTGCCCACTATGTCTTCTTCGGCTAATTTACACACACTTAGCCCAGTTCTTAATAGAGTTTTTTTATTTTTATTTTTTTAATTACCATATGGTACTTTAGAAATTGTCATAATTAATTAGTTTGAGTAATAGTTATATCTTCAATGATTCAAGATACTCATTGCATTAGTTAGTCATGCTCTAAAATTGAATATTAGGGTATCTTTAAAAATTATATATATATATAAAAGATTTTTTTTGGTGTAATTTACCTCGATAATCTCAACATGTAATCACCATGTATTTTGTCTATTGTCGTCTCACTCTCCTCCCCCGCCAACTTTTTCTCTTGATGCTTGGAGGTATTTATATATAGTCCCCTTGATCCTAGTGCCCAACTATCGCAATACACACTCTCCACGTGTCTCGCTGAGGATGAGGTGTCCATTACTAAAAGGTAGTCCAAAGAATTCGCTAGAGCAAGACATGGTTAACGTCACAAATTGTTAGACAATCCTCCCAGACAGATCATCCAGATCATCAAGTCGGCCAACCATGAGGTGTATCATACATTCATACTTAACCCATCTAAGCTCGGCCTTGGCCATGTGAATCCAATACCGAATTGGGGATAAACGACCCACTAATATTTCTCCCAACAATGCTTGAATGTTATGGAGTATATACCAATCTTTTTCATCACAAATAATTTAATTTACCATTAAAAACTATACATTTCATAATATATGAAATTACTCCGTATAATATATTTGACATATACGTGAGATATTTATGTTGTATATCAATCATATTCACCACAAACAGTTTTATCATTGAAAGTAACTTTTGTCATATAATTTGTAAACAGAGTGCAAGTTGCAAAGTCATATGTAAACTGTCTGTCTTTCCCACTTGCTTGGGCACTGTACTGTTAACTTGATGATGGGTAAGATTTAAATATAATATATTCCTTATTTTGCTTATTATGATACTACATTAAATTACATATTATGTATATAATAAAAATAAAAAGTATTAATAAAATACACATTTCTTATTTTATGTTTGACTCCTATTTAGCAACAAGAAGCATATAATCATTGGAGATGATGGGGAAACTCTTCTGCCCAATGGTTGAGGATTATGTGAAAGTTAACTTTTCACATCACACATGAATCTGATGATATCAATAAATGAATCTTCTTGATTGTGGAAGTTGTATGGGTTTCTACTTTCTACCCACAAATATCAAGAGCAGAGTGAATGAAAATCTCCACTATTAATAATGAAAGGCTTCAAACACAGAATTGAGATAAGCTGTCAATTACACTTTCTTGTGAGCATTGAAAGATTAGTGAGTTGGGCTATCATATAGCAGCTGTCATGGGGAATTTTTATTTCTACTACAGTACTTGTCAACCTCTAACAACCACATTAACCTCTTCACAATTCACAATTCACAATGTACCTGATTATTTGGTTTTTATATATTAACAAACAAATTAAGTAGAAAAGATTATCCAATCCATTTGAAAGCAAAATTCAAAAAAAAAGGGTTAAAAAAAGTTTATCTATGCCCAAAAAAAGGTGACCAAGTGGGTGGAACATAATTCTTGTATTTGAATGGTCACAAATTCAATTATTGGCAACACCCTCTCGGTCGGGTCTACTGCCCATAGTCTTCTTCGTGCAGTCTACCTCTCTTGTGTGGGCTTATTGGTCATTACACAAGAGTGAGAAGTGACTGCAGGTTTCTCTCACCCCCTAAAAAAATTTATCTATTTGTGGAAACTCAAGATTGAAGTGTGGTAAGATGGACTTGGTTATCCAATCTAGGTTATACCATGTGTAGCCAGGATCCAGGTTCATATTCACAATTTTAGAACTCTATGTTTACGATTACTTAACTCTATATTCAACAGTATAACACAATTTTTAAATTTATATAACAAAATTGTGAATATAGAATTCAAAAATTATGAATATTGAGTAATTTAATTTTGTATATTGAAATCTAAAATTGTGAATATGGACCCGAGTCCACCTTTCCATAGCATAATTTGCCCCATGTGTGGGAACTCGACTAAGAGAGTGTCGGCAATAATCAAACTTAGGGTGGATGAGTGGGTTACATAATTCTAATACCCGGATGGTCTTGCCAAAACCATTTTGGTTGAGCTCACCGCACATGTTCTTCTTAGTGAGATTTACCTCTCCTCTGTGATTTGCAAGTTATTACATAGTAGAGGGTAAAAGCGATAGGTTTCCTTCATCACCCAAAAAAAAGTTTATCTATTTGTGAAAACTCAAGATTGAAGTGTGGTAAGACAGGCTTAGTATTATTTTGTGAAGATGATTCATTCAAATGGGAAAATGATTTTGAGTCTAAGGTTGGAAAACTTATAACAGTTATAAGCAGCTCAGTAGGAATCCTGGTACTAAATCAAACTCAAATACATTTTTACACTGATTAGCTAAACAAACCATGAGGCCAAGTAATAAGATATGGCTCTCAACCAGTAATAACTAACCAAGCAACAATAAAGAGAATAGATTCATTCCAGTTCCATTACATCTACTCACACAGTCACACTCACAGCTTTAGTACCACACATACCTTAGTTTCATAAAAGATTTGAATCCTAGATTAAGTGTTGGTACATGTTGTCAAGGACCTCATCAACCGTTGTCTAGCAAGCTTGTGATGTGAGGATGTCAAACCAGGTACATGTAAGCCATTTAATACCTACTGTTTCTGCTTTGTTACACAAAATGTTAGTAGGGAATGCAATTATGCAACAGGTACATGTAAGCCATATAGTGCATGATCGAACGTGTTGTCTACTGATAGCTATGAGGGTCCCCATACTTGTTCCTGATATTATAATGCTCATACCTTGTATCTGCAAAGTGGTGGCCCTTTGTTTCAATGTGTTTTTGTTCCATCCCAGTGGTGCCTCCCAAATTTGGTGCTGAGCTTTTCTCTGGTCGGCGATGTTTTGACCTTTCCTTCTGGCTTTTCGACCTCACCTGTGTATAGGGAGGAACCTCACCTGATGCATAGTACTCTGCGTATTCATGGCGCTTGGAAGACCGGTGCTTGGTCAACAATGATGGGTCTTTCATGCTAGAAGATCTATGTTTGAGGGGCTTGACCTCAGAAATGTTGTCACCAATATTTTGCGGGTGAACCTGCCTGGTCTCGGGGAGATGAGCTGTAGCTCTTTGTTTCTGAATGCGGTCAACCTCATCTTCTGGCATGATGAGAGAATCTTTGAGCGGAGTGAGACTACCTTTGGTGCTCTTCATCCTGAATTGTAGCGGATTGAGATGAGCAAAAATGCTACCCACAGCTTCAACGGCAAGCTTGGACAAATCCCATACAAGCTGCCCAAAAGACGGCCATCCAGCTGCCTGCTCATCCTCTTTATCAATTTCGACAATGGGAGATGGCTTCTCCTTGATCAGTTGTTGATCTTGCTCAGCTTCCGCATCCCCTTGCTGTAATGATATGGAGATGACTAAGACACACAATAAACACAGAGCAAATATCTAGCCATTCAGTAAATTGTTTGATTTTTGGAGGATCAAAAGAAGGTAAGCAGATACTTTGAACTTTTAGGCCAAAAGCACAAGCAACTCAAATAAATTTCAGAAAATATTCACTGCAATTTGTCTTAAGCAATCAATGAACTGAAGATGAATTATAGATTAGAATAACATACAACATTTGAGAAAGGGTTAGAACCAAATCCCTGCTGAAGTATGCACACACCATACCCTATCAATACAGCACCAACGACCATAAAAATATCTGCAAAGGATAAGATCGATTAGACCAGACCATAAATTAAAAGGTCAAAGCAGCAACATAGAGCCCGTTAACAAACAATTCATTCACCACCATTATGAACAGATATATTACATATAACAAAAATAGAATCCCAGCATAATAATTTTTCAATTCAACACTGATATTTGGACCAAGTACACTGGACAGGTCAGCTTCCATCCATCGGATCTACCACTCAAACAGTTACATATCCATGCTTTGAGTACAAAACTAAAAGTTAAGATAAATAGATAATGATTGTTAAGTACTCCGTAATTACTTTTATTCATGAATATGAAGATGTGAGAGAGACAACATAATTGAACTAAGCATTTAACATTTTAACATAACACTGTGGAAGATAAGCTGCATTATACCAAACAGTTCAGACAGCAATATTAAGGGTTAATTATGGGAGGAGTCACACCTATGGTTGAGACAGAACTGAACTGGTAATCACAGTCCTCTTGACTAAGGGAAATTTGCCTAATCGCTGCATTTCCTCTATCAACAATTAGTAATGAACATGTTGGTCGGACGTAGATCACATCAAAATCGTTTGAGAACTGTGCATCCTCACTTGGCCCATCTCTATATCCAGGGATGTTGGACTTTCCTCCAGCAATTGTTGTTACACCTGCAAGCCATATTGAATTTGAAAGACAACACTGCATCATAAAAGAGCCCGTGACAATTTCCAAACTCCACATGGAATCTATGTGCTCTTATGAATCATGCAAACCTGCTTCTCCTATCTTTCTTATGGCAAGATTTGAGATATCAGCGACATATACATTCCCTTTATCATCCATGGTAACTCCTCTTGGATTATTAAAACGAGCATCGCTCGGTTTTCCATCAACATGTCCTGTATGACCCTTAAATGAACCAGCAACCAACCTTGCCCTACAATCTGCATCAATCACAGCATTTTTAAAATGAGTAAACAAGTTAACATTAATAAATTATTTCTTTCATCAGATACACATACTGTAATTAAACTAGTATATTTTCTGAGTCTTGACTCTAGAGTTTAGATTGTGTGAATTTTCCAAATTCCAAATGGAGTAGACAAATAAAGTACAAGGCATAACATATTCTCTTTCAGTGTCCTTCAAGCAACTAACAGACGGCATTTTCATAGTCCAACTTCCAGACTCAGAAGAAAACAATATTGCTAATGGAATCTCCAATCAAGAGTATAATTTCCAAACTTAAAAGAGATCACTATAGTGTGCAAAGTATTATGGCACAAGGAGAGAAGGAAGGTAGCAAGAAGCTTACACCGTGACAAGGGAGGAGTAATTTTAACAATGTTGCTACTAACAGCATCCACAGCAAATAGTTCACCATCCTGTGAGACGCGGATCTTATAAGGCACAATGCCCAGTTCATTTCCTTCGACAACAGTTTCAACCAAGTACCCATCTTCAAATTGAAGTAAATTTCCATCTGTATACCCAAAAAGGGAATGGGAAAAAAGAGAGCATATTTAATGTTTCAGTGCATATCTAAACAAAAAATGCCATAAACAGTTTACCCCAAATTTCAATTTCCTTCCTATAAAAATCGAACTCCAAGCTCCACAACTACACAATTCTTCATTGATAATGTAAACTGAAACACTACAAGTACACCCAGATCACAAAATTTCAACAGTTCCCAAATGGGTTTTACCTGATTGGGGAATCTTGGATGAAGGCCTACTAGTCCATTTGAGCAGAGAACTCAAGTGCTTTATCAGAGGCCCTGAAATACACATAATATTACATGCTAATAAGTGTATTCAGAGTTTCATACACCTCAAACAAACCAATCGATTCTCACAATGGCTGATAAGCAAAGCAAGAAAATAACACTTATTACACTCACGCATAGCACACACAGATATAGTTAGAGAGAGAGAGAGAGAGAGGGATTACCAGCTGGGGCAGCAGCAAAGACTTGAAACTGAAGGCAAAGGGTGAAGAGGGCGAAGAAGGCAAGCAGGAAAAGTGAAACCCTCATGCTTCTATCTCTTTGAAAAGTAGAAACCGAGAAGAAAAGAGAGAAAGAGATCAGAAAAAAAGAGTGAAAATTGGATTCAATACACAAAATGCAGAATCTACATAGTGATTTGTGGTCCGTGTGAAGGCAAGTGTTGGTGAAGCTCAAGCGGACACTGCTGCTACAACTTACAATGAAGCTTTTATGGCGGTGAGTTTAGACGATCGAAACTTGGTTCATCACTCATTCAGAGTACAGACAACATACAGCTACTTTCTCTCTCAACTTTTTATATTTTCGTTCTATTTTTTCACCAGAAATTTTTTTCTTTTTAGAAATAATATTACAGATAAAAGTGCATTTTTCGAGGAATGACGGTAAAGGGAGACCCCGGTCTGGTGTCAGAACAAAATGTACTTTTTTACTACCTATGGCGGTGAGCATGGGCCGGGCTTTGTCCGGATCAGCATTACTGCTATTTGGGCTACACTACTAAAAATTAGGGTTCTCCAAGTCGGTCGAAAGCCCGCGAACCGACCTGCATTCATCCAACAGTGAGAGGCAAATTATACTGTGCACCACGTACCTAAACGACGTCGTTTTGAGCATTGTAAATTAATCGTCCGTTTTTTTTGGAAATCACGTTTCCCGTTTCGGCCGGTCTCTGTATTTATGTTAATATTCTGTGTATTCTAGGCAATCATTCTGTGTATTCTAGGCAACCGTTCTGTGTATTATAGACAACCGTTATGTGTATTCATGTTAGTAACACATGTTGTGATTTCATGTTAGTAACACATGTTGTGATGTGTTTGTGCATTTGAATGTTTAGGAGGATGAGTTCTGTGTATTTTGTGTAAATATTATGTGTATTCATGTTATTAACACAAGTTGTGATGTGTTTGTGCATTCGAATGTTATGAGGATGAGTTCTGTGTATTATGGGCATCAATATTCTGTGTATTATGGGCAAACATTCTTTGTATTCTAGACAAATTTTCTGTGTATTCTATATAATGATTATGTGTATTATAGCTAATGAATTCCCTGGAGTCAAGACCTTGTGGTCTAGTGACACCTGGTTGTACTCCATACACAAGGGGGTGAATTATCTCTTTAGTAGAGAAAAAAGTTAAAGCACATAACAATTGTACTAAATTTTAAAAAGATTAAATTGTGTATTTTTAATATTAGACATGACTACAGTATTTGAAAGGAATTTGTAAGTATAAAATAAGATAATCAATTACATATATGTTAACATGGTGTGTTCATAATATACAAATTGTGAATTTTTAAAAGGTAAATTTGCATAAGAATTCACCTTGCCAATGGTTACGTAGGCCCATTGAATTGCTAGTTGATTTGTATAGTCGTTATATTATGAACCAAAAGTCCGCCATTATAATGTGAATCCTGAACCAAAACAATATTTTGAGAAAAGAAACTTCTTTGGAGATGCTCTTATAGAAACTATCAACAAAGACAACAAATGACCAGTCGTGAAATTGCCATGTTTGCCAAAAAAAAAATCAAAGAAATAAAAATGATTTGGACGCAGTCAATGTTAGATACTATCAACAAATGACCAGTCTAAATGTGTAAGCGCACACGTGGCTATAAATGATAGGATGGAGGTCAGAATGTAACGTCATCGTCTCGTGTCCACATTATAACATCACTGCAGAAACGGATCGGATCTAAAGTCCGTCAAGGGAAGCGAAGAGCCTACGGAGCCTTTCGGTTCTCAGGTATTCAAGTTCGTATATTTTCTTTGTTCTATATTACTCCATGTTTTTAATTATTATTGTTTGCATGTACCTTTTGGATGTTTTTTTGTTTTTAAGCCTTTATTTATTTATTTTTGAACAATTTAGTGTATCCAACATGTGCATCGACGTTAGGTTTTGATTTAGATGATTAATTATTTTTAGATTTGCGGTTAATTGGATTTATTTTTCGTGTTTACGGATATAATGATTCGATTTTGCATGCATTGATGGATCTTGAGCTCGACATGATTGATCTTCTCTGAGACTCTGTGCATTAGAGAGTTGATAGCTGGGATAACCGTCGGATAATTAACCTTGTTGGTGTTTTAATGTTTCGAAAATTTGAGAATAAGAAAGTGAATTTATGTTGTATTACTTGTTTTGGTGTAATTTTATTTGTTGTTTAATGCGTATTCTTGTAAGGGGGTTGCATAATGGATCGAAAACAGAAGATTGCATTACTTACCCACATAATTGATTAGTTGCTGAGATAATATGAGGAATTTTTGTAGTTAAGGTTCTGTTGATTTAATGTCTTTTAGGCTTCATTTTATTCATTAACATAGAAGATTGGTACCAGGGTAAACTAAAGAAAGCAATTCATTTTAAGATTAGCAGAGCTTCCTTATGCAAATTCCTGGTCTGATTTCAGTGTACAATGTCTCTTTGTTTATCTATTTTTTTTGGTCTATTCTATAAAAATAGGATCTTTAAATGTTGCATTTTAATTTTGTAACTTAAAAGTTGTACTCTATAATTTTCTCTAAAGGAATAGATTTTTTTTTTATTTTTTTTATTTGTTGGTTGTTTCTGGTGTGAACACTTGGACTGTTGTTCTTGGAGCAACTTTAGTTTGGTTCTGTGATATTTGGTCTGTGTTGAATATCTGGCACTACAACATCCAACTTTGATGTATAATCTTTTACTATGATCCTTCTGATAGTTAATTCCTTTCTTCGGAATGCAGATTGAGCTGTAAGAGGAAAGATGGGAGGTGGATTTAGAGTTCTCCATCTTGTTCGTCCTTTTCTTTCATTTCTGCCTGAAGTTCAAAGTGCTGACAGGAAAATTCCATTTAGAGAGAAGGTCATATATACTGTGATCTCTCTCTTCATTTTCCTTGTATGTAGTCAGCTCCCTTTGTATGGAATACACTCTACAACTGGTGCAGATCCATTCTATTGGATGCGTGTTATTCTTGCTTCAAATAGGGGTACTGTCATGGAGCTTGGAATCACCCCCATTGTGACTTCTGGACTTGTTATGCAACTCTTAGCTGGGTCAAAGATTATTGAAGTTGACAACAATGTGCGTGAGGATCGTGCACTTCTGTAAGTACCATTGTGACACTCTGGATGCTCAACAAAATTAAATTAGTGTCTTGCCCTGTTATCTAGCTTTATTAATGCTGACATACCTACTTGAGTCAGACTGGCAGACTTATCAAAGTTGTTCCTTTGATTTGTTGATGATGATACTCATTGCCTGTTTTGGTAACAGAAATGGAGCACAGAAGTTATTAGGCATTCTAATAGCTATTGGGGAGGCTGTCGCATATGTTCTCTCTGGGATGTATGGCAGTGTTAGCCAACTTGGTGTAGGCAATGCAATTCTCATTATTATCCAACTCTGCTTTGCTGGCATAATAGTTATTTGCTTGGATGAACTCCTTCAGAAAGGATATGGTTTAGGGTCTGGAATTTCACTCTTCATTGCAACCAACATTTGGTAAGCTGCTATGATATGTGCTTTGCAGATTTACCACTTTGAATATTTGGTACTAATCCGATTAAAAAAAATTCTCTCTTTGATAGTGAGACAATCATTTGGAAGGCATTTAGTCCAACTACAATCAACAGTGGACGTGGAGCTGAATTTGAAGGAGCTGTTATAGCTTTGTTCCATTTATTAATTACGCGGACAGATAAGGTCCGTGCACTTCGAGAGGCTTTCTATCGGCAAAACCTACCAAATGTAACAAACTTGCTTGCCACAGTATTGATCTTCCTCATTGTTATCTACTTCCAAGGCTTCCGTGTTGTTTTGCCTGTGAGGTCAAAGAATGCCCGTGGACAACAGGGGTCATATCCAATTAAGCTATTTTACACTTCAAATATGCCAATCATTTTACAGTCTGCACTTGTATCGAATCTTTACTTTATCTCACAGGTATTATCTCTAGGACACACTGATTCTTATTGACTTCAAGATTCAGATGACATGATCTAATTGAATTTGCATCTTCACAGTTGCTGTATAGGAAATACAGTGGAAATTTCCTCGTGAACCTGTTGGGGAAATGGAAAGAATCTGAATATTCTGGCCAATCTGTTCCTGTTGGTGGTCTTGCTTATTACATTACAGCACCATCAAGGTAACAGATGATTACTTGGTCTTACTGTTCTGTTGAGGGTCCATATGTCAGTTTAACTTTTTATGGTTTTCATGAACCTCAATGGAATATAAAATTCATTGTATCCCATGGTACTCACCATGCACTCTTTTTTGCAGTTTGGCAGATATGGCAGCCAATCCTTTTCATGCTCTATTTTATATTGTGTTTATGCTGTCAGCTTGTGCTTTGTTTTCAAAGACCTGGATTGAAGTTTCAGGATCATCAGCCCGGGATGTGGCTAAACAGTTAAAGGTATGATTATTTTGAATTCCGTGTTGTTTTCTTATTTTAACAGTCAATCTGTTCAGTCACATGTATGGATAGTGCATCTGTGTATTTAATATGGATAGTGTATTTGTGTATTCAGTATACTCATGTCTTCATCTCCCTAATATAGATTGCCCCTGCATGATTTTCAGGAACAACAAATGGTGATGCCAGGGCACAGGGAATCAAATCTGTACAAGGAACTGAACCGTTATATACCTACTGCAGCGGCTTTTGGTGGTATGTGCATCGGTGCACTGACAGTATTGGCAGATTTCATGGGTGCAATTGGTTCTGGGACAGGGATTCTGTTGGCTGTCACAATCATATACCAGTATTTTGAGACCTTCGAGAAGGAAAGAGCCAGTGAGCTGGGTTTCTTCGGATTCTAAACTCCAGTTTGCAGTTGCCCTTGAGCCTGTTATCGTTTATGTGCTGCAAAATTTAGGTTTTGCCCAAACCACCATAGAGATATCAAGTTCAGGAATATTTGATAGCTCAGTGTTAGCTTCTGACTAGGAAACTCTGCCCCATTTGTTTGTTGGATTTGTGTATCAAGATGAGAGATTGAATTTTGCAGCTGCTGACCTTCTGGCAATGGTGATTAAGGTTTCCAAAGCCCCCTTATGAATTGAATTAGAAGTAGAATTTTTTTTAATGCTTTACTAGATTAGCCTACCCAACTGAAGTTCTTTTTATAATCTACACAGTAATTTCTGTTGTTTAGTTGCATGAAATAGAGAACTAGTAATTTATGGGTGATATAATACGATGAGAATGTGGATTTTTTGAGCTATAATGTTGTTACCTTATTGCCAGATAGTAGATACTATTCATATGAGAGTGCATACCCTGATACCCATTGCTTTGTGTTCTTGGTGTTGCTTTTCTTGGTCTCTCATAGGCCTGTTAGCGAACAGAGCTTTCGACAAACTACTCGTGTTTGAGCTCGGTAAGTGTTCGTTTATTAAGGTAAACGAACATTAACAAACAAAATTTAGAGCTTGGTTAATAAACGAGCAGAGTCTGAACAGTGGTAAGCTCGTTTGTTAAGTGTTCGCGAACAAGCTCGTTTGTGTTTGTTTAGTATTGTTCGTGAACAAGCTAGTTTGTGTTCGTTTAATAGTGTTCGCGAACAAGCTCGTTTAGTGTTCGTTTAATAATGTTTGCGAACGTAGATTATTACTTTTTCACGAACAAATTGTGTTCATAAACATGTGCAGGTGTTTGGTTATTAAGTGTTCACAAACGTGTTCATGAACGTAAATGAACATGTTTGTGAACACGTTTGTGAACGTGTTCATTAATGTTAACAAACACGTTCGTGAATGTGTTCGCAAACGTTAACGAACACTAACGAACGCTTAACAAACGAACACAAACAGGATTTTCAAAAACCTTAACAAACGAACACGAACACTCCAAAATCCTTAACAAACGAACACGAACAGTCTTCGTTCGTTTATGTTCAGTTCGTTAACGGCCCTACTTTCTCACCAAATTTGTTTTCCCCAAGCAGGGACAACAAAAGTTGTGATCCTCTTTGGTATTTGACTGGTCCACTTGGCTAAAGGGAATTACTTTAAAACGTTTTTGTTTAACCATAAAAGCGACTACATCAGTGGTTTTTGTTTTTTTGACTAATGGAAGAAATGTGTTTTATAGAGTTTTTATTTCTGCAAATTAATTTTTTGTGGGTCCCAAGCTTTCAAATGAAATGGGAAAAATAATTTGGCACAAATTTTGTTTTTCCTTCTTGATGGTTAGCGTTTTTTTCCCTTGCTTTCATCTCTCCCCCTCCATCTCTTTCCTACATATAACAAAAACCAAATAAAATTCTCAATTGATGTGGTTGCTTTAAGTGGGATAAAATTGAAGGATTGAGTATCATTTTTAACGACAACAATGCTATAAACCTTTCTTGTATTTTCTGTAATGTATTAGTTAATTCATTGACATCTAATGTAGTAATGTATGAAAACCAGGAGGGAAAAGTTTGAAAGGAAAATGAGCCTTTTAACAATTCTGTGAAAACATATTTGATAGTCACTATTGGTGAACATCCATATTTTTAATAATTATCTTCATCTACAATTATTATAAGAGCCAATAATATTAGACCCCTGGAACTAAAAAATGTTGGTCTACAATTTTACCCCTGTCCAAGATTAAAATGTTGGTTCCACTAGACCAAAAGAACTTCACTTAACTACCCCGTTAGAAAATCATGTTAATTACCCAATTTTAATCTTAAAACGGAAAATTAAAGTGGAACATTTTCAATAGTTACGAACTAAATTTCATTAATTCCAAACACAAAAATTAAAAACTTAAAAACTCAATAAGGGATAATACTTGAATGAATCATGCTAGGCTCCCTTCCATTTGTCTCTGTATATTTTTTTTGCTGGCCTGATGTTGGAATTTTTTTTTTCATAAAAAATATTTTGACTATTCAACTTTTTAAATTTAGTAGGCTCCTTTAGCTTAGTAATATCAAGGATGGATGCTACGGGATGAAAAAATGAAGCGAAATGAATGCTCCATTACTAGCTCAAGAAGTAAACCACTTGACATGAAGTCACCAATCCAGTGATAGGGGTTCCCTAGATTGTACTAGATTGGCAACTCGCGATTTACCTTCTCCAACAATAGTAACTTACTTATATTATTACAAAGAGTAAAGTACATATGATTTATAACATTTTATGTGTTCGGTATTATAAATATTAATTTAAATTATTTACACTTTAATTTTTTGTATAATTGATTTTAATATTAGTGAATAACATTACATTAAGGGGCGTTTGGTTCACGTGATGTTATATTACCGGGAATGTTAGATTATTGGAAATATTAGATTCCTGTGTTTGGTTTAAAACTGATGTATGCAATATAAATCTGTTCGATTGAAGAGTTATTTTTTATAGTATGATGATCATTTTTACTTGAATATTGTTAACCTATTTTTATGTACTTTAATAAATTTAAAATTAAAATAAATAAGTAAGATAATGGTAAAAAAAAATAGAAGTAATTAAAATTAATTAACTAAGACAATAAATTAAAATGACAAAATTAGCAATAAGACAATGGAATGTGAGAATACCTAAAAAAGGGAAGGGTATCCGATCTCACATTCCATTGCAATAGCTATAAACCTTATGTGGAAGTTATGTTACATTTCCGAAGGTAAATTGCATAACTTGAACCAAACATGAAAATCTTATATTCCCAAACAAATATAACATTAGTTATCTTATATAACTTGAACCAAACGTGGCCTAAAAGTTTATCCAAATTAAAAAAGAAATAGAAATTATTTAAAAATATATAAAGAAAATAAAGTTAGCTTGACAAAAAATAGTACTAAAAAGGACAATGTGGAATAAAATAGAATGAATGTATGATACTCATCAAATTGCAAATTTGCAATTGATTAGTCAAACTTTCATTAATATTATTAAATTGTGATTTAACTCCTTTTGAAATTTAGACTTGCATATTAAAAAGCTATACGGAAAGAATTTAATTCTTCCAAAAATTACAATTTAAAAATAAAATAATAAATTTTCACTTTTGGTCCCTTGAAACACATTTGATTCTTGATTATTAAAATTTTATAATTAGGTTCATGACTATGTAATTTGTATCACATTTGATTTTGTCGTTCAATTTTCGAGTCAACTATTACCGAAAGTGGCACTGTTTTTTTTTTTTTCGTGGGAGAGATTATGGAGTAGACTGTTCAATTTTACTAGTGGAACAGAGAAGTTTTGAAGTAGTTCTCTTAGAGCATCTCCATCTGCTCTCCACATCTCGCGGTTTTTGATGTGCCATTAAGGGAGAGACGAGAGAAGAGAAGAATGAAAAAAAGAAGAAGAAAATAGTCTTGTCCAAAAAAAAATTTAAAAAGAGTAATTACGCGCTCAGAAGCATGTGCAATACACGCTCTTGTTGTAAGGGACACGCGCATGCACCCAACTTTTTCCCTTTTTCTCTCTCTTCCGAGCCCTAAAAAAACTCACATTGACTGTAAATTATTTTCTCTCTCTCCCCTTTTTCCTCTATTTTCTATATCATCATTTCTCTCTTCCACATTATAGAAAAATCATGAAAAAAACATTGATGGGATGCTCTTAGCCAAGTGGGCCTACACAGTACAAAAGAGGGAGTTTCCACAATCGAACAGATTAATTCTCTCGGCTGAATTATAAATACCTCATTTCTATTGGGTGAGACAATTGAGTTGGAGATTTAATGTTGTACAAACTCAAAGCCAATGATTGAACTCTTGACCTTTGATCATAACTTTTGTTGTAGAGTGGTAGCTTATTCGAAAAAAAAAAAAAAAAAAAACTCTCATGTTGTATCCCAGCTGTTTGTTAAATTGTCTAGGTGAATTGATTCTTGAATCAACAGTGAGTATGAGCGTCATTTAATGGTGGGTTATGAGTATTTTAAATTCCTTTTTATATTTATAATAAATACTAATAAATTTAGATCAAATTTCGTGGTAATTGGTAGCTATTGACTAAGAATATTTGATTAGGTCGGCAGCTTCGGAAACCGGATATTCTCTCCCCTCCTTTGCGCAGGTAATTTACACGCTTTGTTTGCTTCTCTGTTGCATACATATCTTTTGCTTTGTACAAGATAATATTAATATTAGCAATGTGTTGTGGAACATCATTAACGCCATTCAACTTTAGACCGTTCTTTGAGCTTGGCCTTGGGATTACATTAGATTAGATTAGATTTCTTCGCTTCACTCTTTTTTCTCTCATCTTACTTACTTTTTGAATCCCTCAGCTCCCTCAAATTGGATACAACAAATTAAAAACAAATTCCATATGCCCTTCCATTGATGGCCTCCATCCCAGAATAAAGCCTCCTGCTTTTCCTTCTTCTTCTTGTTCTTCATTCATTTTTGTTACATTTTTGGTGCAGAAAATTAAGATCAGATGGATTCTGTTGACTGCGCGGCGGTTACGCCAAGCAAGAGCAGATGGGGTGGGATTCTTGGCAAGGTTTTCCCGCGCATTCGGAAACCCAAGGTGAAGAATGATGGTGATTTAGTGAAGACAAGTGAGGATGAGAAAATGGCGGTTGAAGCTTTTGTTGCCAAGGTTTTTGCCAGCCTGTCTGCCGTTAAAGCGGCGTATGCGGAGTTGCAGTTTGCCCACTCTCCGTACGACCCGGAACTGATTCATGCGGCCGATCAGATGGTGGTGTCGGAGTTGAAGCTTTTGTCGGAGCTAAAACAGTGTTTCTCCAAGAAACAGATTGGTTGGGATCGGGGGGATCCTGGGATTACTCTGTTGTTGGCTGAAATTAAGGAGAAGAAGTGCGTTGTTAAAACGTATGAATCCATGGTGAAGAAGATGGATTCCCAGGTTAAGTTGAAGGGGTCGGAGATTATGTTCTTGAAGGAGAAATTAGAGGAGGCGGATAAAGAGAACAAATTGCTGGAGAAGAGATTGAATTCCACCTCTGAACCCGACAACCTACGACTCTCAACGTTGAATTATAGTCATTTTATTAAATTTTTCCGGCAGACAGTGAGCTCAATCCGGAGTTTTGTCCGGCAGATGTGTTGGGAGATGGAATCCGCAGGGTGGGATTTGGACGCGGCGGCCAGTTCAATCCAACCGGATTCCGTGAAAGCAAAAAACCGCCGATGTTTCGCGTTCGAATATTATGTTTGTCGGGAGATGTTCGACGGTTTCAACCGCCCGAATTTCAGTATCTCCGGCGAGGCGTTGAAAGATTCGGAGAAAAGACAGAGGCTACTGATGGACAGATTCACGGAACTCAACGCCGTGAAGGCGGCGGCGGATTACTTGGCCCGGAAACCGAAATCGACGTTCGCGAGGTTTTGCGGCAAGAAATACCGGCGGCTGGTTCATCCCGGCATGGAAGAATCGCTGTTCGGCGGCGACTGTGGTCATCGGAAAATGGTGAAATCTGGGGAGTTCCCGGAGACGCGGTTCTTCTGTTGTTTCGCGGAAATGGCGAAACGCGTGTGGTTGTTGCATTGTTTGGCGTTTTCTTTCAACCCCGAGGCTTCGATCTTCCAAGTCAGCAAGGGGGCCCCATTCTCCGACGTTTACATGGACAACGCCAACGACGAGCCGCTCTTGTCGTGGGACGGCTCGCCGGAAACGCAGCCCAGAGTTGCTTTCACGGTGGTTCCCGGCTTCAGACTAGGTACCACTGTTATTCAATGTCTAGTATTCCTATGCTGATATTTTAGCCCTCTATTTTCTATCAAACGGCATCAAGTTGACCTTAAAATCTTGTGATTAAGCAACACTTGTTTAAGTTAGTTCGTATCAACCAAAAAGCACCAAATGACTGAAATGAGTATATCCAACGACAATATTCATTGTTTGCTTAACATAGTTAACTTATCAGTCAATTTTAACTAATTTGATTATTATTAGGTTAAATACCTAATATTAGTGTTTGATTAATTAGTTTTTTATAATAACTTATTGCTCCAAAACACTAAAATTCAAAAAGTTGATCAAAACAAACAACTAATAGTTAATTTACCAAATATCTTTATAGAATCAGCTAATACTATTAACTAGTTAAATCGACTAACACAATCAGCTAAAAGCTATTTACCAAATACTCATATCTTGTTTAAGTTCATATCAACCGATCGAAAAGCTTCAAATGAATATATCTAACGACAATATCTAAAATAATCTTGTGATGGAGTAGTACTTGTTTAGTCCTTTAAAATTTTGGATTAAGAGGTGAATTTTCGGCTTAGATATACCAACAAAAAAGTAGGAGATAAGGGGGGCCTTTTGGAAAGGGCCAAAGGGGTGATCTGGACGCCATTGGCTTTCGTAAATGATTCTTTTTGTTGAGTGGGAAAATTGGGGCAATGGTGCTTTGGGTCTTTGTGTTTTTTGAGAGGGAAAGCGCGTGGATTATTGTGTGGAAATATCCTATATATGAATCTTTTGCATTGTGTTTTCCTGAATCATTCTTAAATTTTGTTGATATTAGACAAGTGGTTGGTGGGATTCTGATTAGCTGTATATTATATTGTGTATTATATGATTCCTTTGAATAAACTTGTATCTTCTTCATGTCTAAATCAATATTCATTGAGTTGTTTAGTTTTATCTGTCATCTGATCTGTCGTCTTTGCTTGCTTTGCTTCTTCGAGGAACGAGTGTTAATTGTTATGTTGTGGACTTGTGGAGTAAGATCGTGTGGACCTTTTCTAAATAAATTATATACTTATTATAATTAACATATTATGTATTAAATAATTAATTTATTATGTACATGTAGTTAATATATAATATACCTTTAGTTAGTAAATTATCACTACTACAAATAAGATTTTTAATGTTGATTTTTTTTAAAAAAAAATATTTTTAACGTCGGTTTTCTTTCGACGTCGTTCTTCTAGACGTAGTATATTAACAAAACAATGCCGGGTATTGAACCGACGTTGTATATATATTTTTTTAAATTAAAATATCCTACGACGTCGGCTAAGAACCGACGTTGTGTGTGTGTGTGTGTGTATATATATATATATATATATATATATATATATATATATATATATATATATATATATGATTGCATTCAGGAGAGAACTAAGAACGCTTCGCAGCCGCTCAAGTGTCCAGATGTAGTTGCACCTAACATTATAACTAGGTGCGCCTAATTGCATGAATGTTAATAAGGTAAATTATTGCACTTGTAAGTGAAAAATAGGTGCACTTGTAAGTAAAACTAGATGCACTTATAACACAATTATTTGCACCAAAGTTTGAGTTATTTTCGAAAATGCTACTGAGTGATTTTTTTTTTTTAAATTACATCTGATTCGTTGATCTAGACACGTGTATGGCTACGAAGCGTTCTCATTTCCTTCTTGGGCGATGGTTCGCACTTGAGCGCGCCCCTATATATATATATATATATATATATATATATATATATTATTTTATGATTTTCAACCAAAACCTGTGCAGTTTTACAATTTACACTTCACATCAACTTTCATAACCTCTGCAGCAATTTTACATTCAAAATGAACTAATAAATATCAAGCTAATAACCATCAAATTAATAAACACTAATTCATCGAACTAATAACACAATTTATCAAACTAAACATCAAACTAGTAAACATCAATTTATCAAACTAATAAACATCAAGCTAATAACCATCAAGCTAATAAACATCAAGCGCTCAGGTGAGAACCAATGCCCAGAAAAGAACTGAAACCTAATCGTAACCATCACATGTCCAGATTTAATGGTTGTTGGAAGGTGGGCTACGTACAATATGATCATATCGATGAAGCTTTGTGACTAGCTTTTTGTTGGAAGCTAAGCTGAAAAATTGAGGATTAGTCTATTTGTGCGTCTACATAACTAAGATAAGCTATCAATGTTATGTATGTCGGCCGACTAAGGTGGGGTGGCTGCCGACTGGTGAGCCTTGAGAATTGGGGATACAACCTTTTAGGACAAGATAAGTGCTCTATACTAGACAATGAGGAAAAAATTATCTAGGCACGGGTCATGTTATAATTTGGGTCATTCTACTCTCTTTAATTAATACTTTGAATTGCAAGCAAATAGTCAGTTTAGGTTGTTCGCATAACCAATCAAGTGTAGTCTAAATATTTCAAAAATTTGTCAAATTAATCACCTAAGTCAACTAAATGGTCAAATTGAGTTCTCTAAGTAAAAAAAAGAAATAAAAAAAAAGAAATAAAAAAAATCAAAAAAAAAAAACTATCCAAACCTCTTAAACTGCCAACAAATGCAATTAAGCCTCTACTTACCCACTTAGCATGTTATTGTTAATTTAATTCTGACTAGGTTCTCACGTGTGCTATCATTTTTATGTGGCAATGATTTGAAATCCGATATAATGTATGTGAAATTGACTTGATATAAATTAAATAATTTTGTATAATTTTTAAAAAAACAATTCAGTTTAAAATTTTAGTTCACAAATTTTTTCTATTTCAATTTAGGTGGCTTTGATTTGATTCATGAACTGATTTGATTCAATTAATTTTCAATATATTCATGAAGTTGAAACAATGAAGATTAAACCACCAAGATATAAAAATTAACACGCAAATATAAAAATCAATGAAATTTCATGAGTCATAAAGGAGTGACGAGTAACAACATATAACAAAACAAATTAAATGAAAACAAAATAATGAAGCCCCGTATTCCGTATAGGGGATATATAGAAACCTATGTCACATTTAGCTATATATATGTTAATATTGTTATCCAATTGAAAATTGTATTTAAAAAAATCAAAAAGAGGGGCAACCCCACTGCAGCGGCAAATTATGCTGTGGACCCAGGTCCACCTTGCAAGGTGGACCTGAGTCCAAAACTACGTCGTTTTTGTGTCTTTTTTTTTTTTTTTTTAAATTAGTAAACATATTGCTGAATATAGAGTTGTCCAAAAATGTGTGAATGTAGAGGTTTCAAAGTGTGAATGTAGAGTATAAAAATCGTGAATGTAGAGGTTTCAAAGTGTGAATGTAGAGTATAGAAATCGTGAATGTAGAGGTTTCAAAGTGTGAATGTAGAGTATAGAAATCGTGAATGTAGATTATGATTGTGTGAATGTAGAGTTGCCTAGAAATGTGTGAATGTGGAGGTTTCAAATTGTGAATATGGAGTATAGAAATCGTGAATGTAGAGTTATGCATGTGTGAATCTGTAATAGAGTTAAGAAGTTCTAACAACTTGTAGCCCTGTAATGTGTGAATGTGGAGTTCTCAAGTTGTGGATATGGAGTATATGACCTGTGAATATAGAGTTTTGAATGTGTGAATGCATAACAGTGGTAATATAGTTAATAAACATATAATCTTGTAATGTGTAAATGTGGAGTTTACAAAGTGTGAATGTAGAGTATAGCGTATGTGAATGTAGAGTATAGTGTATGTGAATGTAGATCCAGGTCCACCTTGCAAGGTGGACCTGGGTCCACGGCATAACAACCCCACTGCAGCTCTAGCTCACGAACAACACATCTCTGTAATGGGGCACACCCACCATATCCTCTTAAAAATATATGTATTTGTCATATAATCTAATATTAATTTGTCCAAAACAAAAGAATAAAGGCAAAAAATAAAAATAAAAATTAGACAGATCATCCCTAAAAATCAATGATCAATTGGAGTAAGGAATAAAATAAAATTAAAGTTGATGAGACAACTCTAGTCAAGTTGATTGGACTGTTGATTTGATAACAACAAGGTTACAAGTTAGTGGCCTATTGGTCTTCTTTGTGTAAGACAGTAATCTATGGAAAGCATAGATTACTTTACCTCCTTGTGGCCCTTTAGTGACCAAGGTCACAATAGTTTTTCTCATCACAAAATTAAAAAACAATGAAAGTTGATACTTTGTAATTTATAAAATTTATTCGATGATTTTATTATGGCAACATAAACATCAATGCAATACATGGTATAAATACCTAGTAACATGCATCTATAGATTATTATTTTTTAAAAATATGTATACTCATCATCATAGTATTTCTTCATGGTGTAGTTCTTTAATTAGTCGGAGATTGGGAGTCTTTGTTGCCGTGGTCGCTTGAATAATTAGTGTTTCCGTTGTTGCCCGGGGGAGGCGGAGAATCCGAAGTCCCCTGACTCGGACCAGAAGGCGGGACAATTACGCCTTTGGGGAGGGCACTTAAAATTAATCTACCATCCATCTTCTTTCCCTCTGGTGACCTCAATAACATTCTTGAATCCAACGCCAATGCATAATGGGCTAATAACATGCTTAAAACAAGCGAAAGCATAATAAACCGAGACATTATATGGATATATAGATAGATAGAGAGAGAGAGATGTAATTGATTGCTAGAAAGGGGGGAATTGAATGGAGCTTAGAATGGGGAGAAAGATGAAGGGAGGTAAGCATGTATTTATAAGAAGAAAATGTTGGCAGAAAGCAATTCAATTATAATATAATGAAAGATATGACAAACTAATTAATTAAGTATATATGTATGTATAGATAAATTATTGTTTAATTTAGATCTGTGGAACTCCATGCACTGATCGAATGCGGAATGCATGTTGGATACTGTTGTGCTACATAGCTCTAATTAAAGAATTTGGTTAAATGTTATATATCATCTGCAGTGAACGGTTAAATGTTACATATCATCTGCAGTGAACGGTTAAATGTTATATATCATCTGCAGTGAACCAACGTAACAATGGTATGGTCAATGGTGTACACGCAAAGTTTTCAATTCCTTTATGGATTTCTTAATATCCCCGGCCACATAACCTGGAGGGTGTGGTGGAGTGGAAGGAACTCATTTATTCTTAAACAAAGGTCAATGGTTTGATCCTTGGGTAGGCTCACTTTCTGCTACATATTTTACATTTAAATACTAAAGTGTCTAGAGTGAGACACTGTTTTTATTCATTCATTATAAAATTTATACACGTACAGGAGTTATACTCTGAGAGTACATATTTCATTTTTTGTGTATATAATGATTAGGTGGCCTGGGACTTAACTCAAAAACGAACTTTCAATGATTATTGGGAATTTAATATTTATACGCTAATTGTAAATGTATTAATATATTTAATTCTGATATGATCTTAGCCACGTATGGGTTTATATAATTTTTTGGCAAATTAAAATAGGCTTAGTTGTAGTATGGGAGTATTCAATTTTGTATTAGGGCATCCCTAATGGTACTTTTTGAAGAATCAAAGCTTATGTGGAGAAGATAGGGAGATGAGAGATAATAAGTGAGGTCTTTGCAAAAGGACCAATGTTTTTGTTAGATCTGTGGGCCCCACCAAGAAAGAAATAAAGCCATGCTACTTTGCGTGAGGTGCAAATCTCGCGCCGCGCGTGCATTGAGCGCGTAAACCTTGGCTTTTTAAAAAATATATATATATATATATTATTTTTCAGATTTTGTTTTTGTATTTTTTTCTCTTTTCTCTCTTTCCTCTCATCTTCTCTTTCCCCATCACACCTACAAACACTCCTAAAAAGTAAAAACTATAACTATGGGAAATTCTCTTAATTTAATTTACAATGCTACGACAGGATTTTCTACATATACTTCAACATTTCAACCATATATATATCTATGTGATTTATGTCAACAATAACACATCAAAATAGTTGACAAAAAGTTTCTATCGAAAGAAATTTTAAACAATTCCAAGTAAGGATGACCACAGTTCGGTTTGAACCGAACCGTCTACTATTTCAACCAAACCGTACGATTCCGGTTCCGATTTCTTATTTTAACAAACCGAAACCTCCGGTTTTGGTTTGAAACCGTGATTTTATATATATATATATATATATATATATATATATATATATATATATATATCATATATTATAATATTACATATTATGTATTATATATAATAGATAGTATATATTACTACGTATATATTATATATTAGATATTATATATAATTATGGAGTAACATTAAAAAAAAAAAAGAAAAAAAAAAGAAGTCCGGTTAAAACCGTCGGTTCCGGAACCGGAGAGGAACCGCTCAAATTAGGTTCCGATTCCGGTAATCTTGGAACCGTGAACCGGCGGTTCCGAATCGGAACTGGACCGGAACCGAACCGTGGGATATCCTAGTTCAAAGTGATTTGAATTGATTGGTGACGCTTTGACATATTGGAGTACGTGTTATTTAACCATATAAAAATGTAATTCTTTCTCAATAGCATCGTTAACAATCTCGAAGATTTGATCTTGAAAAGTCTCTCTAAAATTCTTTTTACACTAGCTTAATAACTTTATTCTCTCTATAGATTGAATAATATAATGGCGTGATTTAATAAAAACTTGTGAATTTATTTGACATTCGATTGGGCATAATCATCAAACTAGTGTGTGGTGAATGCTAAGAATGAAACATGATGTTTGAAGCTTTGAAGATGTAGTACGTATAAATGGATTATTCCTAGAAGCTGATTTATGTACAAGATGTGTATCACAAGTTTTTTTTTGTTACAATGTAATATCTGTTCATAGCTACTTCCTCAACCAAATGGAGCACAAAGGGCCAATATCGCCTTTATTAAGACTCGAACCCACCCCCTCTCATGTAATTATTGTAACACTTTTGTAACTTCGTTTTCTCCACTTGTACTCTACTCATTGGTGCTTAGTGGAATAAGGTTTCACTATTTGATAATCCGAGTAAGACATGGATCTTACTAATAATCATTTAAGATTGAAAATAATTGTCGGGTCAGTATAGGTAGGTTTGGAGCTAGCAAGATATGATATGATGATATGTGCTGCATAATATAAATAAATAAATAAATAAATATATATATATATATATATATATATATATATATATATATATATATATATATATATATATATATATATATATATATATATATATATATATATATATATATATATATATA
>NC_044916.1:26298433-26341598 GCF_003576645.1 Ipomoea triloba | reverse complement strand
ATATATATATATATATATATATATATATATATATATATATATATATATATATATATATATATATATATATATATATATATATATATATATATATATATATATATATATATATATAATCGCATTCAGGTGTGAACTACTCGCCCAGGGGAGAAGTGAGAACACCGCATGTCATCCGTCCACGTATCCAGATCTAACAGGTCAAAAATACTGATTTAAAAAAATGTGGTGACTTTTTCGTAAATAATTGAACATTGAAGTGCAAGTAAAATGTATATTACAAATGCAAGTAGCAGTTTCATATAGTAAACGTAAGTGCAAGTAAATTGCGTTACAAGTGCAAGTAAAATGTATTACAGGTGTAAGTAAAATATACATTGAGCATCAATACTAAGTGCTTCTAACATTATAACCAGGTTTGGTTTTTGACAATCCACTAAATACGAAACTTACCCCCTACTTATATAGGGGTGGAGCAAGCTGGCTCGACATGCAAAACCCATTTAATTTTGACATCTAATTTCAATGTTAATTTTATATCAAACCCTTGTGGTCCAGTGGCATCAAACCCTTCCCTTTATACGGGAGGTGGTGGGTTTGAGCCACTCTTGTGCTATGAACAGATACATACTGACTCTTGTGCTATGAACAGATACATACTGACTCTTGTGCTATGAACAGATACTGCATTGTAATAGAGTTAGTAGTATTCAAAAAAAAATTTTGAAGAAAATATAGTTAGTAAATAATATTAAAACTAATACTCCCTCTGTCCCATTTTACCTGTTCTACTTACTATTCATTGGTCAAACTAACTCTTTATTCTTAGTTTGCTTTCTTTAGTAATTTTTACTCATTTTTAAATTTGATTTTTTGTGTTTAATAGTACTTTTAGTGTAGTTTCTAAATATATAAATTTTTTATATTAATACTAAAATAATGTTATGAAAAGTTGAATTAAAAATAACTTCAGTCAAACCTCATTAACCGAATCAGACACATAAAGTGGGACGGAGGTAGTATTTGATAGGAAGTATACAAAAAAAAATAAAAAAAAAATATGTAGAATATAAAATTGGGGGTTTAGGGTTTGCACTCCATACGACTAAGGAATAAATTAAAATGGTTTGGTGTATTGTACTCCATAAAATTTATTCTATTATATAAATACTTCATTACAACAATATAAACGTTAATGTAATACATGGTATACCTATTAAGTAGTAACATGTCTGCGCGCACGCGCACACACTCACACAAACACATGTATATGGATCCAATTGTGACATGAGAAAATATTATATATGTAGCTTTTTTAATGTTGCAGTTTTCACAGTAATGACCAATTCCTGGAGGTGCATCACAGATTGGTCAAGTGTGGGCGTTTATGGCATTGATCGGAGACTGGGAGTCTTTATCATCGCCTGGATAATCATTGGATCCGTTGTGGCCCTGGTGAGTCGGAGAAGAAGGAGGGACGCTACCTTTAGGGAGGGCACTCAAAATCATTGTTGCATCCACACTAGTTATCTTCTTTCCCTCTAATGACCTGAATAACGTTCTTGAGTCCAATGGCAATGGATAATGTGCTAATAATATGGCTAAAACAAGCAAAAAAACAATAAATCGAGACATTATATATATAGAGCTAGAGAGAGAGAGAGAGATCTATTTGATTACTAGAGGGGAATTGAATGGAGCTTAGAATGGGGAGAAAGGGGAAGGGGATGCATGTATTTATAAGAAGAAAATATTGGTTCGTAGAAAACAATAATGAAAGATATGACAAACTAACTTGAAGTGATGTTTTCAAAAAAAAAAAAAAAACTTGAAGTGATGATGGATACATTCATGATTGCCCATTTACTATATATATATATATATGTGTCAATTTCATATTTAGGGGTGTGTTTGGTAACCCGGAAAATGATTTCTGGAAATCATTTTCTCAGCTTTTGGTGTTTGGCAACGTTCGAAAAATATGGTCAACGGAAAACATTTTCCGTTGACCATGGAAAATGAGCCCATTTTTTCGGAAAATGACTTCCGGACAAAAAATTCGGAAGTCATTTTCCGGAAACGGAAAATGGCTTCGTGCGACCTTTTTTTTTTAAAAAAAAAATATTTCTAATAAATATTATTAGTTTATATATTTTTATATTTTAAATAAAATAATAAAAATATAATTATACATTTCTACTCATTTTCCGGAAAATGAACCAAACACACACAGACAGTTTTCCAGAGTACATCCAAACACCGAAAATGAACTCATTTTCCGGAAAATGACTCATTTTCCAGAAAACATTTTCCAGAAGTCATTTTCCTACTTTCCAAACACACCCTTAATTAAAATATGTAATTAATGTAATGAAAGATAAGGATGAGATAATACGTTACTTAATTGGAGATAAATAAATGAGTCCATTCACATTATGGGTTTGGTTGAATTTAGAGATAAATAATTCAGTCATTATATAACACCAATTAGTCTTTCAATTGTTTAACAACAAAGTTACAAAAGGACTAAGTTGGCAACCTTTAAAACAATTGAAGGACTAAAAATTTCTTAAAATTGACAATTAAAAACTAAAATTGCGTAACAGTCAATAATTGAAGGACTAAAAGTTTGATTTCTCATCATTCAATATTCAATGATTGTTTAAAGGAATAATCGCATTTTTAGTTCCTCAATTGTTGGCTATTATGCAATTTAGTCCTTTATTTTCAATTTTAATCAGTATGGTCCTCAATTGTTTTACTATGTCATAAATTTAGTCCATCGAGGTATAAAATAATTAATTTAGTCCAATATTTTTTTTTTGAAATGGAAGTTGATAAAAATTAACAATTGAGAGACTAAAAAAATTATTTTAGATGTTGAGAGATTAGATTTACAACACACTAAAACAATTGAAAACCATATTGACTAAAATTTAAAATGAAGACTAGATAAAATTATGTAATTGCTAACAATTGAGAAATCAAAAGTATAATTATCCTTGTTTACAATAATGTAGTATTAAGGTTACAAATCAAAAGTTTAGTGGGGTCAACGTTAATTTTTGCCTACAATGCATATATACTAAATCATACATTAAACAAGAATTTCAAAAAAATTTGGGATGGCCGAGGTGACCCAGCCCCTAGTTCTGTCCCTGGTCTTAACATTACTCAAACCAGTTAATGGTTGGTAGAGCCCCTGGCCCCTGCAACATTATTCGTCTAGTGAACGAGAAGCATGACTTAATTAAGAACTTGTTTCCAGAGATAAGGTGCATGGATAGAGGTTCGGTTCCTACCATGAATATAGGGAGTGTGGGTTGGGGTTAGGGGGTGGAGATTTGATTCCTGTCGTGAAAATTGGATAATGGAGTTCAAACTTTTTGTAAGCAAAAGTGTAGAGTTTAATATTTAACTCAATAAAAAAAAATGGCTAGTAGAAGTTGGGTAGGTATCAAAGAACTAAATTAATGAGCCACCAGAGTTTATTCAGGTACACTACACATAGTGGAATATAATTCCACTCTCTTCAATTCAAATGTTGTATACTGTTGTGCTACAGCTCCAAGAATATGAATTTGATACAAACAATGGTTAACACGCAAAGCTTTCCATCATAACATATACTACTGTATATGCAATATATATGCATGCATTTCTTCCCATCCCCTGTAAGAGGAGCTAATGCACTACTAATGCTTATAGATATGACAAGATCCACTCTTAAGTCAAACACACACCACACAAAAAACCATTGAAAGGTAATTACTAGGTAGGCTGGGAGATCAAACACCAACTTTAATTGTACTTTGTAGTTTGTACTCAACTGATGTGGAGAGAAGGTGCCTACAATTAAATGCATCACTCCAAGGCTGAATTTTTATTTAATATAATACAAATAACTCCTATTCACTTTTGATGTTAATGGCGGCGGATCACCCTAGATCCTCACAATTGAAGAGAATAACAAGTTATTTCTTGAGCATATCCAATCTTGATCATTCGTATGCATTCATAATGGAATCACAAATAAATTTTTAATGTAGTAACTCAAGTTTTTGCATTCATCTAAATATAAGAAGGTTTAATAACCCCTTGACTTCAATGGATAGAGATAACTACACCGTTCATAGACAGGCGAATAAAATTAACAGAACAAGAATTTAAAGAACTTACTGAACAATCATCGTAAACATAACCTAGATGTGAACTAAAATTAGAATAGTTTTTTACTCTTATTAGTATAGTACAGATGTATATATTTCTATTTACATGTAATGAAACACGCTGATGTTGACTACAGTAGCCTAAACTACCACAACCTACATAGATAGACTCATAATGCAAATAATTAAAGATAGGGAAACAAAAAGTCTAACAACAGTGTGACGTGTCAAACTGGCCCGCAATACTTATATCCACAGTAGCAATCTTCTTTCATTCCCTCTAAGCTTATTAACTTTCTTGATTCCAATGGCAATGCATTGTGCCATAATAACACCGTAAAATCAAGCGAAAGCGTGATGAATCGTGACATTATGTGTGTGTATATATGTGGGGAAAGAGTTGTTTGATGGCGTGATGGAAATGGAAGGAACTTTTGATTGGTGATGGAGAATAGGGAAGGGAGATATGCATGCATGCATGTATTTACAAGGAGAAAGTATTGACACAAAAATCTTAAACATGTGATAAACTACTTGGTGAATATAATTGAGGATAGAGACATATAGAGTTAGCTAGCTAGGTATCACTACTAACTTTCTACTTTATTTAAAATTCAATGAATGGAAATGAATCCGAAGGGTGGGATTAAGGGGCCAACACTACTTCATTCATGAGGTGACACTTGAGTGTTCTTGGTTCAAGAAAAGAGGCTTAGGTTTAAAATCGCTATCATATAAGGGCGGATCTACAATGGGAGCAGATGTCTCCTCCCACTCCATCCTCGTATATAGTAACTTCTTGTATGTGTATATAGTACATGTTTAGATATAAGTAAAATATGTATATGCAAGTAATCAAAAGGCGAGCTATGTAAAATCGTAAGTTATATACTATTAATGCACGAAATGTCAAAGTATCATAGTCTTTAGAATATAAGATGTGCATGCAAGCCTTCTTTAATTGTAATGATCTTGTTTGGTAATTTAGTTAGCTTATTAGTCAATTTTGGCTTATTTGATCACTATTAGCTATTTGATTTGATTAAACCGCCAATAATATACATGTTTGATTAATTAGCTTTTTGTGACATCTTATTGCTCCAAAACACGTATTAAAATTCAAAAAACTACTCAATGCAGTTTTTTATCAGCTTTTTGAGAAAGTTATTTTACATATAATCAAGAGTTTTTTTTTTTTTTTTAAGAATCAAGAGTTAATACCACAAATGGTTCTCTGACTATTGGGCTAGTACTACTTTTAGTCCTCAACTTTCAATTCGACCACAAATGGTCCTCTGACTTTTATTTTTTACCACGAATAGTCCTCCGTTAAAATTTCTGTTAAATAGGTGTTAAAAGTAGGGGTATTATCGTTAAATTGATATATATATAATGGTCATAAAATATAAATGTTTAGAATTTTTCACCAACAAGCATAATTTAATTAAACAATTAACAAATATAAATACTCCTAAATAAAAAGACAATACACCTTATTCTCGTAATTATGCATACAAAATGAAGATTTAATATTAGAGCTATCTGTTTTTAATTTAACCAATAAATTAAAATAGAAGACTTAAAAAAAAAAAATACCTTGCTTCCATCATTTTGATGGTTGTTCATACATGGCCGATTAATAGTTTTCACTCTTTATTGATCGATCAAACATTTTGTTTGGGACATACTAAAGGCAGCCACCGTTGAATTAATATAATTAATCAAGTACAAATTGCGAACATTAATCATGAATTTTTATTTAATTTGTTCATTTATGTGATTTGTCACCTCTATTTTGTTTTTATATTTATTAACTTAATGTTTATTAATATTTGAAATTAATTATGTTGTCATATAATTCTCAAAAAGAAGTAATCATAATATAATATTAATCAATTTGACGATATTATCTCTAAATTTAACACCTATTTAACAAAAATTTTAACGGAGGACTATTTGTGGTCAAAATGAAAGTCAGAGGACCATTTGTGGTCGAATTGAAAGTCGATGACTAAAAGGAGTACTAGCCCAATAGTAAGAGGACCATTTGTGGTATTAACTCTATAATCAACTATTAACTAACAACTAATTAACCAAACATCTTTTTACAATCAGCTAATGCTATCAATTAGTCAAACTCATTAACTCAATTAGCGAACAATTATTTACCAAACAGTACCCCCAATGTGTTTTTCTATTTGAATCATTTTATCAAATTAATTATATTTCATATTTTGTTATGCTTTTTTTTTATAAAGTTTCGATATGTTTTTATTTTTCACCCATATACTTTCTTTCGCCCCCACTCAAAAATTTTCGTGGATCTGCCCCTGCTATCATACATGGCCCTGTTTAGTAAATTGTTTTTAGCTAATTAGGTTAGAATGTATGATTAGTTGATAACATTAGCTGATTGTAGAAAGGTGTTGGGGTAAATTAGCTATTAGCCTGTTGGTATAATTTCTTTTCTAAAAAGCTAATTGAAAATGTTGTTTTAATTTGAGTAGCCTTTTGAATTTTAGTACTTTGGAGTTACAAAAAGCTTATTAACCAAACACTTATATTGATTTTTTAACCAAGTCAAATAACTAATAGTGATCAAATAAATCAAAATTGACTGATAGGCTAATTATTTAGCAAACAGGGCGTATATAAGTGTGAGTTTTAGTTATTATTAATCTTTTAAATGCAAAATATCAAAGCATATGACTCAATGGAATAATATTCTCTAGAATAAGTTTATAAAAAGAAGGCTAAAGTGTCATCTAGCACCATGAACTATATCCAATTATTCATGCCGCACCTTGAACTTTCATATAGTATATATCGAGCCGCAAACCAAAATAAAAAATTCACCTAGAACTTTTAGCAGGTTTCCAGGTCTTCTTGTTGACATGGCGTCTGATGTGGCATTTCTCTTAACCTTATGTTGTCCATGTAAGCGTTTACATATTTAAAATTTGAAAAAAATTATTATATTAAAATAACCAGAATTTTATTATCTTTATTTTTATAATGTATACTTTTCAATTTTGCAATTCCAATGTTTCAATTTTTTTTTCAGAATTTATATTTTTTGGCCAATTTATTGTTTAGTATTTTTTCAATTTTCCAAATTTATAGAAATGCTAATTTTTTTTTTGTTTGTATTTTTTGTTTTTTTAAAAAAAATTTATTTTTAATATGTAAATGCTTACATGCACAACATAAGGTTAAAAGAAATGCCACATCACTTGAAAACCTGCCCATGTCAGCAGGAAGACCTGGAAACCTGCTAAATTTTCTAGGTGAATTTTTTATTTTGGTTTTCGGCTCGATATATACGATATGAAAGTTTAGGGTGCGGCATGAATAATTGGATATAGTTCATGGTGCTAGATGACACTTTAATATAATATAATTTGCTTGTGTTTTGTGCAACGGGTGGTGGAATTGAAGCTGGGTAGGTATGGAAGAACTAATTAAGTAATAATAAGCAGCCGCGGCCAATGCCTATGGAGTGTTGTACACTGTTGTGCTACTATACAGATCGATCAAAAGAATTTGGTTGAATGGGATATATATATATATATATATATATATATATATATATATATATATATATATATGATCTGTAGGGATCCAAGAATGGTGTGGTGTACGTACACGCAAAGTTTTCCTCTATGCATAATGCATGCATTGCATTATAATCAGGCTAATGCTTAATTGCTTATAGATGTGACAGATACATACACATATATAGCACAAAATGATTAGGCGGGGGACTAACTCAAAAACGTGCTTTCCATGATATTTGAGAATATAATTAAACGTTTATTGGGTGAAGGAAGAGTTATCGGTTGTTGGAAGGTGGGCTAGGGAGCATATAGCTCAATGATGAAAGTTTGAGTATGGGTGTGGTGGTTAGCAAATCTTCGAGTATAAATCCTATAAAGGGTAAGGTATTGAGAAAAAAGCTAAGCAAGCACTTCAATCGTTGCGCCACTGAGACACATTATCTAATTACTTTCTTTCACAAGTTTTTTAATACCGTGAGGGGTCGTCCTTAGATTCGGGGTTCAAATTTATATGGATGAAGTAACTTAGTTACTCTTTGTTGGAATCATGTGAATGATTGGGGAATAGTCTGCCTACGACCTTAGGTGTCTATAGAACCAAGATAAGCGATCCATGGCCATACTAGGCGAGGAGAAAATAAATAAAAAAAAATTATAGGCACTCGTCATGCATGTTATAATAATTTGTGTCATTCTGCTCTCTCCTTAATTAATGCTTTGAATTGCAAGCAAAGAGTCACTTTAGGCCGTTCGCATAATCAATATATTTGGAAAATTTGTTAAATTAGTCACCTAAGTCAACTAAATAGTGAAATTGAGTTCTCTAGCTAAAAAAATTCTATTGAGATTTGAGACCTCTTAAACTGCCAACAAATGCAATTAAGCCTCATCTTACCCATTTAGCATGTTATTGTTAATTTAACTCTAACTAGGTTCTCACGTGTGCTATTATTTTTATGTGGCAATGACTTGAAATTCAATATAATGTGACAATGAGCTAATATAAATTAAATGATTGTGTATGAGACTATGGTTTTTTTTTAAAACAATTCAGCTTAAAATCTTAATTCACAAATTTTTATATTTCAATTTAGGTCGCTTTTATTTGAACTGATTTGATTCAATTAATTTTCAGTATATTCATGAAGTTGAAACAAAATGAAGATTAAACCACAAAGATAAAAATCAATGAAATTTCATGACTCATAAAGGAGTGACGACTGACGAGTAACAACATATAACAAAACAAATTGAGTTAATTGAGTTAATTCCATTTTTGGTCCTAGATTTATAGTTGACAATTCATGTTTAGTCCTTTTTTTTTTATCAAAACATCCTCATTTGGTCTATTATTATTGTTGCATAATCGTTTTTGGTCATCCGTCAGAAAAATCATTGAAATGTCGTTAAATACAATGACATTTTTGATCTTTTTTATAGAAAGTAAGTTGACATGCTATATTTTTTTATGTATTTTTTTTTTAAATTTAAATTGAAGACTGAAATGTTCTTGTATTTGACGAAATTTAAACTGTTTTATTGATGAAAAATAAAAAATGGTCATGCCACAATAATACAGGATAAAAAATAGATATATTAAAAAAAAAAACTAAAAGCGAACTGTGACTTATAAATCTAGAACCAAAACTTAATTAACTCAAACAAATTAAATTAAAACAAAATAATGAAGCCCCGTAGTCCGTATAGGGGATAGAAACCTATATATTTAACAGTTAGCTATATATGTTAATATTGTTATCCAATTGAAAATTGTATTTAAAAAGAAAAAAGAAAAAATCAAAAAGAGGGGCAACCCGGCCCACTGCAGCTCTAGCTCACCAACAGCACATCTCTGTAATGGGGCACACCCACCATATCCTCTTAAAAATATATGTATTTGTCATATAATCTATATTGATTTGTCCAAAACAAAAGAATAAATGCCAAAAAAAAAAAAAAAAAAAAAACAGACAGACAGATCATCCCTAAAAATAAATGATCAATTGGAGTAAGAAATAAAATTAAAGTTGATGGCCAGTAAACCTAGTCAAATGATCAGACTGTTGACTTGATAATCACAAGGTTACAAGTTAGACTCTTAACAGGCCTATTGGCCTTCTTCGTGTAAGACAATCATCTATAAAACATAAACTGTTTTACCTCCTTGTGGCTCTTTAGTGACCAATTAAGCTCACAAGGTGAGGTGACAGTTGAGGATTTTTCTCGTCACAGAAAAAAAACAATGAAAGTTGATGCATGTTTTGTACTCCGTAATTTATACAATTTTTGCGATCATTTTATTATGACAACATAAATTAAACATCAATGTAATACATGGTATATATACATACCTAGTAATAACATGCATCTATAGATTGTTTTTTTAAAATATGTATACTCATCATCATAGTATGTATTCATGGTATAGCTAGTCCTACATATCAATAGATACTCGATCTTTACCGATCTTATATATATGTATCAAATTGTGAGATGGGGAAATTTGTTCTGATCAAGTGTGGGTGTTGATAGAATTGGTCGGAGACTGGGAGTCTTTGCCGCCGTTGTCTGAATAATCATTGTTTCCATTGTCGCCCCGGTGAGTTGGAGAAGAAGGCGGGACGCCGCCTTTCGGGAGGGCACTTAAAATCAATCTACCATCCATCTTCTTTCCCTTTGGTGACCTCAATAACATTCTTGAATCCAATGCCAATACATAATGGGCTAATAACATGCTTAAAACAAGCGAAAGCATAATGAACCGAGACATTATATAGATAGATAGATAGATAGATAGATAGATAGAGAGAGAGAGGTGTAATTGATTGGTAGAGGGGAATTGAATGGAGCTTAGAATAATGGTGAGAAAGATGAAGGGAGCTATGCATGTATTTATAAGAAGAAAATGTTGGCAGAAAGCCATTCAATTATAAATTTATAATATAATGAAAGATATGACAAACTATATATGTATAGATAATAATAATAATTTAAGTGGAACTCCACTGATCTGATCTGATCTGTTCGAATGCGGAATGCATGTTGTATACTGTTGTGATACATAGCTCTAAAGAAAGAATATAATTTGGTTATATATTATCATCATCTGCAGTGAACCAACGTAACAATGGTATGGTCAATGGTGTACACGCAAAGTTTTCAATTCCTTTATGCATTTCTTCATATATATCCTCGGCCTCAAACAGCCTAGTTAATATAATGCTTATAGATGTGACAGATATAATACCACAAAATGACAAATAATTATATTGTTTATTTGTAAAGTACTCAGTGTGTATATAATGATTAAGTGAGAATTACCTCAAAATCGAACTTTCCAAGATTATTGGGAATTATTTATACACTAATTATATTGTAAATGTATTAATTCTGATTAGGGATGGAAGTAGGTCGAGCCCAACTGAACTTTAGAAAATTAGGTCTGGGTCTATTACGAAAATCTAAGGCCTGAGCCTGTACGTAAGCTTTTTGTTAGGTTCAAGTATGGGTTGGGGATACTATTCGATTCTCGCCATGCATGAACATTGGGAGTTTAGGTTAGGGTTGGACAGTAGAGTTGAGACTTAGCTTTTTGTACACAAAAATGTAGAATTTGATATTTAACTCAATAAAAAAAAATGGTTAGTGGAAGTTGGATAGGCATGGAAGAACTAAATAAGCCGCCGGAGCTTATTGAGGTACACTACACATAGTGGAATACAATTGATCCACTCTCTTCAAATGTTGTATACTGTTGTGCTACAGCTCCAAGAATAAGAATTTGATACAAACAATGGTTTACACGCAAAGCTTTCCATCATAACATATATATACTGTATATCATATATATATATATATATATATATATATATATATATATATATGCATGCATTTCTTCCCATCCCATGTAAGAGGAGCTAATGCACTACTAATGCTTATAGATATGACAAGATCCGATCCACTCTTAAGTCAAAAACACACCACACAAAAAGCCATTGAAAGTTAATTACTAGGTAGGCGGAGAACATCAATTTTAGTTGTACTTTGTACTTCAACTGATGTTGAGAAAATGTGCCTACAATGAAATGCAACACGCCAAGACCGGATTTTTATTTAATACAAATAACTTCTTTTCACTTTTGATGTTAATAGCGGATCCTGCCCTAGATCCTCACAATTGAAGACGATAAGAAATTATCTCTTGAGCATGCATATTCAATCTTAATCATTCGTATGCATTCATAATCGAATCACGTACAAATAAACTTTTAATGTAGTAACTCAAGTTTTTGCATTCATCGAAATAGAAGAAGGTTTAATAACGACCCTTGACTTCAACGGAATAGAGTTAATACTCAACATCCCATTATGCCAAAAAGTCCTTTTAAAAAATGTAAGGGATGCCAAATAAGGATAAAGTTATAAAAAGGGAATGCAAGACATATATTACAAAATAAGGAGAAAAAGATATATCAACAAGTGTAGATCAATTAGAGAAAGTGGAGCAAAGTACACATGTTGCTATTTGATTTGTTGTTGAAAATTCACCACTATGTACTAGCAACAGCTTTAGCCTAAATAAATTTGATTATATATGATACAATCTTGAATTTAGAAAAATTCAAAACATGAAAGTTGTAGAAAATTTTCTTAAATTTTAATAGTTTTAAATTACTTCAATTCGACTTCGTATAAGTGGGATATGACCAAGATTTTAAAAATGAGTCAATACTAACAAAATAAGTCAAAGTGCAATTAGCACCATAAACTAACAAAAGCTCCAATTAGGCTCTTCATCTCTTCACTTCTATGCAATTAAGTCCATAACTTTTTAAATATGTGCAATTAGTTTAATTTGCAGGTAAATACAAATCCAATAGCAAGTAAAATTGTTTTTTTTTTAAAGAAGAAAATAAACTGGCGGCCTTCTTCTCTTTCCAACTGGAAGGAACAGATCCAGCGAACCCAAATCCTGAAAGGCATATTTATTTTCCGTGGGTTCAGCTACTACTAACCAGAAAACACCTCCATTGAACAAAATCTACAAGAATGCCAAGCAGGAGCCCATTCTTTCCTTCTCTTAGTTAATGCTAATCACCTCAATTAACACTAACAGCCCCCTTCATCTATACATGAATTTCAAGAAACCAATAATCCGAGACTTCAATGATAACACTTCATTCTTCATAAATAGCTTTTATATCAACTAATGGCGTTTCTTGAATATGAACATTCATTAAACAAAGCCAGCAAACAATACGTGGACGGAGATGTCAGGCCGACTTCTCCGTCCAACTAGACGGAGAAGCAAAGCGGGTTGCCGGTTTTTTTTTTTTTTAAGTATTACTTTATTTGAATTAAAAATATTTTTTATTTTAATTAATTTTTAAAAAATATATATATATTAAAAAAATTACTTGTGACTTAGATGTAACCTGCTAATTAATTTAATTGCATAAAAGTGAAAAGATGAAAGGTCTAATTGGAGCTTTTGTTAGTTTAAGGGGCCAATTGCATTTTGGCCTATAATTGAAGGTTTTATTTGATCCTTATATCCCAAAAAAAATGAAGAGTGTTGAAACTTGAAAGACTCATATAGGTGTAGTTGAATAGTAACTTAAAATTTACACTAATTTTGGTATGTATTTATAAATTTAAAAAATTATAATTGTAATATAATAGTGTTCTAGACTATTATGTCTTTATTATTTTAAACATGATGTCTTGTTTACTTCAAGAAATTGTTATTTATTTTTTATTTTTTATTTTTTCAGTTTTTATTCTATGTTTTTTATTTGTTTTTTTTTATTTAGAAAACTTATTGACTAACACTGCTTTTTTTAAATTTATTTTTAGACTAACATTATAAAATTAACACTTGTTTAATTTTGAGTGATTTTTTAGACCTCATATTTAAAATATTTTTGGATATGTTTGTTTTAAATGGAATAAATATAATTTTTACTTAAGTCTAATATATGTAAAAAAAAAATTGCATTTGATATCCGAAATCAAATTTACATCTGTATATTACATCACTAAAAATATATCTGAATCAATAACCTATTAAGTTCACCTAAAATTTAGTTTAGATATATAATATTAATATGTTTTGAGATAATATATTTAAAATATTTTTTTGGATATATTCATATCTAAAAACATAATAAGTTTCAATCCTGGTTATATCCCTGGTTTATGTCCGTTTTTTCTGTTAATTTTTTTGGTACCTTATGCTATAAAATTTGTACTACATATTTTTTGAACAAAAATATCTCTGCCGTTATAACTTCTGGTAACTTTTCACATTATTATTACCATGCACATGCCTACACAATATTTTTCTTACATTCTTCAATGATAAGTTTGAATTAATTTAAATTTTAATTAAATGTTACCATAATTATATTTAGTAATTTGTCATTTCTATAATTCTTATTTCAATAATATTAATATGAATTCTATAATTATAAACAAATAAATAAATACACACACTATTATTTTAAAAATTATTTTAATATATAATTAAGATTTTAACATTGAGAAATTCATATTGGGCATACATTTTTGCTCATCGCGCATATGAAATACTAGTATATGAATATGAATGAAATGTATATAAATAATTTTTACTTTGAAGTCTAATATATGCGAAATTTCGAATATCTGATATTCGGATCAAACTTATATTACAATATAACATAACTACAAATATCCGAACCAATAATCTATTGAGTTTGATTGTGCTCATGTGAATAATGTCTAACTTTAAGCGTAAGCAAATAAGTTATGTATATATATATAGTTAATTCCAATCAAAGACCTTGTGGTCAAGTGACAGCTGGAGTCTCGGTTAACACTCCCACATGGATGATGGGAGTGGGTTCGAGCCTCAGTGGAGGTAACTGTACAATACTACATTGTGATTAGACCTGGCAATTATCGACACGACACGAAACCCCTAGACCCTTAACATGTCCCGGGTTGACCTGTTGTAATTAGACCTGGCAATGACCTGTTAAGAACCCGTTATGTTTTCATGTCTTAACGGGTCCCGTTTAACCCGTTAATATTATCGTGTTAACCCGTTTACACAGACACGTTTAGAACCCGCTAAGAACTATGATTAAGAATGAATTTACTACATTAGGCCATGATCATACACCAATTATTGGTGTTCAACAATATGAAATTTGAATGTTTATTGTGTTTAATTTTTGGATGTTATTTTATGTATATTTTTCGAGAAATTAAAAAACAGAAAACAGTATTAAAAAATAGGAGAAGAAAATTAAAAACTTGGCAAGAAATATTAGAAAACACTAATAAAGAGTCACAAGATTGGTTCTTTATAATAATAGAAATAAATGATTGTATAAATGCAATTAATACTATAGAAGCATATTTAAAAATATTATATGAACAATATAAGTATTATATCTGCTAGAAAATGGAAGCTTTAGAACATATAGCAGCAAAACCTTTACAATATAGTAGAGATATTAACCAACATATTATAAGCTGTAGAATAAGTGTAGAGATCATAAAACAAAAAGATGAAGAAATACAAGGATATATAGAAGAAAATAAGAGACTACAACAACAAATAAATTATTTAAATAATAGATTAATTGTAAAAGAGGAAGAAATTAGACAAAAGGATGTAGAAATAAGAATACTAAAAGAAGAAAAATTAAGAATAGAAAATCAAAAAGATAGAGAAATAAGAGAATATAGACAAATTATAGAAGAATGTTACTCTCAAATCAACAAATTAAATTATGGATAAGGGAAAAGAAAAGGTAATAATGGAAGAATCAGGAACACATTATCAAATGGATACTTATGAAGGTGGAACAACACAAACCTTAACCTTTAAACAAGATGTCTATGAAACGTTAAAAAATGAGAGATCAGAATTAACTATTAATAAAATATTTAAAACTAAATGGTTTGATAGAAATAAAGATATAAGATATGTAGTACAAAAACATGAAAATAATATTGATATTACAACTATTAATGGAAAGGCAAAATTAAATTTGATAACAGATGATATATTAAAAAGAGAATTAGCAAAATTATCAAGAAAAGAAGCTAAGAGATACAGGAATGTTTATTTTGGAGCAATAGAATTCACTATAAAAGCATATTTTCAGAAAAATGTAGATACACCTATAGAAATATATATAGCTGATGATAGGATAAGAGGAAATATATTAGATGCTTTAATAACAGTAGTAAGAGGAAATCTAATTTATCAAAAATTAAAATTTACAGTACAACCAGATTTTAGTATATCGTTAGAAGATGAACATAAAGAATTAGCCTTAACTCTATATTATAGATTACAAGGAATTGATATGCCTCCAGGAAGTAAAGTAATGAGTATAGAAACAAAAATGATTTATGCTTTAACAGGAAATCACCAAATAAGAAAACAACAGGAAATGGAAATAATAGTACCCAAACTATACCAGGATATTTTAGAACCTATAGAACATAAACACAACTCTAGAATTACAATACAAGAAGATATATGTATGGATTTTGAAAATAGAATACTAACACCAATATCAAAATTAATACCATTAGTAGAAGGGTCTAAGCTAAGTTTTCAAAAACAAATTATATCAAGACCAATGGAATCAGGAATTAGACAATTTATACCCAAAAAATTAGATTTAATAAATAAACAACATGAAAGACTAGATAAATTAAAAATAAAAGTAACAATATTTAATAGAATGATTGTAACAGAGGGAATAGCAGTAATAACTACGGATACTAGTAATAGTTTTGTCCATATAAGTAAGATCAATGAAAAAGAATGTATTACAATTGAACCTCAAATATATAATTATCCAAATGATGAAAGAGAAATAATAGTAACTAAGTCAATAGTTTTAAAATTTAAAATAAAAGATTTAGAATATAACATTAATATAGGAGTACTAGAATATGATAGCCCTTATGAATTACTACTAGGAAATGATTTTTTAAGCACTATAAGATATAAAATAACAAATAAACGAATTGAAATCAATGATCAAGAAAAAATTAGATTTATAAATAGAATATGAATATATCAAAAGAAATAGATAAAAAGGAAAAAGAATTAAAACAAATAAAGAGCATAATAGAAGAAAATTTAATAGTTTCACAATTAAAATACATAGAATATATATCAAAACAAGAAGAAATAGAAAATGAAATAAAAATATTAAGAGAAAGAACAAAGGAACCAAGAAAAGAATGGATAATACTTGGAGGAGGATGGAGAAAAAGAGTATATAAAAATGAATAAGATAGACTTAAGTGATAAAATAGATCAAATATGGAATGAGATAGTAATAAAAGAACAACTTGAAAATATAATAAAATTATTAACTGAAATCAAAGAAAAACAAAGTAAAATACAAGAATTAAATATACAAGAAATTGTAAAAGAAGAATTGACTAAATTATGGAATATATCAGAAGTTCCAACTTTTAAAATGATATTAGAAAAGATAGATTTACTAGAAAACAAAGACAAACAAAAGCAAAAAATAGAAGAAAGAATAGAAAGTTCAGGAATAAATAAAGAAACAATAGACCTTAAAAAATTAGAAGAAAAACCAGAAATAGTACCTATAGATGCTTGGAGAAGAACTAAAGAACCAATTATGAGCGATATAAGTAAGATGAAACCTCAATTAACAGAACCCGTAAAACAAACTATAGAAAAATTAGCTTTATTAAGTAAAAGAGGAAAATTTTAGAATCATGGAAGAAAATAGTATAGCAACATTTCTCGCAAAATATGGAAAAGAAATATTAGATAAAGAGAGATACAAGTATGAACCAATAAAACAAGAATCTAAAATGCTTGAAAAAATAAACCAAAAAGAAAAAACAGAAGTATTTATAGAAAAAACAGAATATACAGAATTTTTGTCATTAAAAATAGAAAAACAAGCACAACAAATAGAAGAATTAAAAAAGGAAAATAGTAAGTTAATAAAAAATTCTAGTAAAGACTGGATAGATAAATATAAGAAATATAAACATAGTTATTATGACACTAAAAAAGAATTAAAAGATACTAAATTAGAATTAAAGCAAATGAAACAAGAAATGGAAAATTTAAGACTAGAAGTAGAAGATTTAAGAAATTCTATGAAAAAACTAAAAGGAAAAGATAAGATAAGAAGTGATACTAGTAGTGTAGATACTTGTAGTGATGATAGTAGAAAAGAAATAGAAAATAATGAGAAAGATTTAAAAATAGTAGGATACATAGAAGGATTAGTAGAAGAAGAAGAAGAAGAAGATGATACAGAAATAGTTAAAGAAAATGATCAAATTATAGAAGTACTAAGAAAAATGAAATCAGTCAATGCTATAATAGAAGAGGAACCAACAAGCGATATAGAAGAAGAGTCTGACCAAAACAATAATAATATAGAAACTGATGCCGAAACAGAAGATATAATAAATGAAGATGCTAATGATTATCCTGAAGAAGAATTAGTAGACCCAAACTTAGAATTAATCAGCAAAAGAAAAACAAGACTACCAGACCACATACCAATAGGACAACAATCTGAATTTAAAGATTTTGTAGGATCTATGAGTCAAGGAGTAAATTTAAATGGATATTTTCTAGACTTAGATAATGTTTATGATGAACAAGAAATTAATAGAAGAATACATGACTGGAATTTAGGAATGTTTATAGCACTAATGAACTCAAATTACACTGCAGATCTTGATTATGTTTATGACTTAATATCAAAAACTTTAATAGGAAAAGTAGGATTTTGGTTTGAATCTATAACAGTTCAATTTAGAGCACAAGCACCTAGTTATGCTACAGATTGGAAATCTATGTTATCAATATTTGATATAGTATTTAAAAGAGAATTTTTAGGAGAAAGATGGTTTGTATCACAAGAAAAAGTAATAGCAGAAAGAAAAACCGAAATAATAATGAATTTAAATAATATGAAATGTTGTAAAATTAGTAAATTACCAGAATATACTATAAGCTTTAGCAAATTCTTTTATGAAGCAAGATTTTCCCAAGAAGAAGGTATAACATATCAACAATTATATTATGATCATTTACCAACACCATATAATACAGAAATAACTAAGGAATATAGTCAATATGAACCAAAAGAAAATGCCTTAGGAGAAAGAATTAGAGTATTAAGGTCATATTTAATGAGAAAATGTGAAGAATATAGGATACAACAAAAGATTAAAAAAGATAAGAGGAAAGGATTAAGAGAAATATGTGGATTTACAGAGAAAAGATTAATATTTGGATGTGATAGAGACTATAAAGATAAGAGAAGAAAAAGAAAATATTCTAACAAATATAGGAAATTTAGGAAAAATAGAAATAATGAATCTTATTATAAACCATATTATAAACCTTATAGAAGATATAAAAGGAAAAAATTTAGAAAGTATAAAAATACCCCTGAAACTAGAAGAAGATTTAGATATAAGAGAAAATTCAGGAAAAGAAGAAGAAATATAAAACCATTAGAAGGAGAAAATAAAAATAAAAAACCTTATGAATGTAGATGTTGGAATTGTAATGAAAAAGGACACTATGCTAATAAATGCCCTAAGCTAAAACAAAAAGGAGTAAAATATATTAATACTACTGAATTTATAATGAATCTAGAGCAAATACAATAACAAAATGATCAATGGTATGAATATGAAGTATTTTATATCAGTGAAACAGAACCAGAAGAAGAAGAAAATATTAATGAATGTAGTAATAATGAGAGTAGTGAGGATGAAAGTTCGGAATAATGGATACACATAAAGGATGGTTAGTTCTATTACAATTAGGAATAAAAAACATTGAAAGAAACTTTATTGAGAGGATGATAACCTTAAAAAGAGTAGAAAAAATATTAGAAGAAAAATTAGGAGAAGATCTAAGAGACAAAATTATGGAAAATTATTATAACTATTTACTTTATAGATGGTAGCAGTTTATATAGAAGCATATGTAGAATACAAACCTAATAAGATGGGAATACAAAAAATATTTATAGATAGTGGAGCAGATATATGTTTAGCTAAAAAAGATATAATAGCACCATACAGATGGAAAAAATCAAATAGACATAAAATAAAAGTCTCAGGATTTAATGAACATAATAAAGAACTAGATGTAGGAGCGGAAGATGTAAAAATCATATTAGAAAAATTAATTATTAAAATACCAATAATATATCAAGAAAATAATATGAAACACCCTTTATTATTAGGAAACAACTTTTTAGACTTTTTTAAAACACAAGTAATAAATAGTGAAACATTAAGTCTATTAACACCCTGTAATAAATGGATTATATTAAAAAGAATTTTACCAGTACATTTTTTAAAAATATATAACATTAAAATAGAAAGAAATAATAATTTAGAACAATTAAAGAAAAAATATTTAGAACTATTAAAAATAAACTTTGGAGAAAACCCTATTACCTTATGGGATAAAGAAAAAATATATGCCGATATAAAATTAATAAATCCAAATGATATTATAAGAAGTAAACCTATAAGATATAGTCCAACTGACCAAAAGGAATTTGAAATACAGATAAAAGAATTATTAGAATTAGGAATAATTAAAGAAAGTAGCAGTCCACATAGTAGCCCTGCCTTTTTAGTAAGAAAACATAGTGAACAAAAAAGATGAAAAGCTAGAATGGTAATTGACTATAGAGAATTAAACAAGAAAATAATATTTGATGGATACTTTTTACCTTATAAAAGAAATTTAATAAACAGAATAGCTAGTAAAAAATGGTTTAGTAAATTTGATTGTAAAAGTGGATTTTGGCAAATAAAACTTACTAAGGAAGCTCAACCTTTAACAGCTTTTAGTACCCCTCAAGGACAACATGAATGGAAAGTATTACCCTTTGGATTAAAAAATGCACCACAAATATATCAAAGAAGAATGGATCAAGTCTTTAGACCTTTAAATGAAATTTTGTATAGTATATGTAGACGATATTTTAATATATAGTAATACTTTAAAAGATCATGTAGGACATTTGAATGAATTTATAAAAACTATTAGAAAACATGGAATCTTATTATCTGAAAAGAAATCTGAAATATTTAAAAATACAGTTGAATATTTAGGATACATAGTCTCAGGAGAAGGATTACAATTACAAGAACACATAGTAACAAAAATAAAAGATTTTAAAGAAAAACTAGATAATAAAAAAGAAGTACAACAATTCTTAGGAATAGTAAATTATGCATCAGATTATATTAAAGATTTACCAACACTTAGAAAACCCTTACAAAATTTAATTAGAAAATCTAATATATTTGAATGGAAAGAGGAACATACTAATGCTATTAAAACTATAAAACAAAAAGTAAAATCCCTACCAAAATTAAGATTACCAGAAAAAGATGATCAACTAGAATTATATACAGATGCTAGTGATGTAGGATGGGGAGCAGTATTAGTTGCTTATACTAAAGAAGATATAGACAAGGAAAAATCTTTAATATGTGGATATGGATCAGGAACATGGAAGCCTAATGAACAAAATTATCATATAAATGAGAAAGAGGTATTAGCAGTAAAATTAGGAATAAAAAGATTTCATTATCATCTATTACCGGTAAAATTTATAGTAAGAACAGATAATACTCAAGTTAGAGCCTTTATTATGAATAAAATAGATCCATTACCAGAATTAAACAGAAGGAGATATTGGCAATCTTTCTTTTGCTATTATGATTTTATTGTTAAACCTATATCAGGAACTAAAAATGTGTTAGCTGATTTTTTGAGCAGGTACAAAAATGTCAAGTAGTAGAAGTTTCAGTGAAAAAATGAAGAAAACAATAGAAGAAATTACTAAAAAACATGAATTAATATTAGAAACTCTAGAAGAGTGTGCAGAACTTATTAATATATTAAGAGAATATAAAGAGGAACCCAATATTAATTCACCAGTACAAGCAGTATTAGAACCCCTAAAAACTTTTTCATCAAAATTAATCAACCAACCAGAATCTTCCACCACTAAAATTCCTTTCACCATGGCAGATAAAATTAAGTACCCCTCTCAAGTAATAGAAGCCTATGAAGTTATTAATAAATTTTATGAATATAAGTCTAATAATTCCATATTAAGAGTAGGAAAAGTAACAAAATATCCTAGATTTTTATGTACCGAAGAAGCCAACCCTACAGCAGTATATAAACTATTTACTTATGGTTTTATTGATAAAATAATAGTAGATGAAAGCATGTATAATATAAGCAAATTACCAACAATAATAGGAGACTCATTATTAAAAATGATGGAAACATTTGGAAGTGGAACTTTTGGAATACAATTTTTTGATGCCTCTACAGACTTCTTAGGAAAACCAATAGTAATATGTCAACTATTTAAAATGAGAAAAAATACTACAATAGAAGGAGATAATAATAGCCTCAATATGAAAATCCCATGTACCCTAGATAAATTCAAAGAATGGATGAGTCAAAAGAGAGCATGGGGAGTAGTAACATTAAAATCAAGAATTGAAGATATGTTAAGGAATAAAAAAGCTTGTGTAGTAGGACATAGCAAAGGAGGAGAAGTAGAAGAAATAATAACATTATACTATAATAATTATGAAGTAATAACCAGTGATCCCACATATTTAATAGAAATGCATAACAAATTAAAAAATTTAGAACATAAGCATGATCCAGTTACTATCGAATATTATACAAATGTCATCGAGCAAAGGAAAAAGCAGGTCACAGCCAAGGCGATCCCAAGTTCTGAAGATCCATTCTGAAGAAGTATTAACTGGCCTGATGTAACATCAGGTGTATTATCAATTATTAGCTATTAACTGGCCCAATGTAGCCTAAAAACTACAGTAAGCCAACGGCTCTCTGGCCCAATGGGCGTATTAACATATTAAAATATTATCATGGCCTAGAGATGGCGTATCATGGCATCAAAATATTATCAAGGTTCTCTGACCCAAGTGGCGTATTATCTGGTCCAATGGATGTATTAGCAGAATATTATCAAGGAAGCTCTGTCCTGACGAAAAATTCAGGAGAATTATCATTATTAGCAAGTATTAAAGGAAAAATCTCAAGAGAAGAAATAAATTTCACCAAAAGATCAGTGGCAAAATATTATTATCAGATGGTGGCAAAAAGGAGATCCAGAAAGAATCCCTTATCAACAATGGAGCAAGAAGACAAAAATGCTAGAAGACAAAAATGTAGATAGCAAAATAAAGAGACTTTATTAGAACTTATCTTATTGTACTTAGTAGTTATCTTATTGTACTTGATGTAATAAGTTAGATCTTGTATAATTGTACTAAGTGTGTACTAGTTTGAAGACTTTTTGTAACTTGTTAGATAAGTTTGAAGACTTTTCTTGTAGTAGTTATCTTTTAGGAATGGTAAAAACTTTGTAAGTTTCCTACGAGGTTTTCTATATAAAGAACCTCTTTGTGAAATAAAAGAAGGAAGAAAAAAGTTATCAGTTAAGTTCAATCTCTTGTGTTTCCTTATGGCCTTCTAAACTTTCTTTCTTCTATAACCAACTATCAAGAGTATAAACATACTACCCTTAGAAGAGAAAAACTCTAGAAAAATTATTAAACAACTGTTGGCGAAAGCTTGATAAATTGTGTGGAAATATCAAGAAGATTCGTGGAGGACTCCCAGCTTCTAGCCTATATCCCGTAGTTGAGTGAACAGTCAAGGGAGCAGAAGGGCAGGAAGGGTTGAGTATCCGGTGACTTGAGACGTCTATACGAGGTAAGAGCTAAGCTAACTTTGTTTGATGATTTTTAAGAGTAATATCTGAAGGGGTATGTTGTTTAGAAATTGATGGGAGGTTATAGATATTTAAACCCAATGATGTTTATTTCTAAGATGATTTGTGTTTTCTTTATAATATTATTTGCTTTATTAAATCCTTGAGTATATTAGATATAATTAGTAACTTATCCACCTTTTTTAAGGTTTAAGAAGATCTTGGAAAATATTAGTATGGAGTATAATGGAGAAGCTTCAACTAGTAATAGTCCTAATAATTTTACTAAAGAATGGAATAAAATTATTAATAATAAAAATAAATTAGAGCAGGAGAAAAGAGATTGGTATCCAGTAGGTAATTACCATAGAACTAAATATATATTTTGTGAAAATAAGACAGGAAAATACTATCACTATGATAAATGTAAACAAACAATAAATAATTTAAACAAACTAGATAAAAAGATAGTAGAACTTGAAAAACTAGCAGCAGAACAAAGAAGAGCAGTATTAACACGTATTACAGCAAGATTCAAGAATTTAGAATACCCAGACTAAAATCATGAGTAGTAAATTTAGAGCAGGAAAACTTATTAAAACACTTGATAGAGCAATAAAAATTAATAAAGAAGCCTTAGTAGAAATAAAAAGGACTCATGAAATTCTTAAGGAAATACACAACAAGAATCAAGAAAAATCTAAAAGAGACTAACACAGACATAACAAAGATAGAAGCAAATCTAAGAGAAGAAACTGAACAAATAAATCAATCCGCTCAACAAATAGAAGTTATTGAAATACAAATTACAAGGTTAGAAACCATGAGGTATAGGATATTAACTAATTTATTTACATAATCCATAAAAAGAAATTCCTTATACTCCTACAAATTCTAACTAGCCTTGTTATTTTATAATTTTATGAATGTTATAAATCGAATATTTTTTTAGTTTGTTTGATGGATTGGATTGTATGTTTTATTTCTTTTTTATATAATTTAACTTTAAATTTTAGTTTTTAATATATCAATAGATTTAGCGGGTTTAAACAGGTTTCGTGTCATATCGTGTCGACACGATCCGAAACCCGTTAACAAAACGTGTCTATCGTGTCAACCCGTTTAACCCGTTAACAAATCGTGTTCGTGTTCGTGTTACAATTTTGAACCCGTTAACGAACCCATATACACGAATTGCCAGGTCTAATTGTAATAGAGTCAGTAGTACTCAAAAAAAGGTGACAATCCGCTTTTAGCCCTTTTTTTATTATAACATTCTCATTTGGTCATAGTATTTGTGACATGATCATTTTTAGTACTCTATCAACAAATGAAGGTTATTAGAACAGTAAATAAGATCTCGTGAATCCCAAGACCAGCGCGCCATACCTGCGTGGGCTACAACAAGGGCGCCCAGCACTGCGCGTCAGACACGTCTGACCAATCTCTTTTTTTTTTTTTAAATAAGATTTGTTTTATTTTTTCCTTTCTCATTTTCTCTTTTCTAATCGCACTTACAAAAACTTCTCAAAAATCGTAAAAAGACCTCACTATTAAGGATACTCTTACCTTGGTTGTCGGGTTGGACTGCTAATTTGTCTTTTGAATATCATTATTTTTTGGGCCTATTGGGCTATTGAGCTTATACCATAAATAATTATTGCATTTATCAATCTAAACGATTTAGTATTTTATAAGAAATAACTTTATAATAAATTTCCATTATTTTATGAAAAATGGACTGCATAAAAAATAATAATTTCTTTTCAAAATAATAATAATAATAATTTAATATGAGTAGCTTTTAATCAAACACCACAAAATGAATTTTTTTTTTTAAATGAGTCATTAGGTGAGGACGTGAAGATGCAAAGACTAATCTAGATCATTAAATTAGAATGATGAATAGTTGATATTAAAAGGAACAAAATCACATGGATTTAGAAAACAAATCCATTTAAAATATTAAAAAAATATACAGTTAGGGTAAAAGTTATTGATTCAATTTCTTGAGGTTGATAATTTATATTGCGACAAGAAGACTTGGTCGAATCATAATACTAATTCCATCGATTTATAAAAGTCATTCGATGGTCCACCAAAAAAAATAAAAGCCATTCGATGTCAAAATATAAGTCAAACTAAAATGAATTTCCAGTTCTGTGTTTGATTCTAATAGAGTTTTAATTAAAATAACTTAGTTACTTTTTTTTTTTTTTAATCAAAAGGATGAGATACTCGATCAACACCTCATGTCACATACAATGAGCAAAAAGCCTCCAAGGCATAGCACTATATAACTATACAAGCAATTCATCACCTAAAGAACTCCTTGAAGAGAAATGGAGATTGTCTGCATTCCTTGATCATGCAGGAGAGTCCCACACTAAATAATTAGCAGCTATTTTATATTTTTTCTAAATATATCTAGTTTACATTCTAATTGGTCAATATATTTCAATGTTGTTAATTATTGTTGATGTACACGCTAATTCACAATGTTACTGTAAATTACAACGACGCATCCATCACTCTGATTACCAAATTTTCAACCAGAAAAATGGCAAATTAGAACAATAAAAAATTAACACAGAATAAAGCAACAAAAAAAAACATCTAATACAACAATAAAATATACAATAACACTCCACATCCAGTTAGAGAATTTACAAATTATAATAATAATACCGGAGTATATATTACATTGCAGTAATATAGAAAAAGCTCAAATATTTGGTTTTATATTTTTGCTCTTAATTTTAACACATATTTAACATAGATTTAACAGAATGACCAAAATTGGTACAAAATCAATAGTTAATGGACCAACTTTGGTCAAATTAAGAGTCGATGACAATTTTCAAAAAAAGAAAAAGAGTCGATGACAAAAATTGGTAAAAGCAAATAGTCGAAGAATCATTTATAAGGCATTTGATGCGGTCATTTATAATTTTATATTTAGGAAAGCACATAAATTTTTTCCATAATTATTACTATGTATGAAATTTGTTAAAAACTTGTGAATCTAATTTAAAGTTATTTGATATTAGCATTTTTTTTCTTATGTAATTTAATAGGTATGTAAACATATGTTAATTTCATACCTATTTTTCTTAACATGTGCCCAACTTATAAAATGATAAACAGATATTAAACATGTTTTGAGTGGAGAGGTCATGGGACTATGTTCTAAGGCAAAGGAGTTTGACATAAAAAAAAAAATGTATAATCATCTCATAGGGATTAAGTTAAGTTAATGGTTCAAGCTATGGTGTGTGATGAAAATTAAGTGAACAAAAGAATATATATATTTATGTAGAAAGTAAACAAATCCTTAACTAATACGGTATAGTATAGGTACAGGAGCAGTTACGGTAGCGTTTCCCTATATCAGTTAAGAACCCGAGAAGAAGTTGGACCCGTTTTTTCACTTCGTTTATGTCACATTTTCTCCTGCCTGAAATTAGACATACAGCGCCCACGATGCCACTGAGGCCTTCATTGATTTCGCGAAGAATCTCCACTCGATCGCGCACTCTATCCACAGCATCAGAAGAATTCAAGCTTGCACAAACTTGTGCGCGGAGATCGCAGGACGATTGTTGTGTCGTCAACCACGGGAATGGAGACGCGTCGGAAAATGGAGTCGTTGAGGAATCGGACGGCGGAGACGCCTCGTCGACTGGAGGTTCGTGGTCGAACATGCTTCCGGAGCTGCTTGGAGAGATAATTCGGCGATTGGAGGCAAGCGAGGATCGTTGGCCTTTCCGCCAAAACGTCGTCGCTTGTGGCTGTGTGTGCAAGCGATGGAGAGAGGTCACTCTTGAAGCAGTTAAATGTTCTCTCAATGTAGGAAAGATTACCTTTCCTTCATGCCTTAAACAGGTAGAGCGATTCACCTCTCTGAAATAATCAAACAAAAAAACAAGTTTCCATTTTATACTTGTTTATGATATGTATATGTGTGTGTTTGTGTGTGTGTCACAATATAAATTTGATCTGGTAATTAATCTATTGACTTGTTTGCAGTTTTCTTTTTCTTAAAACTTTTGTTGATTCTTGCATTAGATTTGTTCATGACTTTGTGTTTTGGAGCGTTCAATATTATGCGTACAGTGATTGCTCCTAAGCGTGGAGAAATCTGGAGCACGCCTGTTCTTTGAGGATTAATGGAGTGTTTCACTGTTTCCATCTAGTTTCTATATTGTACAATAATTCACAGTGAACTATTAACTTAATTCTTATTGTGATTGACAATGAAACCTGCTTATGAACAAGTAAAATGGTCTCTATTTCAGAAGTATCCAATGAAGTCCGACAAGGTTCTGTTGGGTGAATTGACTACATGTTACTGTTTTTAAGAAAAGAATGAGAATAAATAGATATATATTGTGTCAGGATGAGCTTAGTTGATTCCTAACTGAATGAAAATCATTTTAAGAAAAATAATTGCTGACTGAATCAGCCTATTAAAGACCTATTTTCATTTTTGGTAGGAATTGATATGATTAATCTCCCATCTTGCATCTGAAAAAAGTAAAAAGAAAATAAAAATACAAATTCCTCGCTTTGTTATAACACGTGGGATTATTCCACAGACAGTTTTCTTTGTCATTGAATGTATAGATTTGACTGTTTTACTCTTTAGCAGTGGGCTAAATTTGCTTTCTCAAATTTCAACTACAGCCAGGACCTCGTGACTCTCCTCTTCAATGTTTTATTAGGCGTGACAAGAAGAACTCAATGTTTTATCTATATCTTGGTCTTGCACCATGTAAGTATTTTCTTTACCCATGTTCTTCTGAATACTCTGTAACTTTTATGGAAAATTTACTTCAATATTAGTTTGACACTTTGACTTGATGGAATCCAGCAACCGTGATGTATGAAACTTTTGTGGATAGTTAACTAATATTGGTTCAAAATCATGCTTAGTATTAGAGCCTTGTGCTGATCTTTTATTTACCAATTTATTGATCTAGTATCTCACTCTTACTTTCAGGTTTAGAACCATCTATCTATTATTTTTAAAAATCAACTTGACTTGGTCAGATGTTTATTTGTGAACTTCAATATGGACCAATTAGTCATTTGTTTGGTCTTATTTGTAGTATTGACTTTTTAATCAAAATATGGTGGTTGGCATGTTTACATCTAACTTTGTCATGCTACCCACTTGTCAAGATTTAAAATTTGTTGCACTTTACGCTTGTTTATTCTAGGTGCAAAGTCATAAGGTGGAACCTTTAGTTAACAGCGCTAAAATAATTAGGATCTAATTTCAAAATTCTTGAAGGTTCGTAGAGTTTTGTTATACCTGTTGCACCCTCTCTTCTACCAAGTAACTGTGATGCCATACAAATTTATTTTGGTGATCATGTTAGGACTTTAGGTAATAAATTAATGTTGTGCAAAAAGCCTCTAGCTAAAATGATGTTAAAAAAAAAAATGCTCCATAACAAAAAGAATTGTTATTAGCCTATTAGGTAACAAAGAAATGCCTATTTAATTTAGCTTTGTAAAGCTAAAAAGAAGAAATTTAAAACTGGTTTTCTAGTACAAATGTTTATTGGATTATTTATTAGGATTTTTCATATTTGATCCAAGTTTGATTTTAGACTATCCAAAAAAAAAATCAAAAACTAAACATTACCTGCACATTGGCTTTTCATATATGTATGTTTGGCAGCATTCATGGATACGGGGAAATTTCTCCTAGCAGCACGAAGATGTAGAAATGGCACTCAGATCGAATACATAGTGTCTCTTGATGCTGATGATCTATCACAGAGAAGTAAAGCTTATGTCGGGAAATTGAGGTGACTACTGGCAATTCTAGCTAGTTCACTAAGTAATTTTACTTTCCGACTCCAAAAGTACAAGCTAGGTTTTTTATTTGGTCTAGAGTGTTTTAATAGTTTCTATTACTGGCCAAATTTGTTGGAAAAATCAAGCATAAATATAAGGGAAATTTTCATGTCACATGCAATACCTATTTGGGCTTGATTGTTTTACCGGAAACTCGGCCACAAATTGACCTTAGGATCTAATTGAGATTACTGCTATACACTGGTTAAACTGAAAATATTAACCAAATGGAAGCTTAGCCTTAACTTTTAGGATCAAAAATAAATTTATTTCACTTCTCCATCAATTAAGCTAAGCAAAGCAACCTTTGCATTTTCTCTGTTCTCCTTTCCTTTTTCTCCTGTATGACTTTTGATCTCTCCAGTTATAGATTGTAGCTATAGAAGATCAAAAGGAACGTGCCAGTGGTGACTCAATGTCTGGAATCACAGTATATTTGCTAGTTTCTAATCAATTTGGGATGGAGTTGGAATTCAACCCACCTTTGTAGTTCCACTTGATATTCTGCAAATAAGTATAGTGGTTACAATGATTATCTGATTGTGCTCTTAATATACTTTGTAACACTTGAATCTTACTTTCACAGGTCGGACTTTTTAGGAACCAATTTCACCATATATGACAGCCAACCTCCAAACAGCAGGTCAAAGCCATCAAGCAGTAGATCTTGCCGTCGTTTTGCAAGCAAACAGATAAGTCCCCAAGTTCCAGCTGGAAATTTTGAGGTTGGACATGTTTCCTATAAGTTTAACCTCTTGAAGTCAAGGGGACCAAGAAGGATGGTATGCTCACTTAAGTGCCCATCCTTCGCAGAAACTACAAAAGACCAATTTCAGGATGAAGCAAAGATGAAAAATCTTGACTCTGCTGCTACACTATGCACAGTTCTGAGAAACAAAGCTCCCAGGTGGCATGAACAGTTACAATGTTGGTGCTTGAATTTTCATGGTAGGGTGACAGTAGCTTCTGTGAAAAATTTTCAACTAGTCGCAACATTGGACCAGAGTCAACCTGGAGGAAAAGGTGATGAGGAAACTGTTATTCTCCAGTTTGGGAAGGTGGGAGAAGATATGTTTACAATGGATTACAGGAAGCCTTTGTCAGCTTTCCAAGCATTCGCAATTTGCCTCACCAGTTTCGGAACAAAATTGGCCTGTGAGTAGTTTCCATTGTGTGTGTGCGTGTTTTTTTTTTTTTTTGGGTATAAGTACATTTCTATTGCTATTTATATGCTAATTTCTAGGTTTATATGCTTCACCTAGAAGCTGTATAAATGATTGTGAAACATGTCTGTAAATGATGGAAGACCTATAATTAAATGGGTGAATTGGTGACTTTGTACATGTAGTTTATGAAGTCATTGGATGATATACAGGCTTAGACGGTGGGTTCTTTTTTTTTTTTTTTTTTTTTTTTTTTTTTTTTTTTTTTTTTTTTTTTTTTTTTTTTTTTTTTTTTTTTTTTTTTTTTTTTTTTTTTTTTTTTTTTTTTTTTTTTTTTTTTTTTTTTTTTTTTTTTTTTTTTTTTTTTTTTTTTTTTTTTTTTTTTTTTTTTTTTTTTTTTTTTTTTTTTTTTTTTTTTTTTTTTTTAATGAATTGAAGCACACAAGTATTTAGCTTGTTCTATGCAAGTATCTGAACATTGGCACCTAGTCAAACTACTTGATTTAAAATCCTTCAAAACCAACCAATTAAAAAAGATGCACAAAACCTATTTTAAATAATAACCTGGCCAACTAAAATTTGAAATGGAAAATATTAAATATACGGCCAAATTTCTTTGATATATGATAGAGTTAATTGATCTTATGAATGCGATCTGTACTTAAAGAATGTAAATGTAGATAGTAAATGGGAGAATTTGGCTTGGAAACATAAAGAATGTAAATGTAGATAGTAAATGGGAGAATTTGGTTTGGAAGCCTTTGTTATTTCGTAGTGTAGAGAGTAAAGGAGTAAGTAGAAAGCAAATGGCCTCTTGAGTGATGTCTAGAGAGAGCCAAGAGAGGATTCCCCTTTACTTGAATCAAATGACTTTTATATAAGCTTAGAGTATTTACTTTGACTATATAATATTTTATCCGAACCGTTTAATCCCGACTGCACTACAAAACGAGGGTGAGGATCGTAAAAGAAAGTCAAACAAGAAGAATATTCCCTACTGGACTACAAAACGAGGGTGAGGATCGTAAAAGAAAGTCAAACAAGAAGAATATTCCCTATTAATATAGACTACTTTTTCAGGACAAGATGAAAATATTATATCAATCAGGCGGAGAATAATCCCACACCTCGAGGACAAAAGATGAAACAGTCGCCCATACAAGCACATGAGCTACATGGTGCCCAGTCGCCCATGCAAATATGAACTTATTAAAAACTGTATTTAGTAAAAAATTAATTGATTTTTTTTAAGACATCTAACATTGTCTTTTTTTTGTAAAAAATTAATTGATTTTTTTTAAGACATCTAACATTGTCTTTTTTTTTAATGACATTTTTCCCTGAATTATTCATGTATCCACCTTAACCCCTCAATTATTTTAAGTGACGATTTTTCTCCTATATATTAAATGGACAATTTTACCTTTAAAATAAGTGTCTCATTTATTTTTCTTTTGTAACAAATTATAGCTTATATGAGAAAATTAGAATAAATGCAAAAAAAGAACATACCCTGCAAATATTATAATGATAATTTTAAGTTAATACCAGTAACAGAGTCGAGACTTAAACAAAAATAATTCAGAATTAATTATAATATTAATGTTGCTAGCATTGGCTTGGCAACACGGGAACGGGAATGGGGTAGTTCCCCATCCCAGCCAGGAACGAGGCGGGATCAGGGAGCGGGAGATAAATTCGGGGGCGAGGATAAGAACCACATTCCCCGCCCGTTGCCAACCATGTCAGGTTGCTATTCTTCTTTATACATTATTTAAAAATTTATCAAATATACACTTCACAAATCTGATCAATAAACGTACAGCATTACATGATCAACCAATCAATCCCCCATCAAATGATCTATCTATCTATCTCTCTCTCTCTCAACCAATACACGCAAACACAACCAAAATGTATGTGTCCACTGCAAGTCCCAAAAACAGGCCCTCCCTTAATCTCTTTCTACCATCAATGGCCTCCTCCTCTTTCTTTCTAACATTTCTGCTCATCTGTTTAACAACGCCAAAAATACAATACTCTATTAAAACTGCACCTCAGCTGCTAATGTTATCTCGTAAGTTTTCATTGTTAGTGGACTCATTTTCAAGAAGCACTTCGCCAGTATTAACATTCACAGCATCCTTAATACACTCGGGGAGCTTCAACTCGTCATTAACATGGTTGTCAATGTTACTCTGCAACATAATACAACACAATGCAATCTGATTCAACAACCCACATATAATCCTGGACATAACCAATCACCACTTATGAAATTAAAAAAGCTTAACAAATTAATAATGCAACCATTGTTGAAAAAATCACTAGGCGTTCCTCTGGCGCTCGAGGAGCGCCTAGGACGCCTAGGCGGGGATTAATCGGCGCCTAGGCGTCAGTGTATTTTTTTTTTTTTTTAAATTTGTTTAAGTATTTTCATTTTTTTAAAGACTAATAATTATAAATTATATAATATTTTAATAGTTAATACTAAAATATTAAATATTAACCTAAAAAATATCTAGAGTTTGTACAATTTAGGGTTATTTCGCTCAAAATGATGTTGTTTTGAGTGAAACAACCCTTTAAAAAAAAAAAAAAAAAAAAAAAAAAGAACAATAGCTAATTGGCCGACTAGGCGACCTAGTTGGTGCCTAGGAGGTCTAGTTGGGGCCTAGGAAGCCTAGGCGGAGCTTAGGTGGCCTAAGCGGTCGCCTAGCCGGCCAGCCGCCTAGACCACCATTTAAGGTAATACGCTAGGCGGTCGACCGGTCCCTAGCGCCTAGGCGGGGATTAATCGGCGCCTAGGCGGGATTTTTGCAACACTGAATGCAACGTAACTAACCTCAAGCAGTGCAGATCCACCATCATTAGCTCCAGCGTTTTCATTATTAGCAGACCCCTTAGAGCCATCAACACTAATACTCATAAGCTCTGTATCACTACCTGGAACATTTAACCCATCTTTACCAGAGCCGGTATCGTTCTCCTGCCATGTCATAACAACAGATACTCATTCATATCAGATAGATAATGACATTCTTGGCATAACACTAGGCCCAAGTTATAAAACTAATTCCAATATCTTCATACATGATTTCAGCAGTTAGCAACAATGCCCATAAGTATCAACCACACAGATTTGGATATGAAATTCAGCTTGTTAGTAGAAGTGAAGAACACCTTCAAATTATTATCTCTTCGTAGCCTAAAGCTGGAGTTAATACCCAATTTAGTCGACTACCGTGGCTTTTAAAAATTTAGTTCTAATCATCTTTTTGTACTTGGATGGTTTTACCTAATTGAGTCATCATCTATTAGAATCAATGACTAAATAAAACCCAATGACTAAATTGGGTAAAACCACTATAGTCAAAGACTGAATTTGGTAAAACCACTATAGTAGATGATTAAATTAAGCCATCTAAGAGGAAAATCATCTAAGTCAAGAACTACAAAGACATTTAGGGTTGAATCGACAAAAATCACTATACTCCCAAAAACTGAATACCCATAAGAAATGATAATGTAACTGGATAACACAAGATTGGAGAGGTTATGTGCAAAAATTCTCCAATAGAAGAGTAATTACCTGACCCTCAACCGGGTTATTAGAACAAGGACGAAGCTGATTGTCTCCTGAGACAATACTAGAGGGAAGGCGATTAATGTCCCATCCAAGAAGCTTACAAATGGCGTGGGCGTATGCGCGATGAGCCTGCCTATTCTTCGTCTTGGTTACAGAAATGGAATGTTGAACTAAAGCCACGCAGTCTTTATACCTTTTCCAGCCTTTCTTCCCTGCCGCATAACACACCAGACAGCTGAACTCTCCGCCCGCATTGTTCTTCTCATAGTATTCCCTCAATCCGCTATCATCCTCGAACAATTTCACGAAAAATTCCAACTTCGCCCCCCATTCTCCCTCTGAGTCCTCATCCTCCTCCTCCTCGGCTTCATCTGTGCTTTCATCATCAGAATTGTCTCCGCGGCTGAGAAATTTACTTGCAGCCTTCAACGCCGCTTTGTGGGCCTGATCAGAAGCCAGCCGGGCTTGTTGTTCGGGGGTTATTGAAGGGGGTTCGGAATTAGACGGGGGCCGGAGACTGGGCCAGCCGGAATCGGTTGCCGCCGGCGACTTTGGTGGGGTTTTGCAGGGCCATTCAATGCCGGAATCTGAAGATTCCGTCTGGGTTTTGTTCCGATTCCTTAGCGGTTTGGTTCCCCTTTTCTTGAACTGGGTAGGGTTTGTGGGGTGGAGGGTAGTAGGGTTGGGTTTTGGGAATTTGGGTGTTGGCGGGCCCTGGTACCACAGGGAGTGGAGGTAGATCACTTCTTCTCTCAGGCGCTGTTCGTAGTAGGGATCCATTGAAGCCTGCAAAGCAATAAAAAGGAACTAAAAACGAATGAAAAATGGTGATGGAGAAATATAACGGATTTTCAATTTCAATTTTAGGTTTCAATTCTCTGACGATATTTTCTTAGGGATTTCCACAATTGTATCACGGACATTTATAAAAGGAAAGGTAAACACCTTTCTAATTCTTGAACGGTTAACAACTCAATCTATCTTTAGGCCAATTGTCCACCTAATAGAAGTGCCTACAATCCAACTATGAGGTCAACGGGACAGGGAATGGGGTCCCCGTTCCTGTCCCCAAAATTCTTCCTTATTCTCCGTCCTTGCCTCGTTCTCGCCTTGTTCTCCGGCGGGGACCCCGCAGAGATTTTTTGGGAACGGAGAATCTCTGCGAGAATTTTTTGAATTATGTCAATTTAAAAAAAAATTAAAAAAGTTTAAGTCTCGAATCTTTAAACAAAGTCCAAATTTAAAATACTAGATTAATAAAGAACTAGGCAACTATTGATTATAAACTATAAACCATAAAGTATAAACTTATTGTGCTTAGTTTATTTATTGACATTACTTTCGCTTTAACAACTTGATCTCCCAATTTAGTAATGACCAACTCATACCATTGCACAAACCAAGATCAGTATGGTCAATGTTACGCAAAAGCATAAATGGAGATCCAACTTGCAAGCTAAGACAATGATTTGGAATACTTGAGTATCTCAAAGTGCTGAGAAATTCCATGGTATGTAAACAAAAAAACAAACCGCCGCCATCAACCACAACATCACCAAGAATTATGTCATAGACATGTTGTTGTTCAACTGTCAATTCTCTAACCGAATTATCATGTTCAACTTTAAGAACATCACAATCATATGACAATTCCTCGTACAATAATTGATTTCCATGCGAAGCTAAGCAACTAGTGGGCATAAAAGAAACGCAAGCTAGACAAACTATTTCCCCATGCACTTAGAAGCTTTTCAATTTCTAGCTAAACATAATTAGCCTTTTCATTATCGGTTAGCATTAATCCTAAAAATAAAAAGGAAAAAAAAAATCAAAATGATACTTACATACATCTCATAATCCAACATAGCATAATCAAGTAAACAAATTCTATAGATTTACGAATTGTTAAAAATTTTCTTGTACATAACATATGTCATTGAAGAAAAGTACTCTACATTTTGGCCTAAAATAAAAATTTAAGACCCTTAGGGTTACTAGATAGAGCCACATACCGTTGTCTATATATGTACAAAAACGTGTTGTGGTCCAGTGGCATCAAACCCTTCCCTTTATACGGGAGGTAGTGGGTTCGAGTTCGAGCCTCAGTGGAGGCAATACTGACTCCTGTGCTTCAATAGGTTGAGAAAGTTGAGAAAGTAGTTATGAACAGATACTGCATTCTAATATAGTTAGTAGTATTCAACAAAAAAAAAAAATCCAAGAATCAAAAGACTTTAACCTTGAATTGTCTCCTTTGGAACTCAAATCATAACCGAGGGTAAAGACTTATTCTAATAGAGTTAGTAGTATTCAACAAAAAAAATAAAATCCAAGAATAAAAAAACTTTAACCTTGAATTGTCTCCTTTGGAAATCAAATGATAACCGAGGGTCTGATGATGTTAATCTCATGATACCCTAATTTACTAATTATAAACCAATCTCATGTCATTACACAAACCCAAAAAAGCCTGATTGGAGACCCCAAATTTAAAGCAAGAGAATGATTTGGAATCTCGGAGCATTTTAACCCATTCAAAAACTATAAATATGCAATTGGACAATGTAGCATTTTAACCCATTCAAAAACTATAAATATGCAATTGGACAATGTAGCATTTTAACCCATTCAAAAACTATAAATATGCAATTGGACAATGTATAAATCATAATCCGTGTGACAAACATAATCAGAGCTGACATACATCATACCCTCAGTTGAATTTGAGCTACTCATATACTCATTTATTTCATCAAGTACATCCAATGTTGGTGTTAAAATAGCACGGTCATATAAATATTTCAAATCACAAGTACCATAAGAAAACATATGGTGAGACAGGTACGACTAATGATTGTTTTGCAAATATAAAAATACCTAATATTTAAATCCAATCCATTGCAATAATATGTACTATTACAATATTAAAATCTAGCTCAATATATTTTCAAAAAAAATAAAAATCTAGCTCAATATAAACTATGACCCAAAATCGGTCTAACTCAATTAACCCTAACCCAACAACCTATCCTATAAATGCTACAACTCACCCGTATGAAACTCTAGATACCCATTATTCAATTGTTCCGTAGCTTATCGCGTATCCCTTCTGTCTCCTCCTTCATATTTTTGTAATGTCCAAAAATGCTAAATTAAATATACATCATATGTTTTTACATTCATTTTATAGTAGGTTAATAATATTATTTCTATATATTAATAAAAACAAAGCTTAATGTATATAAATGTTATACTAAAGTAGTAAAGTAATGACTTGATGTATCTATAGATTTATTTTAAAATATAAAATAAAAAAATATCAATATGGATGTCATTTAAAAAATCTTAATTACAGCTTTTTAATGATATATTTTTTATATATTAATTTTATTTGTACAAAAGATAAAATTGAAAAATAAACTCGAGTGGAAAAAAATGAAATGAACCAAAATAGGAATTATTAGGTAAACGTATAATTTCACTGGTCAAAGTACATTCAATTTTAATATTTAATTTGATATTTTTATATCTAGAAGGTAATTTTGAGAGAAAAAATGGAAGAAATTTATTAGGCAAAAAATCTTTGACTTTTACTATTCATCTGGGCGGGAATTTGAGAGCCAAAAACATTTGACTTTTTAATCTATATATATAGAGGGTAGGATAGGATAATTTGAACCACTCCATCTTGTCCAGCCTTTTCTTCTTGGGAGCCATGGAAATCGTCGGTGTTCTTCCTCCTGTTGCTACAACAGGACTCCGTCCACCGGACCACCGCTCCGACCTCCATCCCGGCAGACTGCCTCACTGTGATTGTTTATTTATTTATTTATTTCAAGAGCTATATCCTCCTAGATGCGGTATGCTTGAGAATTTATCTTCTTCTAATTTCTGACATAACTCTTCTTCAATTTTCCAATGCTTTGCCATTAATCGTTCTGATTCAATTCTCTTGATGCAGGAAGTTAATGCAAAACTTTCAGACTTTGGCAACCTTGGTACAGAGATTTCCAGTGCAGATGATATATATGTGCGAGGAACAAGCATAGACTACAACTTTAATTTGCAGGCAGATCAGGCGCCCTGTGAGGCATAACAAACCCCGTCTGTGTTGTCAGCTGCAATGTTCCGTCTCATCACTGCAAAGATTTTAATTATAATCATATGTTTTTCAATATTATATAAGAAATTTCTACAATCTTTTACTTCTCATTGACAAGAAATTATATCAAATCATTGTGACCTTTTAGTCATAATTTTGTCATGAAATAAGGATTTTTAGGTTGAGTGTATTATCTTAACGGAAAAGTTCAATTCCAAAATGGTTAAAGACATTTTTGTTTTTCTTGCTAGAACTTCACTGCACCTGCACCTCCACACATTTCTTATATGCTTTTTCAAATTTGTGTGGGGGTGCAAGTGCAGGGAGGAAAGTTCTAGCAAGAAAAACAAGAGTGTTTTTGACCATTTTTCTAGTCAGGGCCATACATTCAGCCTAAAAACTCTTATTTTGTGACAAAATTATGGTTAAAAGGCCGTAGTGCTTTGGTAATAATTTCTTGTCAATAGAAATTTCTTTTTTAATTTTGATTACAATCATGTGTCTTTCAATATTTTTGTAGTATATACCAATGGATGTTATTGAAAACTTCAATATTGCATGTCCAGTTAATGTTTTAATTATTATGATTTATATTATATTTATTGATTTTTTTTTGAAAGTTCAAATTATGTTAATTTAATATAGTTATGGGGAGTTTTAATAATTAGTGAATTTATTATATGAAGTTTGGAGAGGAATTCTTGAACAATTATGTTTGCTTCATCATCCTTGAGTGCTTCAAGGTTAAACACCAATATGTTCTAAAACCCACAATTTTGTAAACATGTTTTACTGGAATTTTTGTCAGTAAGTCATTACAAGTTGGGCAAGATTATGTTTCACTTGGGATATAATTATGAGTGTGTTGTATTGTGTTTGAAGTTTTTAGTTCTGCATCTGTTACCTCATTAAGTAGACAGTAGGTGTTAGTTTATTCACTTTTAGTTTTTTTTTTCAGTTTATTAATATTAAGCATACATCTTAATAATGTTAATTAGAAAAGTGAAATCTTTTAGACATTCATCCTTAATTTTTCTACTTGTGCTACAAAATAGAAAGGAACATTTACAATTAAAAGAGATATAAAAAGTTGTGAACTTGAAGATATAAAACAATAAATATTACTACGTATAACTTACCGCTTTTGAAGCAGTATAGAACCTACAGAAATCTTAGCAACATAATAAAAAGTGTCTCAACAAATGTATTTGTCCAATTGTTTGTCACCTGTCTTGTGTAAGTAGTCACTAAAATCATTCATAAAGTGTCCTTGCAAGTTTTAGACCAATTTTTTTACCATGCACAACTAGGGATGACAATGGGTTGGGTGTGGATTAGAGAGGGCTACATCCACCACCCGACCCACTTTACATTTTCTCCACCCACCCCCACTTCCAAGTTCCAACCCATATCGGGTGGACTTTTTCAAAACCCACCCCCACCTCATCGGGTGCGGATGCCCACTGCGGGTACCCATCACTTATCAACTTATTATTATTTTTAAAAATAATATTTAAATTACTTACACATAATAAAATAATAAAATTCATTAGTTATACCAAAAGATAGTAAAATGTAGTTTAGATGTAAAAATAGTAAAATGCTACCCATTGAAAATTTTATAATTAACCATATACTAGTACTACTAATTTTACTATTATATATACATACACAGATGGTGGGTCGGGTGGGGTTCTAGGCGGGTATTGTACATATAATCCGAATTCAACCCGACCCACCGCAAGTTTATTTTTTTTAAGACCCACCCTTAACCCACCACCCACTACACAATACCACGGGAACCATCCTTTTTGTCACTCGTCTCCCGCCGGTCTCCCTCTCTGGCGACTAACCTTGGGAAAGTTCATGCTCTCAAGTCTCAATAATCCACGGATTGATATTGCTGTAACAATCCCTATATTTTAAACTTTTAGTATATTTTTCTCTGCCACCGAGTCGCCGCTGCAGCTCTTGGCCTCCTGCAGGCGAGCAAGCTCCACCATCCGCCGGTCAGCCATAGCCACCTGCTGCCGCTCCACCATCTCCTCCTTTGTCTTGATCATAGGCAACAACGAACAAAGGTGCCATTTCGTTGGCAACGATGAATAGCAGATTACACTGAATGTATGTATGTCGTTATTTTCACTGCATTATGGTTGTATTGAACTATTGCAATGTTCATACCTATTTATAGATGAGCATGGTAACGTTAAGGAAACCAAACTGACACTACGATAATAATGAATGTAATGGAAAACGAAGAGCCGTCTGTTTTCAATTCACAACAAATTACAATATACACCATTTAATAAACAAAACTCTAGAACAAAGAGATGTCTACCTTGAATAACAACTCTTCGCATACCCTTATGGTAAACATAATAGTTTTTCCTATATTGTTGGACACGAGCTATCCTACAACGCAACGGCGTCGTTTTTCCACAGTCTTGGGCGGAAATTTACTTTCCACGATTTTGCTTTATTATTGTTAAGATTACATTTTTATGTTGAATTATTAGTATTATTAAAAATAAAAAAAATGTTAAAATAACAAATAATAACAACAACAACAATAATAATAATAATAACAAACTTAGTTTAAAATTTATATCTAAAATTAAAAGTAATTTAAGAATAATTCAATAAATAAAATAATATATTAATGTCTTTTCAAGTTGTTTGATATGTTACCCGCTAACAATAAACATATCATTTATCAAACATTTTCTTTCAAATTGTAAGTACTATTAGCTGGCCAAAACAATTGATACTATCAATTATAAATTAATTGTCGCAAAGAAAAATGAGAGATGTTGGTATCCCGCATTACTAATTTTACTTACAATGGAGCATGGACTTCTTTATAAAATGAGATTTCATGCTCCCATTTGCATAGTGCAAATCATGTTTTTTTTTTTAATAAATTAAAATAATATTCACTCGAAGAAGGTCACAATCAAGTTAGTCAAATTATTAATTTGATAATCACAATATTACATATTTGATTCCCGACTATAATTTTTTATCTTGTTTTCGTTGAAAAATACAGAATTGGTATCCACGTCATTCCAATTGTTTCAATTGAAACAAATTAGAATTCTCAATTCTCTATAACGTCTAAACGATAAAATATTTTCAAGAACAATCGCATCAAAATGATTATTTTTTCTAGCTCAAATTATTCTTTATTTTCGGTATTGTTGATTAGTTTTATTTTTACTCTTATGAACCAACGAAATACCTATGGTTTGATACATAAGAAATTGTGCATTGACGAGTTATCTATTCGCCTCTAAAATGGAATATCGGAATATAAGGCAAAAACTTGTGTGAGACCGTCTCACCGAGAGTCGGGTCTGATCGGGTCAAGATGTAAATGTAACACTTATACGCACAAATGTATGCTTATATGTTCAAATGTAATACTAATCAGAAATAAAAAATTTGTTACTTATAAAGGATAAATACAATACTTTTACATCCGTCTCACGAATAAGGATCCGTGAGACGGTCTCACACAAGTGTAAACTTATATGGTCGATTCATGTATTAGGTGCTCAAAAATCAAAATTTGAACGTTCCATGTGGAGAAGCGAGAATCGTAGTGTAGCTCCACCGCTGCGCCGCCGCTAAATTGGCGGGAAATCCCTTTTTTTCTCTCTCGGTACTCTACAAAAGTACAAAATCCCCGTCACTCTCTCGATGCTGAGAACCCTAACAATCTCAAGCTGTTCCCCGATTGGTCTGAACCCTAGTCTATTGCCCCTAATACTCTCCTTCTCTTCCTCCTCAATGGCTACGCCGGCGAAAGTCGTGGCAGAATATGCCAAGTCCAGCAAGTCGTCCTGCAAGAAATGCTCGAAGGCGATCGCAGCGAGCTCTCTCCGGCTGGGGCTGGTAAGTAAAGCCCCGCAAGGGTTCAGTATGACCAAGTGGCATCACATGGAATGCTTTCCCTTGAGCTCCGACCTCATTCCCTCTGCCAATGCCATCTCCGGATTCTCGTCTCTTAAGGTATAAACTAAAATATACTCCGAACTATGCATATATGCATCTATGGACTAGGTTTCGTGATTAATTTTAGAATCGTTTTATAAATATTCTATTGCAATATTCGTCAATCAACAAATAGTTAATTTGTCATTTCTTTTACCTTTTACAGAGCAGTGATCAAGAGGATTTGGCGAAATTTATTAGTGAAGCTACTGTGGATGAACAGGAAGTATGTTTTAATTATTTCTGGGATCATTTTATCAGATGACATATTTCTTTCCAAGAGAAATCGCACTATGTATGAATTTCTTGACATAGAAAGGAACAACAAAATTCCTTGCCTGTTCTTCAAAAAATCATTAGCAACCTTCAGTAAATTTCAGCATGATTGCATAAACTAAATAAAATTGAGGGTTTTTACTTTAAAAATTGCTAATAGATAACATACAACTCTGCTACAAGAACAGTGTTATGAAGGGAGTATAAAAAACAACCCACATGTCTGCGGAAGTGTTCTGAGTTTATTGTTAAGAATGCAATTGGTCCCTGTACTATTTCATGATGTTCATTTTAGTCCTGTTATCTTTAATTTGGTGAATTTAATCCTTATGTGTTAAAAAGGTAACAATTAACAACAATTGCAAACTTCAATTGGTGGTGTAGCTCCTCTTTTTTTTTTAAATATTTTTTTAATGAGAAATGACATGGATTATACAAGTAAAAGATTGCTAACATGTCAAATTATCATGTTAGTGACACATAAGCAGGTGTAACTGCTGGAATTATTGGAATTTTCAATTGTCATCAAATTAATGACAACTCAGTAGTACAGGGATCAGTTGCAAACTTAAACCACTATACGATTAACTTAGAACAAATGTTTAACTTGGGGGGGGGGGGGAT
>NC_044916.1:26239747-26297233 GCF_003576645.1 Ipomoea triloba | reverse complement strand
TTTGGGGGGGGGGGGGGGGGGGGGATATACTTCTCACACACATGCATATTCATGTGTGTATCTATATGTGTAGTTATGTATGCAGGTATGTAGTAGTGTCTTTGTCTGTGTGTGTTATTCCATTGTCTTTTATCAGCTTAACTTGAATTGATTTTTAACTTTATAGGTTTCAGACAAAGATGAAAGTGCCAAGAATGAAAGCAGAAAGAGAATGATAATAGAGGTGAATGTAAATACTAACTTTCAGCTATGAATGGCAACTAGGCAGGGGCAGGGGCATATTCCCCACCCCGCTCCGCATGCACTAGAGGGAAAGAATTCCTTCCCATCCCATATTTTGGTTTCTCACATATTTTCCTTCCGCCTAACTGGCGGGTGGTGGCTATTTGTTAGTACCACTAGTTCCCACCAACTAACATGATCTGCATTGCTGATTTGCTGTTAGTGCATATTATATAATTATTTATAATATATATGTATGTGTGTGTGTGAGTGAGAACTTTTTTTTTTTTTTTATATAAATACTGTGGACAGGGATTGAAAAAAAGTCCCGACCTCCATTCCCCAAATTTTATCCCCATTGAGGTCAGGTGAAATTGCTAATCCCTATTTTCAGCTCATTGCACCTAAATGTCGTTCCTAATATCTGCCTGCCATTAGGTACAGGAAACTGATGGAAAGGAAGGCACTGAGCTAGAAGAAGATAGGATAAAAATAGCAAAGGTAGAGAGCTGCAATTTCCACCTTATCTAATTTTGTTTTGAGTGAACTATTAGATAAGAAGAAAAGTAGGAGTGGAACTTTTTGTGAATATTAACAATTGGTGAACTGCAATCTAGTATAAAGCATTTTCTAAAACTGTGGTCCAAAGTTTCTTATCATCTGAATTTAAAATCCTTTTGCATGTACCATGCTCTTAAGGTAAAAAATGTATAATGTATTCCTGTGATCATTCATAGATAAAAGCACAATGGTCCATGTTGTCAAGCATTTTTAAATGCTATTTAAACAGAGTTTCAGGTTAAGTGGATCTATATGTGTATTTCTCACTTGATTTCAATATTGTCTAGACATCTGCCTCAATCAAGGGACCTGAGGTGGAGATAGCATTCTCTATTGTTGATGTGAAGTCCCATTACAAGGTAAGGTCTCTCCACAACCACAATGTCATAGTCATGAACCTGCCCCCCCACTATTTCATTCTTCATTGTAAATTTAGAAGATTACATTTTTAGTATTGGTTTTGTTCAAGCTGTTTTCATTAAAAGCTTTTGATCTCTGTTCCTTTTTATAGAAACTTGGATTAAATTTCTATGAAACAGTGCTTTACTATTAAGTTCTTTTTCTATTAGGATGCCAAATTATTACCAAAATGGAAGGCGTTTCAGACAACAATATACCTTGAACAGGTGAGTTGTTGAATTAATTTTATGTGTTTGTACTGGGACACCATTTGCTAGATACAAAGTTGTGATGGTTACCAAATACCAAGATACAGTATAAAGCTAAAATAAACTTACAGGTTCACTGAGCACATGTTGACAATTGGGCCAGTTCAGAGCATTCCGTTAGGTTCTAATATCATGAAATGTGTAGTTTCAAGGATCACTTGGTTTTAGGGATGGCAATTTCAATTTGACTCTTGGGTATTCACTTGAATCCACTCTGCATTGATCGGGTTTTTTTTTGGTTGATAGCATGTGGTGGGTCAAGAGTGGGTTTTAAAAACTTAAACCTTTGGCAGGTTTGGTGGGGTGCGGATTTTTTGTACAAAACCTGCATAGAACCCACCCAGCCCACCATATTATTATTATTTTAGTATATATAAAAATATGTTTATTTACTTATTTATATATAAAATTAACTAATAAATAGTAAAATAAGTACTAATAGTTACTCCGTACTTAAAGTCTACAAGAAATATAACTCAATTAAATTTTACTTTTTTTAAAAAAGTTTTAAATAATAAGTTTATTTGAAAAAATGTACAACTTAATTATTATATTTGAATATTTTTATTATTTTTATGTTTTAATATAGCTAGTGAATGTCATATGGAAAATAGTTTAAATATTATTACTTTACAAAACTTTTAATAAGATAAAAAATGGTGGGTATCCATAGTGGGTACCCGAATCCGGTGGGGACGAGGGTAGGTTTTGATCTATTGTAATCCCCGCTTGGCTTCATTCTTTTTCATTTTGCAACTTAAGGGGATGGGATTTGAACCCGAACCAGAGTCCTAGGAAGTGGATTATGTACTGCTGTGCTAAACCCCAACCTCGAACTTCTTTTTTGTACTAAATTCCGAAGTCCACCTATCATTTATATTGTACTGCTTCTGGATAAGTATTTTCATAGTAGAAATGTATTTGTTTTACCACTTTTTGACAACTGACAAATGCCGCATTTGCTCTGAAGCTAATGCAGTCCTTATTGATTGTATTCTTTGTTTTCAGGATGAAGGAATTCTTGACTCAGAAAAGATTGCTGCATTTGATTTTGATGGTTGTCTTGCAAAGACATCTGTAAAGAGGTATGTTTTATTCATGGAACGAGATACCTTAACTGTTTCTCTAGTATTCAATTCTTAATTATTTCTCAACACTACAAGCAAAACTCATTCTTATAGACAACAGAAATGAATTGCTGGCTGATGAACTCAGTTATTGAATTATAATTGCTGACTTTTCCATTTCATGTTAAGAATTGGTGCAAATGCTTGGTCTCTTATGTACCCTTCAATACCAGAGAAACTTCAGAGCTTGTATAATGATGGCTATAAGCTGGTTTGTATTTTAATCTCTTTGAAAGTAGTACTTTATAATTTTATGCTCTGCATCAATCTTGTCAAAGTTGATTATATATCATATCTAGATTATTTGGAGGTATGTGTGATCTCAAGCAATTGCCTTATTCGTGAATTATACTTGGTTGTTACAAAAAGGTAATCTTTACCAATGAATCCAATATAGAGCGCTGGAAGAATAAGAGGCAGACAGCTGTGGACTCTAAAATTGGTCGACTTGAAGGCTTCATTAAACTCGTGAAGGTCCCAATTCAGGTGATTTGTTCCCATATTTTGTTTAGTCACATTCATCAATTTCTGGAGTAGTTGTACTTGTGTGATATACTTGCTCTGAAAGTGTTTCTTTTAGTACCTTGTGAAGCATACAAGTACCTTTTCACCATTTTGTGAATGCAGGTCTTCATTGCTTGTGGCTCAAGTAATGAACCAGCAGATCCCTTTCGTAAACCAAAGATTGGGATGTGGAATCTTTTGAAGAATCACTTCAATTCTGGACTGCCAATTGACATGGATAAGTTAATCTCCCTCCTGGATTGATTGTTTGATCTGCAATATTTTACCATTACATGCATTGTCTAACATATTCCTCATTTTCAAATTTCAACTCTAGATCCTTTTATGTCGGTGATGCTGCTGGTAGGAAGGATGATCATAGTGATGCAGACATTAAATTTGCAGAGGTAACACATATTTCGAGTTGCTTAGAGGAATATAGTAGTGCATATTGATTTATTATATTCTTAGAGTCCACAATCTGAATAGTGAATAGAGGAGGCATTATCACTAATAGACTTGGTATATTTTTCTGGAACCATTCAACTAAGTCATGCTAAGCTCATTCCCCTTTTGGACTGCAGGCCATTGGACTGAAGTTTTACCTTCCCGAGGATTTCTTTTCAACTTAGAAATATTTTTCACTCGAAAGAGCGTAATCCGACTGTCAAGGGAACTGCTGTAGCTTAACTATGCCTTCACCCCTTGTGTATAAATTGCAAATACAGTAGTGTAGTATGGTCTAAACACTATCTAGAGGTATTTTTCCCTGTGGAATGATGTTGCTGCCTTTTTATTTATTACATTGCTGAGAGTTGCTTTAATTTTCAAGCACCAGCAAGTATCATTTTCTCAACAATGATCTCATGGCACGAATTAATCTGCCATAATGCGTTTGATCTTCTTTGAGAAAAGAGCTATTATGACCATTTGATGGAATTATTTGTGAATTTGTTGAACATCTATATTGGCCTTATAGAATTTAATATTGGACATCTTACACAAAAACTTGCATGCTTGCATAATATAACCTAACCAAAGAGATGATGTTTGTGTTTTGGTACATAGTTGTCTAACCTTATTACTTTTCCCTTCCAATCTCACCTTCTACTAATGCATGTCTGGTCAGAACAATTTCCTTCACCAGATTCTTGTAAGTGAAGGGCCTGACAGCTGATCGCAGGAATAGCTCAGGAGGGATTTTACTTTTCTTTATCTTCTTCTTCCATGGACCAATTCCAATATACTTCCATTCTTCTGGACTAACTTTTGCCCTAACACCTCTCAATGCCAGCTCATCCCCATCGTCTTTACTAACACCCTTCGCATCTCCATCTCTAACTCTCTGTTTTCTACTCTCTTCATATGCTTTCATCTGTTCTTCATAGTGCTCATCAGTTTTCTCCATATATTTCTTTGCAAACTTCTCCATTGCTTCAGTGCTAGTCATTGCCTTCTTAAACTCATCTTCCCAAAACTTAGGATCCTCTTCTGGATCCTCATCATCTTCCTCTTCCTCTGCAGCGTCGTCTTGATTGCCATCTTCATCGTCATCTTCACCATCTTCATTTTCGTAATCTTCAATCCAGTCCACAATCTCGACCTCCCCCTTCTTACTACCTCCTCGATAATAATCATCATCGTCTGGTGCATCGCACCCCAACTCCATCTCCTCCGACCTTGTCTTCCACTCCCTCGTGTAAGGGTGCAACAATGGCACCGGGTGGTTCTGCAGCAAGAACTCCAAACACTTTGATTTCTTCTCCTCGCTCAACTTCTCATAAGCTTTCACCACATCATCCACGAACGCCTTAGGGTTCACCTTCACAATCTTACACAACCCGGCAAAATAAGTGCACAACTCTATAGATCCATCGTCCTTGTTCAACTCGAACAAGAAATCATGTTCAGTCTGTGGATCAAGCAATGGCGTCAAGGCCTTGAAAAACTCGTCCTGTGGCTCAAACCTGCATTGGTACACCGGCCTCTTAACATATACTATGTCAGGCCTCATCCAAGCTGCACATCGAGTAATCGACCTTCTCGAGTAATTCCCAAGCCTTCCCATCAAATTCCATTTATCCAACCTCTGATTCCCAGCCTCAACAACAACCTCAGACACCAAAGTCCACTGCTCCCATGCCAAATCCGAGGTCTTCCACCTTGGATGCCTAACAAACACCCAAAAGTACCTACGGCCTACGTTTTCATCCATTGCATTCAATCCTTTAAGAAAATCCTGAGTCATATCAAACTGCTCAATCTTATCCCACTCTTCTTGGTCTTTAACCTCTCCCATCATCGTCACGCATTCATCTGACATTCCACCCCGAATCGGGTCGCCCAAAACCACCCCGCGCCAGGAATACGGCCCGAATTCTCCATACTTGTACCAGTCATAAGGGTGCTTAAGATTTGGGTCGTCCTTCTCCATGAACCTCACCATTCTATCGTACCCCAACCCAATCATCTGAAGCTCCTCTTCCGAGAAGTTATTGGGGTAGTTCCCGTGCGGATTCTTGAGCCTGTAGAACAAGCTCTCCGCCATTTTCTTGCTTCTCATGCGGGCGTTCCGCTTCGCCTCCCGCCGGACCTCGGCGTTCCCTTCGATGCGCCCCTTGGAGGGCTTCCCTTTGCTCCTGCCGGCGAAGGCTCTGATATCTCTTCCCTTGCTCGCATTTTGGGATTGGATAACTAGGGATTTTGAGGTCTTGGCAGAGGAGGAGGGGATTGGAATAATGCCTCTAAGAAGAGGGTTTGGGAATTTGGGTAGAAATGAGGTGAATAGAGGATGAGGAGGGTTTAGGGTTTTAGGTACAGTAAGGTTCTGAGTCTGCATTTCGGGAAGGAGTCTGGAGCAGATTAATATTCTATCTGGATCTGAATACAACAAAAAGGGACAATGATTAAATATGTAAGGTAAGTAAACTATCAAACTTTTAAAAAGTTTCAAATAAGTTATTAAACTTGAAAAAAAAAATGCAATTAAACCTTGCTTACCCTTAGGGGTGGAAATAGGCTAGGCCGAGCCGGGCTTTAGAAATTTAGGCCTGGACCTGCTATGGAAATGTAAAGCCTGAGCCTGGGTCTGGGCTTGCATGTAGGCTTTATTTTAGGCTCAAGCCTGAGCCTACAATTGGCCTGACCTGGCCTGAAGCCTTTTAAAAAGCCTATTTAACATATAGGCTTTTTAAAAGGCTTCTAAATAGATCCTAAATAGGGCTTTGAGCCTATTTAAGGCCTACATTTTTAAACCTTTTAAAAGGATTAGAAACACTGTAGACAAACAGATATTAAGGAAAAAGGCATTGATATCTGCCTCAAATGTAATCAGGAAACAATAACACATATGCCTGAAAAAGTAATTTTAGGCATACTGAACATGCATATAATGTTATGTCAGCCATCACCTTAACATAGAGACTTTTCAACAGCGCTAACTGGGCAATCAATTGCATTTAATATTTTGATTTAGAGCTGTCAATCTGTCATGAATTGAAACTTAAAATGATGATTGTTTTAAGATCAATTATGTTTAACATGGAGCAAAATTAGTAGCAGCAGCAGTAATAGTAGTAAAATAACCATATTCAAAGCAATTTCCAGTTTTCCACCAATAACAGAGACTTTGTAGCTTGTTGCAAGTTGTATATACTCTTGCAGATCTATAGAAGGAAAATGAACAGAGACTTCATTGTTAAAGACAAATAAAGTAAACTAAACCAAATATTAAACATAGAGAAAACTAGAAAAGAAAGGTGACACGGACACCATAAGTCTACATGAAAAACCTCCTTTAAAGTTCATGAAGAAAACCAGTTTTGTCACTATCTACTCATGGGAAAATCCACATCCACAACTAGCACATATTAGACATGTAGTGCATTAAGGGTGTGGCAGCAACTTTACAGAGCAGATAAGAGCAGCCACCATATTAGAGCTCATACTATTATACTGTATACATGTAAAAAATTTACAAAAACTAACTAAGTTTATATTTCATAATGAATGAAAAAGCCATAAAAGTTCATATTTCATAATATGATATCCAACACCACAAGTAAAAGTTCTTAATACAAAATTAAACAATACAAGTTCGTAATACATATTTCTAAATTCTAAACAGCAATTTCTAGTAATTGGTAATTGCACAGAAGGAAGAAGTGGGGGCTTGGGAATTAGAATCATGTTAATATACCATTAGGATCATTTAAACACTATGAGAAACCACTTTAAAAACTAGAAAAGCAACAAAGGATGCAGAAAATCAGCTCCCACATTAAAAAGAACACTGGAGGACAGTATGAATTATTTTGGAAAACATCAAACGCACATACATAACAACATCGAGCACAGAGAACGACACATAATTGCACAGTGATTACATTTTATGCCAACTAATAACAATCAAAGTTTGAAAATTTAGATTGTATACAATATATTTCTTTATTAAGGAGAATTATACTATATGGTCTGTATTTAAGAAACTAAACAGACCACTTAAACACTTTGATTAACCACTTTTAAAACTGGAAAAGCACTAAAAGATGCAGAACACCAGTTTCAACATTAAAAAGAATTGCGAAGGACACTATGAATTATTTGAAAAAACCTAAAAGCACAGTAGGAACCAGTGTTGAAGTAATTTTGATAACTCAATTACAGCATTGCAATTTGCAAACCACCCCCCCCCCCCAAGTCCACCCTCACGCAATTATTTAGTATACAGCACCGAATAGAAATAAAAAATATGGATACTTTACTACACAATTGAGCTTATTTAAAAGGCAGTGCTATAACTGAATTGAATATATCCAAAACAGATGGAGCAAACTATGATTGAACACTTGAAACACTAAAAGGAATACCGAACTGAGGGTTGTTTTCAAAAACTAAAATCAGACTTCATACAGCTTTTGAATTAATTCTGAAGACTCGATAAGGAGTTCGATGATGGCACCTGTGACGTGGCGGTAGCAGGTGCTGGCGATAGCCTTGGCGCGGAGGACGGAACAGAGCTCGACGGTAGTGACTGGACCGTGAAAGTTTCCCACCCCCAACTGTGCAACCCAACTCTAATCTGTAAAATATTATATTATAACTAAGCGCACAAAAAATAACCCTACCACCGGTCAGCAATTAAAACGCCATATCCCAAAATTACCCTCCAAATAAATATTTCCCCAAATATCTCGCCTAAAAATGGGTATTTTAGCAAACAATCCCTTTTAATCTATACCATTGATCTCCCCATTTAAAAGGTCAGGAACTGTGCACATGAACTCATATAATAAAAAGGCCTCATTTGAATAGTAATAAAAATGTAATTTTAAGTAATAACCAAACAACATAAACATCACATTAACCAGCAACTATTACGAATAATTTAAACTTTTAAAAAGTAAAATATAACCAACCGATGAAAAAGCTACTCCAAGTAAATTTTTACCAAACACCCTCTTTAACTTTTAAATTTTAATAATTTATATTAATAAATTAACTACATCTTAATAATAATTTGAAATATATTAATATGTAAAGTGTTACTTCTCTTTTCATACTTAATAATAATAAGTTGAAATAATTTTATCTCATGTTACATTCTTTAAAAGCAATTAAAATAAAATGAGAATTAAGAAATACCATAAAAGTTGAGAGAAAGTGTAGTAATGTAATAGAGGATGAAAGAAAGTGATTGATTGGACTATAGAAAAGCAAGTGGTGTAGTTCGAGCAATATAATAATATATGCAAACATTTTTTAATTTCAAAACATTATACAACATGATAATTTGATAATTTTTTAAATAGATATTAATCTCTATTCATGTGATATAAATAATTAATAATGTTTATTATTTCTCCAAATCGTAATACAAACAGAAATTGAAACAATTAAAAATAACATCTAATAACGGTCAATTAAAAAAAATTAGGAACAATGTTCAAATTGACCCCTGAACGTAACCTGAAAGTGCAATTAGGCCACTGAACGAAAAAAAAAAAGTGCAATTAGGCCACTGTACTCTTCAAATGCATGCAATTTCACCTGATAGCATGTTACCTTCCATTTCATCAGGTTGCCTACTTACCTAGATGATGATGTGTCATTTTAAAATAATTTTTTAATAATAAAAATAAAAAATAAAAATATTAATTTTTAAATATTTTTAATATTAATTTTTAATATTTTAATATTAATATTTTAATATTTTTAATTAATTTTTATTTTTAAAGTTTATTATTTAATAAATATTAAAAATTTAAAAATTAATTTTTTAATATTTGTTAATATTAATATTTTTTAATACTAATTTTTTAATATTTTTATATTAATTTTTAATATTTTAATTAATTTTTAATTTCTAATTTTAAAGTTATTATTCAAAAAATATTTTAAAATGTCAACTCACCTCCATGTAAACATGCAACCTGGGTAACCTGCTATCAGGTAAAATGAAATAGAAGGTAACCTGCTATCGAGTAAAATTGCACGCATTTGGAGTGTTCAGTGACCTAATTGCATATTTTTTTCGTTCAGTGACCTAATTGTACTTTCAAGTTTCGTTCGGTGGCCAATTTGAACCTTATTCCAAAAAATTACAAATCTAAACAACACATGTGTTAGCAGATTAATATTCTATCTGGATCTGGAAAGGGATAATGGTTAAATATGTAAGGTAAGTAAACTATCAAACTCTTTAAAAGTTTTAAATAAGTTATTAAATTTGAAAAAATGATGCAATTAAACCTTGTTTTCCTCCATAATTACTTAATTTGCCTTCCGGCAAAGCTCTATTAAGATTTTAGAGCTCTATTTAAAAATAAGATATTTTATTGTCTATCTCAAATAATTTTTCATGATGATTATTAGGGTTATCAACATACAATATCGTATGGAGTGATCTTATCACTATTTGCATCTATCATTCATGTTTTCTAAAAAAAAATGAGTATCAATTTCGATACATGCCATATATTCTTTTAGACAATTAAAATATCACATTATATAAAGGCACACAATTGTCAATATAAGATAATTATAAAATATCATCTTTCAGAAAAAATACTTATCTGGCATCTGTAGTACGTTTGTCTAACAATTGTATGGTCATCGCTATATATGATGTTAGTAATTTGCCAAAATCACCTTTACACAATTTTCAAATTGACAGGAATAGCCAAAAAATATCATAGATTGTATTGGGATAAACAATGCAATTAAACAAAACGCATCAATTGTTAATTTTGGAGTTCCGATCCTAACAAAAAATGACTCCTAAAACATTATTGACGTCCTGACATAAGATGGAATTATCAATTTAAATCAATTCAAAATGAACATTTTCATTATTCAAATACGTCTTCCAGCAAATAAGATGCAAACTGCCTCAAAATACCCATATAATAATATATGGTAATTATTGGAAAGGGTGATAGAACATTTCAATTAAACAAGATAATAACCATCTTTATATAACAATCATAATTACCATTAATAATAAAATGCCAAAAAGAAAACGTAGGTATTGCAATCTTTCATCCATAAACATGATTTGAATATATAATGATAATGGTAATTTCTAATAATCAGGTTCAATATTAAAAGAATGTTAATCTCAATTACAAAAATAATAGTCCAAAAGATGACAATTACCATTAATTATAATAGATTACCAATGGAGAGTGTGTACGCCTCCCATCTGCTTAAACATTTCAGCTTCTGGCTTTTGTATTCATGACAGATCTGCTCATCTTCGTCCTCACCGCTGGCCCGCTGCTGCGAGCCAGAGAAGAGGGGAAAAAATCAGTCGCCGCTGCTGTCGTTGTCCGATCTGTTGTGTCTGGGACGCAGCCACAGCCACCTGCATGAAACAGATCGGAGCAAAACAATGGCGATGATTTGGAGCCTCCACAAACCGACGATCGAGTTGTCCAGCGGCGGTGCTCCAGCTGGTGTCGCCGCTGCCACTCGTCGTCGGGGTAAGGGCTCACAAAGAAAACTGTATATTTTTATTTTGTTTTGTCTGCTATGAGAGCAGTAAATTATTTACCCAGCAAAGAAGAAAGCATTTACTCATTGTCCAATTCAAGAAACCGAAATAAATATACCAGTAAAAGATGGCAGTCTCTGCAGAACCCAAAAAATAAGGGGATAAGCATCGATGATGATGAACGATGGTGAGCACCTCGATCATGTTGGTTTTGTGATGGAGAATATGAGGAATAACAGAAACGAGGAAATGAGATCTGCAGGCGTGATATCACTTTCCTAAAAAGCGACATAAAAAACTACAATAGGGATGCCCTAATACAAAATTGAATACTCCCATACGACAACTAAGCCAATTTTAATTTGCCAAAAGATTATGTATACCCATACACATGGCTAAGGGTGTGTTTGGTTGGTGGGTTTATGCATAAGGAATGAATATGAAAGTGATTATTTGTATTTGGTTGATAGGTTTTGTGAATGCTATTATGTGTTCGGAATACCCCATTAATGACAAAACCCATACCCTTATTACATAAGGGTTTCATATCCCTTCCTCATTTCTTCCTCACTATTAATAATCATTCTCATTCCACTCATTTCTTCCTCACTCAATTACTCAATTTTAATAGGAGCATCGACCCCTATATAAAATGAGAGTTTCATGCTTATGTATAATGTATGTATGCATAGTGTTAATCATGCATTACATTTTTCTTTCTAAATTAGAAAGAGATTTACTCTCCCATTTTATGAGAGCCTTGAGTTAATTATTACTTTTATGTAAACAAAAATTTACCGAAATTTGCACACTTCAGTTAGGGACGAAAAGTGTAACGTAATGATAACTTAGGGATGAAATTTGCAATTTGAATAACTCAGGGACGAAAAGTGCAACACCAGTAATAACTTAAGGACGAAAAGTGAGTATTACCATAACTTAGGGATGAATTCTACAATTACCCCTATAACTTAGGGACGAAAAATGTAATTTTTCCCAAGATTAATTATGCACAATTTTCATATTTGTGTTTTCAAAATAAGTACTGACTTCTTTCAATAGAATGAAGTTTTCTGGTGCAGAGGAGGATAACAAAGATGGCAGCAGGAGAACTCTAGCTCAAAAATCTCAATCGCTTAAAGGTACCCTCTAGAAGTTGAATCTCACTGACATAAATGCTGGTTGAGAAAGAGTGTTTGAAATGATGGTAACTTACCTAGAGATGCAGAAATGATAATCATATAAAATCAACACAATTATTAAATAACAAAATTTTATAAATAAATAAACTTCATATTTCTTTATTATATATGAAATTTAATAACATTAATAGTTTTTAATAACATAGGATAATGTTAATATTTCAAATAACAAAACTTGTAAAATACTTAGGGTGTGTTTGGTTGGTGGATTTAGGCATAAGGAATGGGTATGAAAGTGATTGCTTGTGTTTGGTTGATAGGTTTTGTGAATACTACTATGGGTTTGGAATACCCCATTAATGAAAAAACCCATACCCTTATTAAATAAAGGTTTCATCTCACTTCCTCATTTCTTCTCCAACTATTAATAATCATTCTCATTCCACTCAATTACCAAACATGCTAAATACTTTCACCAAAACCCATTATCATTACCAAGTATTTGATACCGATTCCGATTCCGATTCCCATATGCGAACCAAACGCACCCTTAATATTTATTTGTATTAAAATATAGATCTATTGTATAAGACCAAAAGGAAAATGAACTATTTTTGGGCTCAAAATTATCTTCAATTGGAAAATTATTTTGTGGACTTCCACCTTGCAAGGTGGATTTGGATTCAAAATACATAATTTACATACTAAATATTTACAGATTATATACTAAGGGTGTGTTTGGTTGGGGGGTTTAGGCATAAGGTATGGGTATCAAAGTGATTGTTAGTGTTTGGTTGATAGGTTTTGTGAATACTACTATGGGTTTAGAATACCCCATTAATGGCAAAACCCATACCCTTATTAAATAAGGGTTTCATCTCCCTTCATAATTTCTTCCCCAACTATTAATAATCATTCTCATTCCACCCAACTACCAAACATGCTAAATACTTTCACCAAAACCCATTATCCTTACCAAGTATTTGATACCCATTCCGATTCCGATTCCCATGTGCGAACCAAACGCACCCTAAATATTCACAATTTACATATTGAATGTTCACAATTTGAATTGTGAACATTTCACTATATAAATTGTGATGTTATTATACCATGCAAGGTAAACCTGAGTCCATGGTATTAGTATTGTATTTAATTAGTAGACAATTAAAATTTAGGTTGAGTTAGATTTTATATGTGATGAATCAAAACAAAATTGTAATTCTACTATTAATGTAGTTTACAAAGAGGTATTTAATAATTTATAATTTATTTAATTATTAATATTTTTTTATCTTTTTCTTTTTTGTTTTCTCCAATATTTCATTTCACTTGATATATTTTCATTCCGTGCATCGCACGGGGTCAACTGCTAGTTCAAAATAATAATAATAATAATGGTTATTCAAAATAATTATTATTATTATTATTATTATTATTACTATGTATAAAAGTATTTATGCCTTTAAAACCTATTCCATTTCTATTCCTTTAACCAACCAAACATTGGAATACAATTCCTAAAGTCTATTCATCCAGCGAACCAAACAATATAATACAATTCATGCTGTTATAGTTTGTCTTCCTTTTGACCCAACTTAATGGAGATTTCATCATACCTGCAGATTTAATTTGCATGCTGAATGCCTAATCCTTGAGTACTCTCCTGTCAAAAATCTCCATCTCTAATTTCCTCTTCTTCACAGTTAGAATTTTTGCTCTCACATAGCCACATATATTGTGTATATACACAAAATCCCTGACTTTGAATAGGTTTCACCTTGTTTAGGAATTTTCGTTATTGCTAACTGAATAAGCTATTTAGTTTAGATAGGTTTCATCTTTATACTTTTTAAGTAGAAGATGCTTTCACCCTTCAATTCACTGAGAAGAGAAGTTACAGGTATGAGAAGCTGAATTCCACAATTGATGAATGGGAGACTAAAAAGACAAAAAAAGCCAAACGCCATTTAGAGGAAACAGAGGTTTGGTTTTCTGTTTTCAATCTAAATCAGCAGATCAGTTGAACCTTTGGATTTTGATCACTAAGAACATGGTAAATGAAAACTACAGGCTGACTTGGATACCACAAGGGCAAAAGCTCTGGCACATTACTGCAATGAGGTTGAGAGGATTGTAAACATTTCGGAAGGAGCCAACAGACAGGCAGAGCAGAATCAGCAAACCGAAGAGCTTAAGGTGAAATAAAAGGCAAGCAAGTACAGATATACTGGGAATGCCCCATCAACATGTTGATGCTTGTAAATCAAACCTAAGTTTCAAATAATTACGGGCTAATAACCTGGAATCGATCGATCAACTATTATTTTCCCGATGAATCAAAGACAGATGCGACATGCATGCAAGGATAATTGAAATATCAGCATGCAAAGAGCTCAAATCTAAAGGCCAATTTTGAAACAAATATGAAAATGAAAATATTGGGAAAAAAAATCGGAAGCAATCGTGTGTATGCATATACGAGTATACATTCATAGAAGGCCTTACTTTCATAAATTCATTCTTAGAAGAATCGAGAAGAGAGCTCAGAAGAGAAGAGAAGAGAAGAGAATGGTCATATATTTTCAATAAGCAAATGATTAACAAAGCAAATCCAGTGTTCTCAAACGAGGATAGTTCTTACAAGACAAGCAAAATGAATCTAGAACAGATCCAAGGACTGAAAGATCCAGTTCTTTCCAAATGGTCCATTCCAAGCTCCTTCATCAGCTCCTTCTCCTTGCGCATGTACAGAAAGGAGGCCTTGTTGAAGCCTATTTTCAACGCCCTATTATCATCGCAAAGATTATTATACTTCTTAATCATATTGGACAGGGACGGACCCAGGATTTGATGGTGGGGGGGGAGGGGGGGGGGGGGCAAATTCAATTGTGGATAAGGGCTCAATGGCTTTAAGTACAGTTTTTATTGTTCCTTGTGAACCTGTGTTGTCAAATTTGCTTACTAGCTGAAACCAGGGAGGACAAGTAACTTTCCTTGACACCCAATTGTATTGACATTGAGAATGAGGTTCATACTTTGAGAGAAAAACAGCAATAACAAGAGTTCAAGAGAAGCAGCTCACTAGTTCGTGATGTAAATGTGAGAAAACAGTAATTAATTTCATGCACTAACCTAGGCAGCATTCCATAGGGTGAGGTTGTCATGCAGCATCCCCAATACGTGGGTGCTCTCCTCACCCAACATCTCCAGCGTATCTATGCTAGCCATGGCATTATCAAATGCCTATATAGAAAAGGACAATCAATTACAATCCTGTTTGGTTCACTTTTAAGCAACAGGTGGCATACAATGATACTCCAAGTAGCAATATTTTCCACTAACATTAATTTTCTTAAAATCTTAATTTTCAAGCAGCTCAAAAATGGGTTAACCAACCCCACAACACAGTCTAGGCCTGCTCTCAATCACGTTCCACTGTACATAAGTTTTTAAAGGCAATAAAGGATGGTCACCACCATCTCATTTTCCGGCAAAGGATATTGGTTCTCTTAATGCTCAAAAGGAGTGAGTTCATTTGATTGAACAGCAAAGCAATTACTAGAGCAATTAATATATGATGTTTTTCTCTCAAAAAAAAAATTAAAAAGCAATAAAGGATGAAATAGTGAACTTTTTCAAACTATGTGGAATGCAGATAACTCTACTGTATGTGGGTGGAGTGTATTCAATAAACTAGAACCTTCACTAGCTGCAATAGCATTGAGAACAGCCACTTTCACCACCTCCCCAAAATCTTTATAATACCAATTATTACCCGCTTCTTTTTTCCTATTATCATTTTTCCCTTCCTACTTACCTCAAAGTTGAAGATCTAACTTATAATCTTGTATCAGCTCATATTTCGTATTACTATTATTCTTCAATCTCCCTAATTCCCACCCTTAAATGTATAATACGAGACTAAATATGTATAATAACTTAGTTAAACTAATCCCACAGAATTGGGAATTCAGCAAATGCCATATACTGATGAATGGCTCAGTGTTGCCCAGAGTAAAGAACTAACTTAAAAGTGAAAACATACCCAAAAATAAGCACACTTCTACTTGCCAATCTATAAAGTCGACACCCCCTAATGCTATCATTGCTGATTTACTCAGACATTCAAAAAATATTAACAGGAAACAAAACTACAAGTATAGGAGGACTTACCTTATTCGCTGTTTCAATTGCAGCTACCGGGGATTTCAAGTTTTCATACTGGAAAACTGAGTAATTGAAGGCCAGACCCAGTCTTACTGGGTCTGCTGGGGACACAGCTTCAGCATGAGCCTTCAATGGTAAAACACAGCACATTTTTAGAAGCTTTTCACATAATCACATTTACTAGAGATCTAATGAAACCAATATAAATAACATATTTACCTGAGCATTTACATACATAACCTCAGCATCCATGTCAACTTTTTGTTTATCAGGTCCTACATGGAATTCAGAGAGGGAGCGGAAGTGATCGCTACTCAGCTTGTAGTAACAAAGCTTAGCATCGGAGGAAGTAGTGTAAGGGGAGATTGAATCAAGCATGCCTTCCAGTTTATCACACAACTTAGAAAGTTTATCTCCCAGCTTCTCTCGGTAACCCTTTGCCAGAGTTTGCTTTTGCTCGTCCGTCTCCAACGTCTCGTTGTTATAGGCCACGAGCCACGCGGCTCGGAGAGGGCCGGTGACCTTACTATAAGCGAGGCTGAGGAGTCTGATCTCCTCCCTTGTTAGCTCGGAGTCTAGAACTCCGACCGTATCGCCCATTAACTCAAATATCTCATTGTAGTCCTGCGCTTGCTCAGCAAGCTTACATAGGTACAGGAAATACTCGCGATTGATGGGGACCGCCATAGAGAACGACGAGACCTTTTCTCGGAAATAGAAGGGGCTGTGAATCATATCAGCAAATCAATGAATCAATTAACTAATAACTAACTGACCTACAACATCAACTACGGCAAAATCTAATAACTAATTGACCTACGGGCTACGGCACTAACACAGCAAGCCAGCAACTACCAATAACATATAAACCCTAAACCCTAAACCAATATAATCAAGACCCCTCTTGTATGACAATACTTAGGCCATGACATCTGAAAATATAGGAAACCATAATTTATCTTGTAACAGACAAATCAGCTCTCTCTAGTTTTTCACTCCACTCGGAAGTTAATGGTGATTTTTTTTCTGGGTGCGTTTGTGTTAGAGGATTTGATCGGAAGACTCGAGCTCCTCGACCACTAATGGCCAGGTTGCACTTTCCAGCGAGCAGATTGACCAAGAACAAAAGAAAGACGGATGAAAGCTAGGCACTAACCTGCTGAACATAGCCTCTGACATTCATATCATAGCAGTTCAGAACAGAGAGTGGCATGTTATTTAAAGACATGCTACCTATCAGAAATAGGCATTTAGATGTACATATATTTCAACGTGTTTAGAGTGATGAAGAATAGCCATTCATTGCTCAAAACTATGGTCACCGATGTCTTTTAGCGAGAAAAACCAAAAGTTTCAGTCTGATTTATCATTTACTTCCATTATTTCAAATCCAGTTGCTTTATGGTTCTTTCCATCATTTTCTTTTTAGGCTAGAATATTTGTCAGCAAAGTCAGGTTATCTTCCATGGATTCACATATACGAACCCTAAAACAATAAAATGAAATTTATTCAACCACAACTGGCGAATGCTCTATCCGGGTTCTGAATGCATCTCATTGATGCTGAGACTAATTTATGCAAACACACGGATATGTATGCAGTACTAAATCTTCCCCCAAGTTGAGAGGAATGCAGTACTGAATCTGCCCAAGTTGAGAGGAATAAGAATTTTAGGCTATAAGATTTTGATCACCATGGCAATGCATTTCATATTAACTATCTATTTTAAAAGCACAAAGTTCTAGTGAATAGATGGCAAAGAAAACAGCACATAAGTTCTAGCAAATAGATGGCAAATAAAACAGCACATAAATTCTAGCAAATATATGGCTAAGAAAACAGCAGTGCAAGCCAGCAACTACTAATAAAAAAAACACAAAATTAGGGCAATTAGAGCAAAAATCACGGCAGGCAGCAACTAGTATCAGCAAGTTCAAAATTGAGTAAATTAAGGCAAAAACAAAATTAAGAAATTAGGGCAAACAAAAAATTAGGCGAATAAATTCGGAAAATTAGGTGAATAAATTATTGAAATTAATTAACTAGTAAGGGAAGAGTCGAAGAAATGTAGAAGACCAAACCTAGTGGGGGGCTCGAGGCGGAGGCAGAGGCGGAAAGGCGGTGGCGATGCAGTGGGAGGAGGTGGACCGGTAGCGCCGTGGTGGACTGGCGAGTGGCTGTGGCTAGGCGGTGGGACTGTGGTCTGTGGGAGGCGAGAAGAAACGCAGAGTCGCAGAGAAGAAAACGCACGCGAAGCCCTGGAGCCCGGAGGAGGAATGACCAAATGAAAAAAAAAAAAATATATATTTATATATATAACATACCCAAAACGACGTCGTTTTGGGGCTGTAGAATTTTGGGCAGCAGCCATGCTGGATCCGCCACTGGCTGTGAAAATTTCCGGTAATTTTCGCGGGATAGACCCGGAAAATACATATCGGATCGGGTTAGACCCGGATCGGATATATAATTCAAACTATTTAAAAAAGTTTAAATTATATTTATATGGAAAGTATAAGCTTTTAAATATTATATTGAGTTTTGATTTTCATCCTTTAATCGCAATCTATATAATTCAAACTATTTTTTTTAAAATATAAATTATATTTATATTAGTACAAACTTAGGTGTCTATCCTTTTATGTGCTTTTAAAGCATGAAACTCTGAGTCGATGCTCTTATTAAAACAAAATTGTCTATATTAATATGTTTCTAGTTATTATGTATTAAGATTTATTAATATCATTATATATAGATATAGATATATATATATATATATATATATATATATATATTTTTTTTAATTTTAAGATTGTAAAGCAAAATTAGAGTTAATTCCATCAGAGGTCCCTTGTCTTTGGTGGCAATTCCAAATTTAGTCCCAGACTATAGCTTTTGCCATTTAACATCCCAGACTATTTGTTTTTGGACACTTTTAGTCCTTCTCATGAATTTTTCTATTTTTAGTAAGGGCATTTTTGTCTCTTCATATTGTTCTTTTGCTATTTTTTTTTTCAGTTTCAACCGATTTAATTGGTTTAGGACTTTAGGTAACTGATTTTTAGTAACCGGATTTTTCAATCGGTTTTTAGTAAAGTCCTAAACCAATTAAATTGGTTGAAACTGGAAAAAATAACAAAAGAAAAATATGAAGAGACAAAAATGCCCTTACTAAAAATAGGAAAATTCATGAGAAGGACTAAACGTGTCCAAAAACTAATAGTCTAGGATGTTAAATGGCAAAAGCAATAGTCTGGGACTAAATTTGGAATTTCCACCAAAGACAAGGTACCTCTGGTGGAATTAACTCAGCAAAATTAGAAATGTGAATATTCGACATTGTTAATTTTATTTATTTTAATAGGAGCATCGACTCCTATATAAAATGAGAGTTTCATGCTTATGTATAATGTACGTATGCATAGTGTTAATCATGCATTACATTTTTCTTTCGAAATTAGAAAGAGATTTACTCTCCCATTTTATGAGAGCCTTGAGTTAATTATTACTTTTATGTAATCATCTTCTATTACATTACTACACTTTCTTTCAATTTTTATGATATTTCTTAACATAATATTATATAGGGAAAACGGCATTTTTGGCCCCTGAATTGTTTTACTTTTAAAGATTTGGTCCCTATTAATTGATTTGAACAAATTCAGTCCTTGAATTGTCTATAGTATGACGCATTTAGTCCCTGAAATTATATAATTACAAATTTTGTTAATAAACTCTTTTTCCATTAAGTTATATTTGTCAATTACTCTATACATTAAAGCTTCTTGTCAGTATAATCCTCTAGGCCAAGTTCGCCGTCATTGGAATATGAAGACTATCCTTTTAGAGGTTGGCGGCTCCCATAAATATGGCGCAAATGGCCATCGTCAAAGTGAAAAACATAGCGATAATAAAAGAATAAATTCCATTCAGACAACATATATGTATATATATGAAGTTTGAAGTCACAAATAAAATAAACACATATTACTTTCAATCACTCCTTCATTATAGATATTGTTGCACTGAATGAAACATCCTCCAATTTTCTCCCACCAATCAAAACATTATTAACCACAAATAAATAAATACATTCATGCCCTATTATCTCTTTTGAAATAATATTGCAGAGCTTTGCGTAGATTACCCAATTCGCCAACAAGAAGATGCTCGGTGCTTTCATTGCCACTGTGTTTTCCAGGCATGGTTTTGGAAACCTGGTGAGCTCCACTAAGACGATTATGGCCGTTTACGCCATCTTTATGTGAGCCACAAACCTCTCAAATTAAAGGATAGTCTCCATACTCCGATGTTGGCTGACTTTGCCTAGAGGATTATTCTAAATTAGGTGTAGTGCTGGAATGGATGACTATTTATGAGGAATTTATGCGATGGAGATGGGGAGAGAAAGAAAGTTTTAATGTATAGAGTAATTCACAAATATAACCTCATGAACAAAGGGCTTATTAACAAAATTTGTAATTATATAATTTTAGGGACTAAATATGTCACATTATAGACAATTCAAGGACTAAGTTTGTTCAAATCAATTCATAGGGACCAAATTTCCAAAAGTAAAACAATTCAGGGACCAAAAGCGTCGTTTTCCCTATTATATAATAATTCCTTATCAGAAATTCTAGCATTCCTTATCATTCCTTATTTATGGCTAAAATTGACAAAATATTACAAATATGGTTCAAAATATTTTAATCTTGCGTATTTTTAATATATATATATATATATATATATATATATATATATATATATATATATATATATATATATATATATATATATATATATTACTATATGATGTATATTATAGTATTCAAAAAAATTATTACTATATTATGTTAATGTACGTAATTAAATTCCTCTCGTGATAATATTAAAAAAAATTCAAAAATCAAATTACTATATGATGTATATTATAGTATTTAAAAAAAAATATTACTATATTATGTTAATGTACGTAATTAAATTCCTCTCTTTTGTATTTTTAATATATATATATATATATATATATATATATACATATATATATACATATAGATTACTATATGATGTATATTATAGTATTCAAAAAAATTATTACTATATTATGTTAATGTACGTAATTAAATTCCTCTCATTATAATATAAAAAAAAAATTCCAACAATCAAATTACTATATGATGTATATTATAGTATTCAAAAAAAAAATATTACTATGTTAATGTACGTAAATAAATTCCTCTCATAATAATATACCATGCAATTCAATTATGGTTCAAATATTTTAATCTTGCGTATTTTTTTATTTTATATTCGTAAACAATCAAATTACTATATGATGTATATTATAATATTCAAAAAAAATTACTATATTATGTTAATGTACGTAATTAATACAAGAAGCTCACCACATTAGGTGTAACACTCATCCGAAAATATGATAATTGCAGATCATGCACAGAGAAGAACGCAACAAATTCTCAAATTTCATCATTAAAAAAACTCACGGTTCCACCTCTACCATACTCAATAAACAATCAAACAGAAACACTAAAAAGAATTTTTTTTTTCCCCAGAGATTTTCTGAACAACTAAGCGGATCAAAGATGAAAACCAGTACCACATTTACGGGAAAACGATGAGTTAACCGTTCGAGGTGCTGGCGGGTAGACGGGAGGCTATGGCGGGCGGCGGCTGCTGAACGGAGAGGAGGCTATGGCGGGTGGCGGCGAAAGCTTTGGTAACCGGAAATGGCGGATGGCGGATGGTGGCTGGCGGTAGCACTGTGTTGTTCCGATTTGGGGGTAACACTGGGGGCTGCAGATCTGAACAAGCGTAAATGGCGTCGGCGACGGTGGTACTTTGAAGAAGCGGAAATGGCGTTCGTTCTCTGAAGAAGCGGCGACGGGGGTATGGTGTTTGAAACGGAGGCCAAGTGTACTGGTTCGTTCTCTTCGCAGATTTATCAGGGAGACACAGGTATCCGACTTTATTAAAAAGCCGACAATGTCGGTTATTTATAGTAACCGACGTTGTAGGTTCATAATATATAATACGGCGCAATACGACATCGGCTAAAGTCCTAGCCGACGTCGTATTGCGCCGTGGGCTGAGTGCATTTGTGATACGACGTCGGCTAATGTCCTAGCCGACGTCGTATCAAGGGTCGGACGGCCGTTATATTACATCTTCAAAGCTTCAAACAACTTGTTTCATTCTAGCATTCACCACACACTTGTTTGATGATTATGCCAATCGATTGTAAAATAAATTCACAAGTTTTTATTAAATTAGCACACACTTCGAATATAGAGAGAATAAATTAAAGCTATTAAGTTAGTGTAAAAATTATTCTAGAGAGAGAATTTTCAAGATCAAATCTTCAAGATTGTTAACCAGAAAAAAAATTATATTTTTATATGATTGAATAACACTTACTCCAATAGGTTAATTAAAGTGCCACCAATCAATTCAAATCACTTTGAATTGCTTAAAACTTCTTCCAATAGAAATCTCTTGTCAACTATTTTGGCATGTTATTGCTGACAAAAGTCATATAGATATATGGTTAAGTTACTGACATAAATCATATAGATATATGGTTAAAATGTTGAAGAATATGTCAAAAATATTGTTGTAGCAATATATAATTAAGAGCATTTTCAATAGTTGTAGTTTTTGAGAAATTTTTATAGGTGTGATTAGGAAAGAGAAGATGGGAGGGAAGGAAAAAAAAAAAAACAAAACAAAAACAAAATCTGAAAGAAATAAAATTATATAAAAAAAGGGTCAAGATTTACACGCCCATTGCACGCGCCCGGTTGGGAGCAAGATTTGTGCCTCACGCTAGGCAACATGGCTTTATTTCTTTCTTAGTAAACCTTGGTCCTTCAACAAAGACCTCACTTACTATCTCTCTTCTCCATCTCTCCTTCACATAAATTTTGATTCCCCAAAAGCGACATAAAAAACTACAATAGGGATGCCCTAATATAAAATTGAATACTCCCATACGACAACTAAGCCAATTTTAATTTGCCAAAAGATTATATATACCCATACACATGGCTAAGGGTGTGTTTGGTTGGTGGGTTTATGCATAAAGAATGAGTATGAAAGTGATTATTTGTGTTTGGTTGATAGGTTTTGTGAATGCTATTATGTGTTCGGAATACCCCATTAATGACAAAACCCATACCCTTATTACATAAGGGTTTCATATCCCTTCCTCATTTCTTCCTCACTATTAATAATCATTCTCATTCCACTCATTTCTTCCTCACTCGATTACTCAATTTTAATAGGAGCATCGACTCCTATATAAAATGAGAGTTTCATGCTTATGTATAATGTATGTATGCATAGTGTTAATCATGCATTACATTTTTCTTTCTAAATTAGAAAGAGATTTACTCTCCCATTTTATGAGAGCCTTGAGTTAATTATTACTTTTATGTAAACAAAAATTTATCGAAATTTGCACACTTCAGTTAGGGACGAAAAGTGTAACGTAATGATAACTTAGGGATGAAATTTGCAATTTGAATAACTCAGGGACGAAAAGTGCAACACCAGTAATAACTTAAGGACGGAAAGTGAGTATTACCATAACTTAGGGATGAATTCTACAATTACCCCTATAACTTAGGGACGAAAAATGCAATTTTCCCCAAGATTAATTATGCACAATTTTCATATCTGTGTTTTCAAAATAAGTACTGACTTCTTTCAATAGAATGAAGTTTTCTGGTGCAGAGGAGGATAACAAAGATGGCAGCAGGAGAACTCTAGCTCAAAAATCTCAATCGCTTAAAGGTACCCTCTAGAAGTTGAATCTCACTGACATAAATGCTGGTTGAGAAAGAGTGTTTGAAATGATGGTAACTTACCTAGAGATGCAGAAATGATAATCAAACCTGAGTTTGCAGATACGAAAAGACGCCCAAACTGGTTGGAAAGACAGCTCTCATCAAGAAGAATGAGTCAGGATTATGATTCCAGGGAAGGTAGTATTGATTATGCAGTTGCAGTTGCCGCGGCAGCATATGCCATTAAATCACTCGAAGACTCAATCAGGGATCAGAGGAAAGGTCCTCTACCAGAGAAAAATTTTACAATAAGGACAGCAACAATAGTTGATACTAGAAAGCCAATAGCACCAACCTCATCCATTAAGAAGGCACCAACCCTCATGAATAGCACAAATGGAGTGGCCAGCTCCAAACCTGAAATTGAAGCAGCCCGGAAGATTGACAGACCTGCTGCAACATCCTTCAGAAAGACTCCCACATTTGGAGAGAGGTTGTTGGATCGTCCAGCCACTCGAAAGCCAGAGACTCCGGTGAATCTTCCATCAAGACAATTTTCATCTCAACCATCCACCCCAACAAAGGTTGTAAAAGGAGGTACCAGGGCAGATGTTTGGGAACAGGAAGAGTTGGAAAAGATCAGAAAACGGTACCTCTTTATTTTCATTGCAACTAGGAGCCTGCACTCAATGTTAATCCTCAGAAAACTATAAAAAAAATAAGAGAAGTATTGTGTTTTATCTATTTTTCACCCTTCAATTCACTGAGAAGAGAAGTTACAGGTATGAGAAGCTGAATTCCACAATTGATGAATGGGAGACTAAAAAGACAATAAAAGCCAAACGCCATTTAGAGGAAACGGAGGTTTGGTTTTCTGTTTTCAATCTAAATCAGCAGATCAGTTGAACCTTTGGATTTTGATCACTAAGAACATGGTAAATGAAAACTACAGGCTGACTTGGATACCACAAGGGCAAAAGCTCTGGCACATTACTGCAATGAGGTTGAGAGGATTGTAAACATTTCGGAAGGAGCCAACAGACAGGCAGAGCAGAATCAGCAAAACGAAGAGCTTAAGGTGAAATAAAAGGCAAGCAAGTACAGATATACTGGGAATGCCCCATCAACATGTTGATGCTTGTAAATCAAACCTAAGTTTCAAATAATTACGGGCTAATAACCTGGAATCGATCGATCAACTATTATTTTCCCGATGAATCAAAGACAGATGCGACATGCGTGCAAGGATAATTGAAATATCAGCATGCAAAGAGCTCAAATCTAAAGGCCAATTTCGAAACAAATATGAAAATGAAAATATTGGGAAAAAAAATCGAAAGCAATCGTGTGTATGCATATACAAGTATACATTCATAGAAGGCCTTACTTTCATAAATTCATTCTTAGAAGAATCGAGAAGAGAGCTCAGAAGAGAAGAGAAGAGAAGAGAATGGTCATAAAGAGAGCTCAGAAGAGAAGAGAAGAGAAGAGAATGGTCATATATTTTCAATAAGCAAATGATTAACAAAGCAAATCCAGTGTTCTCAAACGAGGATAGTTCTTACAAGACAAGCAAAATGAATCTAGAACAGATCCAAGGACTGAAAGATCCAAATCCTAGACGGGTTTGGATATCCTAGACGGATTTGGTTCTTCCCAAATGGTCCGTCCCAAGCTCCTTTATCAGCTCCCTCAGCTTCCTCTCCTTGCGCATGTACAGAAAGGTGGCCTTGTTGAAGCCCATTTTCAACGCCAGATTATCTTCGCAAACCTTTTTATGAGTCTCAAGCACATCGTAGTAGACATCCAATTGCGCTTTGAAAGCCTTATTCAGTTCATCAACCCTGTTCTGCAACTTTTCCACTGTCTGCTTCAACTGCGCCACCTCTTCGGTGGAAGTGACTTGGCTGTCGACGTCTTCGGTGGAAGGGACTTGGCTGTCGACGTCTTCGGTGGAAGGGACTTGGCTGTCGACGTCTTCGGTGGAAGGGACTTGGCTGTCGTCCATGATAGGAGAGGGAGAGAAAGAGAAAGAGAAGCGTCTAGAAGATGCACCATCCTAGCAGTCGTTATAATGTGGACCACGATCCTACAAACTAGCGGCTTTCCTACTTCGGAAAAAAATAACTATTAAAGGAATTTAAGTATAATTCAATAAATAAAATAATATATTTGTTATAAATAATATTAAGTAGTGGACATTATTATTTAGTATATAACTCTTTCCGTTATTGTTTGTATTATATATATGTTCCTTGTAACCATACATATTTTTACTGGAATGAAGCACTCCTCTCTTTATGTTTGCTCTCTCTCTATCTCTTTTCTCTTTAACTGTTATGTTCTCTTTACCTGCAATGTCCCTCGGTTAGGAGCTAATGGCCAACGGACACCAAAATCTCAACACGTTATCAGCACGTTCAAATACACCGTGGTGAACGGTAATTTTATAAAGTTTTTATGTACAAATTTCATATTTTTCGAATAGGCAATTTTTTCATAATTGCTAAACTATGCATTTCGTATATGTTTTGTATATGCAGTTCTTAGGCCTTTTAATTGCCTAACCTATAGTATTTGCTTCAATTGCATATGTTTACACTGTTATATATACATATGTTTTTCACAGTAAATCATCATCAGTATATACATACACCCGTACACAGTAGATTACACATTTTTTTTATGAGTGTTCAATCTGTGTACTCATTGGTATAATAGTACATAATTTACTCTTTCTGGTATTATTGTGTAAGGCAATTCAGTTCAAACACAACTTTTTCGGACAAAAATTGACAAGTCAAAACTAGTTGTTTTCGGACTTGTTTTTCGAAACCAGTTTTTTCGAAAAAACACATCAAATTTTCAATAAGAATTTATCAATTTTTTTTCGAATCGAGTGCTTTTTCTTTCGAAAATAAAAAAGAGGAAACCTGTTTTGGCCTATTTCCGCCTTCGATCTACGCCCCGGGATCGTCATCGCTCCGCCGAAGGTTCGCGTCGAAGAGGATATCGGAACGCCGGCAACGAGCGGCCCTGTGTCGCCTATGCGTTCCTGTGAGTCGGGCGGCGATGGCGGATGGAGGCTCCTGGCAGCGGCGGCCCTGCGTCGCCTTTGCGTTCCTGCAAGTCCGGCGGCGACGGTTAGAGATCGCACAGCCCTCCGGCAGAGGGCTGGTGGCGATGGCGGATCCGATCTGCTGGTTCGATGACGGCCTGTGCGTCGGGCGATAGATCGGTAGACGTCCGGCAGAGGGCGACAGGCGCGGTGGTGTCAGCGGTGGCACGGTGGTGGCGTCTCGCGATCGGCGGGCGTCCGGCAGAGAGCGGCAGCGGCAGTAGTCGCCGACTGCGCTGCACCTCTGGTAGTCGCCGATTGCTCTGGTTTTTGTGCATTATGCTGCGCCTCTGGTCTTCTTTTTTGCGTAAAATATGATGAGTAAAAAGGATTTAATTTGATCTTATTATTTTGGGCTTGCCCTGAAGGCTAATGCTTGGATGCTATCTTTGCATTAAAATTGAGTGGTTAGTTTTTGGGCCGTTTGGCCCATATCAAGTGCTTTAAAAAACAATACGAGCTTTTGTTATTTGGGCTTGCTATTATTTTTTTTTTTGTTATTCAAATTATTATGCAATTTGGTTGTTTAATATGATTTTATATGCATATTTTGCCATCACATGAATCATATATCAGACCTGCAAATTGTCTTTGTTATTCAATTTATTTTAATAAGTTTATTATTGAATATGCCCATGTACTAAAATTGCTATTATTGTGCATTTTCTTTGGATAATATGATTTTATGAAATCCTATGCATATTCTGCTATATTTGCGTAATCTATAGTGTTTTTTTTATTATGCGAATTATAAAGAGGTGCACCCTCAATTTCCGCTCACAATTGTATAATTCTCTTGTTCAAATTTGAGAATATTTATTTGCTCAAATTTGCTTTAATTATGTGGCCATATGGACCATCGTAGTATTCTCATTGGTAATACTATTTGCTATAGGCTATGAAGTGAGCTTCTCGAATATATTGACAAAAGTTGGTATCTTACTTTTGGGTTTGCACCACAAAACGATGGCATAGTTTTGTTAGGTTACACCTGTTGTTACTAAACCTTAATTTGCCCTTATGACAAATTATAATCCAACTTACTAACTTTGGCTCATCAACAAGTATGCTCCACGTGAGGGTGTAAAAGGCGCTTGTCACGTGCGTACCACACCCCGAAGCATTCTGTTGGAACCTAAATACACATAACAATGTTGAATCCAACCAAGATGCCTTGCCTGAAGCAAACGCTCTTGTTAGTTTTTTTTCACAAACTCCAATGTGCCAAATACTTGTTGGGGAAATATAGTATTCAAGCTGCTTAAATTTCGGCAAATTGCATATCAATATCATTCCCCCATAATACCTGGTACGTGTAAACATTTCCCAATCTGCGTTTCTACTTTTAGTGTGTAGTCCAATTGTTATATCACCACCTTGCGTATCTTTATGATTATAAAAACTCAATCTATTTACATAAAGTCCATGATAGGGAATCAATAGATACGCTGACTGCATACTGAAGATCTGTTTCACGGCATTAGGGGGAGATGTACCCGAATTTAAATGCCGAGAAATCCCATTAAATAGAATGATTTTCATTATAATCCACGTACTAGTGAGACTGAACTAGAAGTTCAGGAGATAATCTATTTGCGATATTAGCAAATAATCTGCCAAATATATACCAATAACGTATATATACACCGATCATGTTGATCAGAAAAGAGTGACAAGGTCCATATATAATCCCCAAAATTGGACCAAATAATATATATCTCGATACTCCTTTAACGCCAGAAGTGTAGGAGATCTATCGGTTTAAGAGATATGAATCATAATATATACTAGATCTAGCAAAGAAGCATTGTCACTTTTCCCTTAAAAAGAATTATGTCCTGAAGACATTTATCTAGAAAACGAAAATCCTAATAAGGTGCACCAAACAATCTTAATACTAGGGATGCGGAACGATCGGATCTTAATACTTGGGAAATGTCAACGATCTGATTAAAAATTGTCATGATTTTGGGAGAAAATTATACAGTTGTCGACAACACACGCCTATATAGTTGCTCATTTAAATAAACTGGATCCAGGTGAGGTGCCAGAAGCATCCTCATTATTTAATATTTAAAGGAGCAATTAAGGCAGAGCTCGACTCGCTAAAACAGATTCTCTTGACAATACATACACCATTGAATAATAACCTTGTTGGTTACAAATGGATGTTTGTATGAAAGAGAAACGAAAACAATAAGGTGATATAATAGCGAGTGTTTGTAGCATATGGGTTAACGCAGAAACCCTTGATTAATTTTAATCAAATCTCCCATGTACGATGACATTAAGTTTCGCTATATAAGATAATTGGCAGAATAAACTTAGATATGCAGCTAATAAACGTCATGACCATATGACAATAAGGTCTTTGGACGATATGATCTTTATATGACCTTAGCACAGATCATAATTAACTGAGTAATTCTCCTTTTTGAAGAAGGAATTATGTGTCATTATGAATTCGTTAAAGGATTACGAATGGAGTTATTACCCTCATTTAGAAGGGATAATATGATATGAACCTAGTCCAAGGTTCAAATAAAGATGAAGTATTGTCCTAAGATAGCTCCCAAAGTAAGGATAGAGATGGATCGAAATACCTTAGACCTCACAAGAAACCCTTAGTCTCGAATCCTCAAAGACTTAGAAGAATCCCATTGTAGCTTCAAGTACCTCGATGATGCAATCTTCAATCAACTAGAGTTGGATCTAGTTTCCTTCGATTCAAGAACGAGTCCACGAACCTAAATCTAAGGTTGAAGAAAGGAAGGTTGATTCGAGTCCACGAATCAATTTGCTAGTTGAGTCCACGACTAGCCACTAATTGAGTCCACAATTAGCTATAAGGTTTCTTACACAAGTGTAAAGAAAAACTTAAGAATTTTATTGAATGAAAGTCTGTCTAAACTGATATGATTGTGCCCTATTTATAGGTATAGGGACATCATTATAATCCTAAATACAATTGGAAAAAGAGTCCTAAACCTAATCTAAAAAGCAAGTAAATATAGTCCTATTTAGAAAGGGATTTAAGGAATCCTTTCTAAATACAAACTAGTGTTTTCTCTTTCATGCCAAACAATTTAAAATAATGATGAACACAAATAATAGGGCTGATTTGGGCCTAATTTAAATCCCAAAATTAGCACTAAAAGCCTTGAGTTCTTCTTCATCTTTTGCAATTGGGCTTGACTTGGATTTCCACCATCTTTGAACATCACCAATGAAGAGTTGCTTTAATTGTTTGGACTTGGGCCTTGTGATTGGCCCAATTGGTACTCTCAATGGATCTTCATTATGTTGCGCCGCATCATCCTTCCCTTCTTTAAAAATGATTCGACCTCGAATCTTATAAGCATTGTCTTCAATCTGTGATATCACTTGAAATGGGCCACTATAATTCTTTCCTCTATCAAATGGAATTATTTTTGGGCATTCTTGTTTCTTCCACCAATGATGCTTTAAGGATGTAGTGATAGGCCTTGTGATGACCACACTATGGACCCTTATTGGGTTCCATGTGTCCTGGTTCCTATTATTCTCCACTTCTTGAAAAGGATTCGTCCTCGAATCCAAATCTTCAATGAAAGACAAATAAGCAAGATCACTTTGTACTTTATCATCATGTAACTTCTTCTTGGGATGCTTGACATGAGTTGCTCCAATTAACTTTATCCTATAATCAACAAGTGGAACAACTAAGTCTAACAGTATACCACAAAATGTAACAACTTGAGAAATATTAAATTTAGCCATTTTTCTAAAATTGACAAGCATAAAATCTTTCCTTTTAGAGCTTAAGGTTAAACCAAACACAAAATCCATGGGAAGGCCAAGTAATGATTTAGATGTAGTGTGGTGGTAAGTAGCACAATTATGAACATAAGATTCTACATCTTTTTTCTTCTTTGGCCAATGAAAATATCCATGCAAAACATCATCAGTCTTTTGAATACAAAATTGTCCCTTATGTGAATCAACAATTAAACCAATGCCCAAAACAAAGCAAAAAGTGTCAATCCCATTGACTTTGGACCAAATCCCTGTGTGCAAGTAGTATTTGCCATAAAATGTTTTCCAATGTGCCTTGTAACTTCCCACTGATTCCTTATCTCTATCAAATAAAGTTTTAGTAAAATCAAAATTAAGGAATCTCGAATGTATGGAAGCAAACAAATTTCTAACACATCTAGCAAGTAGGTCATTAATAGAAACATGGCAAACAAATCTAGAGAATTTTAATGCATGCTTTTGAAATAAAAGTGAGTAGAAAGTGACTCCCCTTCTTTTCTCTTGCTTACTATCCTTTTTAGTTACCAAGAGAGGCTGCACTTTGACACCTTGGTCTGGTCCTTTCAATTGTATCAGTAATTGTGGTCCCTTTGTTTGGCAACAAACTGAGTTAAAGGATTGGAGTGGCGACTGCAATTCCAAACATGGAGGTTCCACTTTGCTCTCTTTGATTTCTTCTTTCTTCGAGGCTGGTTTGAGAGCTTGCGTCAACCTCAATTGAATTTCTTCTACTTGTTTAGGAAACAAAGTTGGCAAGACATATCTAACTCCATTCATGTGAAACACATAAGTGTTCCTCATTCCATCATAACTTATTTTTATGTCAAATTTCCATGGTTTACCTAACAAGATATGAGCAACCTGCATTGGGGTAATATCACACAAAATTTCGTGAGAGTAACTGTTAATAGATAAATGAATAAAAGCCTGCTTGGTTACTCTAACTCCTCTTGCATCGGATAACCATTGCAATGGATAAGGATTTGGGTAATCAAGCAAAGGTAACTGAAGAATTCTAACCATAGCTGCACTAGCCACACTTGTGCAACTTCTAGAATCTATTACCACAGCACAAGCATTCCCTCTTAATGACCCTTTAGCACAAATTATATTTTCTCTTTGAGACTCATCTTTTTTTAAAGGGTGAACATTCAAAACCTCTTTAACAACAACAGTATGACTAGACTCACTAGCAGTATATTCAGGCTCAACATCTAAAGGCATGAATGGTTCCGCCTCAGCATGTTCATTGGGAGTTTCAAAATGGTCACATACCTCATCCCCAGACTTATATTCAAGACAATGAGAAAATTTTTCAGATTGTTTTGTTATCTTATCTACCCTCTTGTTAGGTGATACACTCTCATTTGTACCTATTTTACTTGTGTTTTTATGTAGGTTTTATAGTTAATTGTGTGATAAAATGTTGTGTCCAATGCTTATTTCCATGTTTTCATATTTAAAATGGTATAATGCTTGGTTTAAATGTTTTTGATGTGTTTAGAAGTGCATTAGAACCATTTGTGAACAAAAGCCAATCCAAAGGAGCCAAAGAGTTGTAATTCCCGCTACCATGGCGACATCTTGGTAATCGGACCATATCTCTTCCTATGAATATCCAAATGAGATGATTCTTGAGCCATTGGAAAGAAGACTTCAAGGGCTACAACTCTTTTGAAGACATCAAAGTGTAGATTGAAAGGGAAAATGGTCAAAAGATCAAAGAGTTGTAATTTCTGCTAAATATGGCGACACCTCGGTAATTGGACCATATCTCAGCCTAGAAATATCCAAATGAAGTGATTCTTAAACCATTGGAAAGAAGACTTCAAGGGCTACAACTCTTATGAAGACATCAAAGTGTAATTCGAAAGGGAAAAGGGTCAAAATCAGGATGCAAGTCAGAACTGCGTCACAGGAATTTTCGACGCGTCGAACTCAACTTTCGACGCGTCGAAAATCCCAAAAATGAGGCAGAATAGCCTCGTTTCGGCGCTGTAAAGATTCGACGCGTCGAATGTTGGATTCGACGCGTCGAATGTCGCAGATCTGCGATTATAAACTTCTAAAAATTGTCATTTTTGCCCTCCATTCTCCACCCACTATAAAAGCATCATTTTCTCTTCAAACCCTAAGCCTGGCTGCGGATTTTGGACAAANCCTGCATTGGGGTAATATCACACAAAATTTCGTGAGAGTAACTGTTAATAGATAAATGAATAAAAGCCTGCTTGGTTACTCTAACTCCTCTTGCATCGGATAACCATTGCAATGGATAAGGATTTGGGTAATCAAGCAAAGGTAACTGAAGAATTCTAACCATAGCTGCACTAGCCACACTTGTGCAACTTCTAGAATCTATTACCACAGCACAAGCATTCCCTCTTAATGACCCTTTAGCACAAATTATATTTTCTCTTTGAGACTCATCTTTTTTTAAAGGGTGAACATTCAAAACCTCTTTAACAACAACAGTATGACTAGACTCACTAGCAGTATATTCAGGCTCAACATCTAAAGGCATGAATGGTTCCGCCTCAGCATGTTCATTGGGAGTTTCAAAATGGTCACATACCTCATCCCCAGACTTATATTCAAGACAATGAGAAAATTTTTCAGATTGTTTTGTTATCTTATCTACCCTCTTGTTAGGTGATACACTCTCATTTGTACCTATTTTACTTGTGTTTTTATGTAGGTTTTATAGTTAATTGTGTGATAAAATGTTGTGTCCAATGCTTATTTCCATGTTTTCATATTTAAAATGGTATAATGCTTGGTTTAAATGTTTTTGATGTGTTTAGAAGTGCATTAGAACCATTTGTGAACAAAAGCCAATCCAAAGGAGCCAAAGAGTTGTAATTCCCGCTACCATGGCGACATCTTGGTAATCGGACCATATCTCTTCCTATGAATATCCAAATGAGATGATTCTTGAGCCATTGGAAAGAAGACTTCAAGGGCTACAACTCTTTTGAAGACATCAAAGTGTAGATTGAAAGGGAAAATGGTCAAAAGATCAAAGAGTTGTAATTTCTGCTAAATATGGCGACACCTCGGTAATTGGACCATATCTCAGCCTAGAAATATCCAAATGAAGTGATTCTTAAACCATTGGAAAGAAGACTTCAAGGGCTACAACTCTTATGAAGACATCAAAGTGTAATTCGAAAGGGAAAAGGGTCAAAATCAGGATGCAAGTCAGAACTGCGTCACAGGAATTTTCGACGCGTCGAACTCAACTTTCGACGCGTCGAAAATCCCAAAAATGAGGCAGAATAGCCTCGTTTCGGCGCTGTAAAGATTCGACGCGTCGAATGTTGGATTCGACGCGTCGAATGTCGCAGATCTGCGATTATAAACTTCTAAAAATTGTCATTTTTGCCCTCCATTCTCCACCCACTATAAAAGCATCATTTTCTCTTCAAACCCTAAGCCTGGCTGCGGATTTTGGACAAAGGAGAGCAAGAAAGGGAAGCTATCATCTTCTCAAAGAGCTTGAAAGGAAAAATCAATTGGAGAAGAGAGATCAAAGAGAAGAGCTTGGAGGCATCATTCGGGAGAATTTCTTCCTCTCTTTTCTATTTTAAAGCTTTATTGTATATTTGTTGAATCTATTTTAGCCATGATAGGCTAAGCTTTCCTTTGGGATTTTTGGATTGATAAGTGTTTATGAACCTATGTGCCTAGTTTTTTAATTGCTTGAATGAAATATCTATTTGGGTTTATTACTTGTGTTGTAATTGTGGCTTAATTTCTTGATGCTTGTAGTTAAGGATCCTAATTACTTGTTTCATTGCTAAATTTGTCTATGAATTAGAGCACCCACAATTGCACTTGATTCTTGTACCTCGAGAGAGGACATGTTGATTAAGGGATTTATTGTGAATAGCTCACGAGAGTGAGTATTCCAATTGTGAATAGCCAACGAGAGTGGGTATTCCATTTATTGCTTGTTCTTGATTATACGTTGTGAATAGCTCACGAGAGTGAGTATTCCAATTACCTTATTTTGGGTTTGAATTACGAGAGTAATCTTTCCCTTTTAGATTGCAGTCATCCACACTTGTTGAACCCGAATGATTATTTCACTTTAGATTGGCACTAGGTGATTAAACACTTTGACACCCAAAAATCCCGCTCTTAATCTCTTGTATATAAAAATCCGTTCGCCTTTCATTTATTTTATTTTCATAATTTTAGATAAATACCCATTGTTAACGTAGGAATAGCTTCTCGTGAATTAATTAGTAACTAGTGCTTAATACCCCGCTTCCCTGTGGATCGATAACCCCGGAATACTCCGGGTATTTGCTTGTACCTAAAAATGCTACGACTATTAGGGCAATCACGAGCCATGTGGCCTCTCTCATTACATCTATAACAAATCAATTCTTTATTACGCTGAGGCCTTACTACCTCACTTACCTTTTCTTTACCTTTGTCTCGTGAATCATCTCTTGGAGGAGGATGTTCATCACACCTTTGAGTGGTGGAACGAGTGTTGTTCCATCTTAATGCACCATTGTTGGACTTGTATATTTTCATCTCTTTGATTTTTGTCTCAGATTCACGTGCAGCATACAAGGCTTCATAAAGGGTGTCATATCTCTGAATACTCATTCCACCTCGAATTTCTAAGTTCAATCCATGTAAGAAACGGGCAACAATTATTGCCTCTTCTTCGTGTATGTGTCCCTGTTTGAGCAAAATATTTATAGTTTGGTGGTACTCATCAACTGACATCGTTCCTTGCACGGTTCCCTGCAATTTTCTTTCAAGATCATAGAAAAAAGACTTAGGACGAAAGGTTAGGCGCATATCTTCCCTCACTTGAACCCAAGATTCATAGGGAATAAAATTAGCAACTCTCTCTCTGTTCCTTTTTCGCCACCAAGATACTGCATACCCCTTAAAAGATGTAGCAACTAGTCTAATTTTAGCAAGATCAGAATATTGTTTTAAATCAAAAAGAGTTTCAACAACATTCTCCCATTCTATGTATTCGATTGGTCCTTTCTCACCAGTAAAGTTAGGAATTTCAAGGTTAATGTTTCCTAACTCTACAATACGCTGTTGGATCGTTTGACATCTAGGATCCACTCTTCCTGCTAGTGGTAGGTGTCGCTCATCATTGTGCAGTGATTGCACTTGTTGAGGGTGTTGCTCCAAATTAGTTATTCGTGTGAGTAACCTTTCCATGGCGAAAGTTAGAGCATCTATTTTGGGCTCTAATATCTGAGGTGTGTTTCGAACCTGTTCAGCCATCAGTAGAGGAAAAACAATAAGATATGTGAGTAGTCATGTTAGTTAAACCAAAAAGTTGGCTCGCTCCCTAACTATTCTCAACTCACGGGTAAAAGGTGGATTATATGGCTCTGGAAGTACACTACACACTCTTACAAACACACACTCCACTCGTGTATCGCTCGGGGTGGCAAATACTCTCACAAGCCTTTTTCCAAAAAGGAAAATTTCTAGTCCTAAACTCAAGTTGATATGGATTCAACCTCAAAGTTCAAGAAACGTACCTTGGAAAACTTCACAAGTCTTTGAAAGTAAGGGTATATCGAGAGGTAGGTAATAAAATTGAGAGCAAGAAGCAAAGAAAAAGGACAATACAAGTAAAGAAACTAAGAAGGATTTGAAAGAAAAGGACAATACAAGTAAAGAAACTAAGAAGGATTTGAAAGAAAAATGAGAGTAAAGAAAGGAGTATGGCAGAAAGGTATGCAAGACATGAGAGTAAAGAAAGGAGTATGGCAGAAAGGTATGCAAGACCAATATCAAAAGAAAGGAGTATGGCAGAAAGGTATGCAAGACCAATATCATAAGGTAGACACAAATAGAATGTAACAGGGTTCAAGTGTACCATAACCAAATAGGAATCAAGAACTCCTTCCAACCTTATACTTTTCCCCTTCATTTTCCCTCCAAGATTCTCCTACCAACCAGATTCTTTCCCCAACCTTATTCTTTCTCTTTTCTTTTGTTTTTTTTTTAAACTTTCTTGATTTTTTTTTGCTTTTTTTGATTTTTTTTATAATTATCCTCCAAATAAGTAATGAAAACATCACAAAAAAAACTTTCGGACCAAGAGGATCACACAAGCCCTTCAAAACAGAAATCAAGAATTTCAAGAATCGCCCAGAAAAACAGAAACGCTACCCTGACTTTGAAGATCAATATCTCATAGACCAGAATGAATTAGCAAGTGTATAATATATCAAAAGAACGCCCAAGAAGAGATATACAACATATCAAACTTTCACATAAAACTAACTGGCAGATCTCTAGATATAGGTCAATTTCTGAAACTGGTCACAGAATGCGGAAATCTGGACAAGGTGTGCTTTCAACGTGATTGTGCGTAAATGTGCTTTGGATATAAGTAAGAGTGAGATGGATTTGTTTTCTTGACAGAATGTTTGGTAATATGGTGGTTGAGAGGGGTGGGATTTCGTTGATATTGGGTGGGAAAAATTGGAAAACTATTTTGAGATAGTTTTTCAAGAAACTCAATAACAAATATCAAGATTCAAGAACACAATCAAGAATGCAAGAATTTTTTTTTTGGGGTTTTGTGATGTATATAAGACAAGAAAAGTGAGATAGGAATGATGTGTTTTTTTTTTTTTTTGATAAAACCTAGGAAACCTAGGGAACCAAATTTGTAATGATTATGAGATAAACCTAGGCTCTGAATACCAAATTGATATGAACCTAGTCCAAGGTTCAAATAAAGATGAAGTATTGTCCTAAGATAGCTCCCAAAGTAAGGATAGAGATGGATCGAAATACCTTAGACCTCACAAGAAACCCTTAGTCTCGAATCCTCAAAGACTTAGAAGAATCCCATTGTAGCTTCAAGTACCTCGATGATGCAATCTTCAATCAACTAGAGTCGGATCTAGTTTCCTTCGATTCAAGAACGAGTCCACGAACCTAAATCTAAGGTTGAAGAAAGGAAGGTTGATTCGAGTCCACGAATCAATTTGCTAGTTGAGTCCACGACTAGCCACTAATTGAGTCCACAATTAGCTATAAGGTTTCTTACACTGTAAAGAAAAACTTAAGAATTTTATTGAATGAAAGTCTGTCTAAACTGATATGATTGTGCCCTATTTATATGTATAGGGACATCATTATAATCCTAAATACAATTGGAAAAAGAGTCCTAAACCTAATCTAAAAAGCAAGTAAATATAGTCCTATTTAGAAAGGGATTTAAGGAATCCTTTCTAAATACAAACTAGTGTTTTCTCTTTCATGCCAAACAACTTTAAAATAATGATGAACACAAATAATAGGGCTGATTTGGGCCTAATTTAAATTCCAAAATTAGCACTAAAAGCCTTGAGTTCTTCTTCATCTTTTGTAATTGGGCTTGACTTGGATTTCCACCATCTTTGAACATCACCAATGAAGAGTTGCTTTAATTGTTTGGACTTGGGCCTTGTGATTGGCCCAATTGGTACTCTCAATGGATCTTCATTATGTTGCGCCGCATCATAATATGTACCATAAGTGTTCTTTATTGAATTGTAAATGAGCATAAAATTACTAAATTTGATCCTCGATGGATTTATAATTCTCAAAATAATATTACAGCATATTTGTTGTTGAAGTACAAAGGCTTTACTTAATAGTAAAGCAATTAACTAAGTAATTTTCTTCTGAAGCAGGAAAATGTAAAAATCAAGGTAATACCGTTAGTACCTATTGAGAGGCTACTAATCATTATCTCAACATATGTTGGTGTTATAAACATCATAAAGAGTTTAATGGTATTAACCCTAAAAATGAAATGAAAGGACTTGGTAAACCAAGTATCACCTCGACCTGCAAATCGAGTATTTCCTTGAAAGGAATTTATACACCAATCAGTCTATTTTTAGAAAGATGTCTTCAACGCATTTCATATGAATAAGTATGATATGATATACGGGGAGAAAGTTGCAAATAAATACTTAAATAGACGAACCCCGAAATCCTGAAGATTATGCCCTGAAGACTTATGATTGTACTATTTTTCCCTTAACTAAGTTTTTTCCCACCGGGTTTTCTTAGGTTAAGGTTTTTAATGAGGCAATCAGGAAAATTGTTGTCTTCAAGGGGAGCAACAACATACACATAAATTATTGGTCCAGAAGACCACCAACTCTTATAAATCCTGAATATTAAACGCAGCAAGTTATGGTTGTACTCTTTTCCCTTAACTAAGTTTTTTCCCACTGGGTTTTCTTAGTGTAAGGTTTTAATGAGGCAACCAGGACTATATATGAGTTTATAAATATCATGTACTCTTTTCTTCAACTAGGTTTTTCCCACGTGGTTTTTCCTAGTGAAGTTTTTAACGAGGCATGAAAGTATTTGAATATACCATTCATATACCTTGTACTCTTTTATGTCTAGGTTTTTCCCACAGGGTTTTCCTAGCAAGTTTTCAACAAGACAAGATCATTGTCAAATAATGTCCAAGGGGGAGTGTTATAAATAATATTAAGTAGTGGACATTATTATTTAGTATATAACGGTTGTAACAATTTCTGTATTAATGTATCCATTATATCTTTTCGTTATTGTTTATATTATATATATGTCCCTTGTAACCATACACATTTTTACTGGAATGAAGCACTCCTCTCTCTATGTTTGCTCTCTCTCTATCTCTTTTCTCTTTACCTGTTATATTCTCTTTACCTGCAATGTCCATCGGTTAGGAGCTAATGGCCAACGGGCACCAAAATCTCAACAATATTCATGTCTTTTTTAAGTTGTTTGATATATTACCCACTAACAATAAATATACAATTTACCAAACATTTTTCTTGAAATTGTAAATACTATAGCTGGTTAAAATAACTAATACAATAATTGAGAACTAATTGTTGCAAAGAAAATTAAAGATGTTGGTATCTCGCATTACTAATTTTCCTTTCAATGGAGCATGGACTTCTTTATAAAATGAGATTTTATGCTCTCATTTCCGTTGAGTTTTTTTTTTGTACATTATGCTATAAAAGTTGTACTTTACAATATATTAGACAAATATACCCTTACCGTTATAACTTCCGTTATCTTTTCCACTGTTGTTACCATGAACATGCATCCATTATATATTTTCTTATTTTCTTCAATAATAATAATATATATACATATTATATATTGGAGTTATATGTTAGTCATTTATCGGGCACATATTTTTTGCGCATCGCGCATAAGAAAAACTAGTATACCCATACATGGTTAAAGATCATATCAGAATTATATTATACATTTACCATTAGCGTATAAATATTAAATTCCCAATAATAATCATTGAAAGTTTGTTTTTGAGGTAGGTCCCACCTAATTAATCATTATATACACAAAAAATGATACTCTCATGAAGTATAACTCCCGAGTGTACAAATTTTATTAGGTAAATAAAAGTGAATGAATATAACAGTGTCTCACTTTGTTATTTAAACCAATCAAAGAATTGGCACCTCAAGCGGGAATAAAAGATGGAGTAGAAAGTGAGCAGGAGTACATACAGTATTACTTTTAGCGTTTTTGTGGTCGGAGATATGAAGAAATATAATGCATAAAGGAATTGATCGAAAACTTTGCGTGTACACCATTGACCATACCATTGTTGGTTCACTACTGCAGATGATATATAACATTTAACCATACCATTGTTGGTTCACTGCAGATGATATATAACATTTAACCAAATTCTTTCTTTAGAGCTATGTATCACAACAGTATACAATAATTTATCTATACATATATAGTTAGTTTGTCATATCTTTCATTATACGGAGTATTATTATTGCTTTCTGCCAACATTTTCTTCTTAAAAATACATGCTTAGCTCCCTTCATCTTTCTCCCCATTCTAAGCTCCATTCAATTCCCCTCTTTCTAGCAATCAAATACATCTCTCTCTCTCTCCCTCTTTCTTTCTTTCTTTCTCTCTCTATATATATAATGTCTGGATTCATTATGGTTCCGTTTGTTTTAAGCATGTTATTAGCCCATTATGCATTGGCATTATATTGGATTCAAGAATGTTATTGAGGTCACTAGAGGGAAAGAAGATGGATGGTAGATTGATTTTAAGTGCCCTCCCGAAAGGGGTCATCGTCCCGCCTTCAGGTCCGAGTCAGAGGACATCTTCGGAATTTCCTCCGACTCACAAGAGCAACAATGGAAACAGTGATTTCAGGCAATGACGGCAGCAAACACTCTCAATCTCCGACTAATGCCATCAGCACCCACACTTGATCGGAAAAAATTTCCTCATCTCACAATTTGATACATACATACACACATATATAATTAAAGAAAAGGAGTATCTATTGATGTAGGACTATACCATGAATAAATACTATGATGAGTATACATTATTTTTAAAAAAAAAACAATCTATAGATGCATTTTACTAGGTATTTATACCATGTATTTCATTGATGTTTATGTTGCCATAATAAAATAATCGAATAAATTTTATAAATTACAAAATATCTAACTTTCATGGTTTTTTAATTTTGTGATGAGAAAACTCTTGTGACTTTGGTCACTAAAGGGCCACAAGAAGGTAAACCCGTCTATGTTTTCTATAGATTATTGTCTTACACCAAGAAGACCAATAGGCCAGTTGAGAGGTTAACTTGTAACCTTGTGATTATCGAGTCAACATTCCGACCAACTTGACTAGGGTTGCCCCATTAACTTTTATTTTATTCCTTATCCAATTGATCATTCATTATTTTTACAGGGTTGACTAGGTTGCCCAATCAATAATAATTCTTTCAAAATAATAATAATAATAATAATAATTCTTTAAAAAAGAATAATAATAATAATAATTCTTTCAAAATTTTTTTTTAAAAAAAAAGACAAAGAGTATGGGAGGATGGACAAAATTGTCTTTACACCAACAAAATTGTCCATCCTCTCTATTGACTTGCAATTCATGGGTGGTACCCATGAATTGCAATTCATTATTCGGAAGGAATTGCAATTCCGCGGAATTACAATTTTTTCCAACCAAACAATGTAATTTGAAAATTCATTGAATTGAAATTCAATGAATTGAAAATCTTCCAAACAAACCCTCAAGGATGATCTGTCTAATTTTTTTTGCATTTATTCTTTTGTTTTGGACAAATTAATATAGATTATTATATGACAAATACACATATTTTTAAGAGGATATGGTGGGTTGGTGGGTGTGCCCCATTACAGAACTGTGCTGTTGGTGAGCTAGAGCTGCAGTGAGGTTGTCCTTTAGCGCTTTTTTTTTTTTTTTCTTTTAAATACAATTTTCAACTGGATAACAATATTAACATATATAGCTAAATGTGACATAGGTTTCTATATATCCTTATCCCCTGTACGGAATAGGTATGGCTTCATTATTTTGTTTTCATTTAATTTGTTTTGTTATACTCCGTATGTTGTTACTCGTTACTCCTTTACGACTCATGAAACTTCATTGATTTTTATGTTTGCATCATTGCATGTGAATTTTTATATCTGGGTGGTTTAATCTTCATTGTTTCAACTTCATGAATATATTGAAAATTAATTGAATCAAATCAGTTCAAATTAAAGCGACCTAAATTGAAATAGAAAAAATTTGTGAATTAAAAATTTTCAACTGAATTGTTTTTTTTTTTAAATTATACAAAATTATTTAATTTATATCAAGTCAATTCCATATACATTATAGAGAAAATATCATTTTTAGTCCATCAACTATAATATATGTATCAATTTTAGTCCTTGACTATTAAAAATTTCAAATTAGGTGCATAACTGTTCAATTTGTATCACATTTGGTCCTTGACTATTTAAATTTTCAAATTAGATGCATGACTATTCATTTTGTTTCACACTTGGTCCTGCCGTTAAATTTTCCGGTCAAATTTCCGGCGAAGTCACCGGTGACCGACTAATTTATTTAATTTTTGTTTTAAAAATTATTTTAATGCTCCGTAACTTTTAAATAAAAAAAAACTTAGAAATAAAAAAAAAATAATAATAAAATAGAAAACGCCAGTCACCCCTGATGACTTCACCGGAAATTTGACCGGAAAATTTAATGACAGGACCAAATGTGATACAAAATGAATAGTCAGGCACCTAATTTGAAAATGTTAATAGTCAAAGACCAAAAGTGATACAAATTGAATAGTCATGGACCTATTTTGAAATTTTTAATAGTCAATAATCAAAATTGATACATGTATTATAGTTGAGGGACTAAAAATGATATTTTCTCTACATTATATCGATTTTCAAGTCATTGCCATATAACGATTGAGGGGATTGGGTTTGCAGACCCAAGTTGAGGAAGAGTCACGAATGAATCCAACTGTAATTGTTCAGGAGGGGGAAGGGGATGCTTCTGGTTCTAGGGCTATAGCGACTGAACAATTGAGAGAAGGGGAGCTTGTCTCAACTCCTGGGGCAGTAGAAGTGATAGAACATGTGGCTGATGGTTCTATTCCAGCAAGAGTGACAGAGCAGTTGGTCCAATCTGAAAATGAGACCCAACCTGAACCCAATATAAATGCTCAGGAGGTGTTTGATAATATGTCAAGCCAAGTTCCAATTCGTGAGAATGTGCAAACCGTGACTGGGACTCCTAGTCAACTACAGGAAGCTCCTTCTAGGATGGAGCAGGTTGAGGGTGTGAAGCAGGTGTTCGAAAACATACAAGCGCAGCGGAAAAATCAAATCACTTTTTCATGATTCTATGTATAAAGAAGAAGTTAGAAAGGTTTACTCTTGAAGCGTGCTTTGGCAGAATTAAAACCGTCCAATCGTCCGGCCTCTAGTCTGTCCACCGGTCGGACGCGAGAACTCCCAGAGATTTCTACGTGAAACTCCTTTCCAGACTAATCTCTGTATATTCTCTTCAACTTAAGAAATAGGGTAAGACTATATATATATATATATAGCCTGGTTTGGGCCCAAAAGTGCTAGCCTTTAAAAGCCCAAAACTACCCAATATTGAATTAACCCATTAATCAAATATTAATGTATTAATTCAATATCGATAACTCTTTATCGATTTCTTTTAAAGTTCTCAGCATTACCACGAACCATTAAGGTGTGACTTTCTAGGTTCATAGTCCAACTAACAACGAGTAATATTTAATAACTCATTATTAAATAACTCGTAAGTCATGAGTGACACCTTGCAGTATGTCATGCCTACCTAGTTAACAATGAATATATATTTAATATATTATAATGAACCTTTCCGTTACAAATATCACGCAACATTCCTTCCACACAACACTTGTTCCGAACCAGGTAAAGGTCATGGTCAAACTTGGTCAAACCCATAAACCCGGTCAATATGTCTATTTAATATTCTTAACCTGAAGTCCAACTTCATTATACTCTGGCCAGAGATTCTCGTTATATGATTATTGAATAGACTGGAACATCCTTGTTACCTCAAGGCGGTGGATCCTCTATTGAACGCACACATGTCACCGTACAACACTGAACTAGGCCACCAAGTACACTTATAGTCCCATAAGGAACAAAAGACGCATACTGGCAAAAACTAGTCCACCATATGTACGAGACAACCATGTCGTCTCAAGTCAAAGGATTATTGCATACTTGTAACATACAGCATACCGATGACACGTAGGTAAACACCATGCGGTACGTTGTAGTCAGTCAATGTTCAATGACTTGTTCTCTAACAATCATCCACATGTCCACTCTCTGTATCTCATACAGAATGACATGAGACTCACCATAAGAAGGACAATGTGCTAGTCTTATCGGAATTCTAATGCCCAATTAGAATTCCTATGACTAGGAACATTTTACAATACTTCATTTATTAATTCTTCGTCACTCATATTCTTAACACTTAAGAATGAAGAATTAAGAAGATTTGTATGGAATAATATCAAATATTAATTAAGCCTTAATAAAATAAATAAATAATTATTTATTATATTTATTTAATAAGAAATTAATGTCAAAAACAATAAATGTTGGCTCCTAGGACATACATGTCTAACAGCAGGGCAACACCACGCCCCAGGCAGAATCAAAATGCAAGGAAAAGAAGGGTTTGGCAGTGAGCTCCTCTCGTGTAAGTAATGCTAGCTCTTCTTTTTCTTTGAGTATGTTCACTTAAATGCAATTTTCTCTACTTACTCTCATCTTAGTTTGATTTCCTAATCTCAAAATGGATTTAGCTTCGGGGACGAAGCTTCTTTTAAGGTGGGTGGATTGTAACATCTTGATATTTTAAATAATTCTTCTTTCAATAAAATATTTTTGAGAATAAAAATTTATTTTTCGATCTTAAATATTTTTAATCGAAATACTTTCAAAAACAAATTGTTATTGTTTAAAATTTCAAATGATTATTTTATATCTTATAATTTTGTTATCTAAAAATCATTTACTCTTTTTCTCAAAAAAAAAATAATCATTTACTCTAAACTCTTATTTTACTAAGCTTTTAAAATGAAATTATATATGTAATTTAATTTCTACAAGAAATGTTCGTCAAACACGAGTATAATTAAATATTTTAAGCTCTTTATTTTAAATAATTCGGTACGAAATATTTATATGTTTTTGAAATCCTTATTTAGGAGATAAATTTATTTATCAAAATTTTGACCCAAAAGTCTATCTGAGACGAATCTATGACCCTTGTATCTTTATTTTAAACCTAGGTTTGGACCCAAACATAATCTAAGCCCAAATGAATTAATCTCCTAGCTTAAATAATTCTTATTGAGCCCAACTATAAAAGCTCAAAATGAATTTAGCCTAAGTATATATATGCATATGTTCATTTCCTTATGGATTAAGATTCATTGCAAAAAATTAAAAAAGGTCAAAATCAGGAGCTCCCTATTGTGTCTCTCCTCTCTCCCGTTTCTTCTTCACGAAGCAGCCCCAATCGTCTCTCTCTCGATCGACGAATTTCAGACCAGCGAGCTCAGCAGATCAACGAGGCGTCCGGCGGTGGCAAAGCTCCGGCGGCGAGCCCAGGCGACGGCGGCGAGACAGACCGGCGGCTCCTCTGTCTCTCGTCTTCTTCGCGACCAACGGCAGCGGTGACCTTCCTCTCTCGTTGACGGTCGATGGCGGCGTCTTCCCTCCTCCGGCGTGGCAGCTTGGACGACAGTGGTGGTGGCCGGAGCAGCGTTGGTCGAAACCAGAGAAGCAGCAGGACTAATGTGGTTTAATCTTGGATTAGGAAGGTAATTAGTATGCTAATGACCTTGTTTATGGTTTAATTATTGGTAGATTATGGTTTAATTGGGGATTAAGACTTGATTAATGAATTATTAGTGAATGAAGGTTGATTATGGAGGATAAATGAGGATGATGATTAGGATGGATGATATTAGTAATTTAATATTAAAGCATGCTTATGGATAATGTTGATAGTGGTTAAGTGGGTAATTAGTGTTAATAATCATGGGTTATGGAGTATTAAGATCACTACTAATAATTGTAGATTATGGTTCATTGCTAATTAAAGGTTAGGAATTTATTTATGGATTTGTGACTATGGTGATTATTGATCATGATGATTAGGGATTGATATTGGTGTTATTTTCGCATTTGAAATAGTATGAGTTCATATTTAAAAGTTTGTAAATGGTAATGTAGTTTTAGGAGGTGTTGAGAATGTATTTTTGGAGCTGTGGCAGTATAGAATTTCGGGTTCCAAGAAGTCTGCAATTTCCTTTGGTGAACAGGACTGAACAACAGTCTTATTTACTTGTTTTCTTATCAAGTTACCAAGAGCAGTAGCATTGGAATGGTTAAGGCCTTGTCTTGCAAGGGGAGTGTTTGGGGTTCGAGACTTACTATTAGTATCCTCATATGTTTTTTAAATATTGCTTAGAAAATAGTTTATTTGTCTAAAGTGAGAATTGAACTTTAAACCTCATACTTACTTTTAACATATTGAGTTCTTTCCAATTAAGCTAATTCCATCCTTTAAAAGTATCTTGGTTTAATGAATTATATTATTAGTGATGTGATTATTAGCTATTAATTAATTAATGATGATTAAGGCAAATGGTGGGCTGATTATGGAATATTAATCAATGATGATGGTTAATATTAATGATTAGTTGATGGTATTATGGACTAAGTATGAATTAAGAGCATTAATGATAACTACGTTCTAATGGGTGTGTTATGAAGGTGATTAGCATGATGGTGATGACGGTTAGTTAATAATATGTAATTATTGATGATAATAGGATTGATTATGGTAATGATATAATAGTGTGGATGATGGGTAATGATGTTGAGAATATTGAGTTAGTGGTGGTTGATGGGTTTCTGATATTATGATGCTTATAATTAACGGTGATGATGAGTTGTGATGTTGTGGTTATGGAGACCAAATGATAATGGATGTGATAACGGGTCCTTACATGAAAGGAGATGATGTTGAAAGTAGGACAATGGTTCATGGATTAATGGAAGGATGGTGATGAAAGGTTTGATGTGGGAAAAGAGATAATATGGGAATATCTATGATGTTGAGAAAGTAAAAATGTTAATGATAGCATTGGTAACTGAATAAAGATTTGGATTGGTTCTCAGGTTCCCCGTTGAAGTGACTAGTCTAAAGAGTTGAGCCTAGGATCGGGTGATTGTTTTTGAGAGGTTTGGCTTTGAGGTAAGTTTCTATGTCCGTCAAAACTACTTTGCCCTTTTAAATAAGCTATTTATTTAATTTGCGTACTTAAAAGTATTTTGAAAATGTGATTTACTAATCTATGAGTATGGATGTATTTATATATTGAGAATTCTATGAGATATTATACGAGTATGAAACTACATAGCTTTTGAAGGGTATAAACTATGTTTATTGTTGAGCGATATAAATTATATTTTAATTGGAGGATGAATCGTATGTTTGATATAAATCCTATTTTGGAAATGTATATATATTAAATATATTCTACTATTTGGAAAGCTATATTTGAATAGCCTGCGGGCAATGGAACTATTGTTGAAAACCTATTTGGAAAGGATGTTACTATCTTGGAGGAATTATATTTATAATATACTTATTTGGAGGTTTATCCCTTTCTGTGTGAATTGTGTTGGAGGTTGAGCTCCGGCTCTACTTGATTGTTGATATGAGCTCCGGCTCCATTTGATTATGAGGTGGGTAACCTGGTAGAAAAAATCCTGGGTTGCCAGGACTAGTAACTACCCGTTGGGCTTGGAATCCCAATTAGGGGGTGTGCACACTTAAGGTTCTAGTTCTGTTTCCATTGATATTGTGAGAAGTGAGGTTCCACTGGCAGGTGGTGGTGGCGGTTGTGTGGGAAGCACCGTTCACTAGGGCTTTACTGAGATGATGTCCCTGCCCCACTGTTGTGATATTGAGATTGATTACGATTGGGATACATCCACTTGTTTATTATGATATATTGATATTTGAGAAATATGACTTGAATTCCTCCCTATATATGATTATTTGGTATATATGTTCTGGAGAATGACTTATGAGAAAGTCTATACTTGAAATAATTTCTTGATGAGTATTGCTATATGAAGCTATGACTTCTTCCATATCTATGTTATGTTTTGAAAACACTTATGAGAGAAGAATATGTTTTGAAACTACTATTATGTTGAGAATTATATCTTGTGAGAAATGTTCTCTTGAAATCCTCCATACTAGTATATATATATTTTAGAAACATTTTGAGAAAGTATTATGCCTTATGTGGCTTATGATTGTTATACTATGATTTGGAAGTAATTAGGGAATAATTTATGAAACGGTTATAATGCTTGAAAGTGCTAACTATTCTTATCTTATATTATGCAATGTTTTAAGTATAATGAACTATGGTTATGATACCGTGAAATATATAATGCTATTATCTTAAAATCTACTACCTTATATGAATATGAAAGTATTGTTGGGTAAAGTATAGTGTGGTTGTTGAGTAAACTATTTTGTGAAAAACTATAAACCTTATTGTGGGAAAATCTCATGTTTTGGTGTGAGTTAAACATTTAGAATCTCCTCCCTTATCTTGAAAATCCTCTCTTTTAGTCTAGTATTGATTTAAAGTATTTGAAAACCTTTACATTGGAAGTTTTCTTACTTAATGAGTTGTGGTCCCAAAATACTTCTTAAACTCTCTTAAAAATACTCTTATAAGGCTTTGGGCTATATATATTTCCTAAAAGGCGGTTTCTTTAAGTATCAAAACCTATTTACAAAGTATACTTATTTTCTAAGTAAAAATGAACATATTTTACGGGGCAAAGTGAACCTTACTTAGCATTTTTATGCTAACTTTGTGTTTCCTATATTATTTCCTAAACTTGTTTTTCAGGATTTGAGTAAGCAATTGATCAAGAGCGCGCTAGTATCCATTACGAGCTGATGGTAGAGCAAATGTTTTTTCGAATGGTAGTTTAGTTTCATTCATTGTGTTAAGGTTTTGTAGTTGAGAATTCCTTGTAATTGAGTTTGGATAGTGATAAAGCTTTATTGGAATATTGAAGTTTGTAATAAAGGTTTAGCCTGAGCATCTAATCTAGGATGATTAGGTGTGGCGGTAACACCTCTTTGAGGATAATTGTATGGTCATTATGGTTAACTTGGATTGTAAAAATTGGGGTGTTACATGCTTGTCCAGGAGAGAAGTGATAACGCATGTCAATCGTTCACATGTCTAGATCTAACGGGTCAGAAACACTAATTTTAAAAAAAATGCGGTGGCATTTTAGTAAATAATTGAGCATTGAAGTGCAAGTAAAATGTATTACAAATGCAAGTAGCAGTTTTATATAGCGAACGTAAGTGCAAGTAAATTGTATTACAAGTGATATTAAAATGTATTACAGGTGTAAGTAAAATGTACACTAAACATCAATACTAATAAGTGCTTCTAACGTTATAATTAGGTGCACGAATGTTAAAATTACTTGCACTTGTAAGTGAAAAATAGGTGCACTTGTAAGTGATTTTACTTGCACTTTTTACTTGCAAATGTGCACCAATTACTTGCACTTATAACACAATTAATTGCACCAAAGTTCGAGTTATTTACGAAAATGTCACCGTGTTGTTTCTTTAAAATTACATCTCATTCATTGATCTGGACATGTGGGCGGTTGTGAATGGTTCTTATTTCTCTCCTGGGAGAGGGTTCTCACCTGAACGAAACCCTATATATATATATATGCAGCACATATCATCATATCATATCTTGTTAGCTCCAAACCTACCTATACTGACCCGGCAATTATTTTTAATTTTAAATGATTATTAGTGAGATCCATGTCTTACTCAGATTATCAAATAGTGAAACCTTATTCCACTAAGCACCAATGTGTAGAGTACACGTGGTGAAAACGAAGTTACAAAAGTGTTACAATAATAGCTTGTGATACACATCTTGTACATACATCAGCTGCCGCCTGCGCTTCTAGGAATAATCCATTTATGCTACATCTTCAAAGCTTCAAACATCATGTTTCATTCTTAGCATTCACCACACACTAGTTTGATGATTATGCCCAATCGATTGTAAAATAAATTCACAAGTTTTTATTAAATCACACCATTATTCAATCTATAGAGAGAATAAAGCTATTAAGCTAGTGTAAAAAGAATTTTAGAGAGAGATTTTTCAAGATCAAATCTTCGAGATTGTTAACCATGCTATTGAGAAAGAATTGCATTTTTATATTGTTGAATAACATGTACTCCAATATGCTAAAGCGTCACCAATCAATTCAAATCACTTTGAATTGCTTAAAATTTCTTTCAATAGAAACCTCTTGTCAACTATTTTGACGTGTTATTGTTGACATAAATCGTATACATATATATATGGTTGAAATGTTGAAGTATATGTAGAAAATCTTGTTGTAGCAGTGTATAATTAATAGCATTTCCAATAATTGTAATTTTTTAGAAGTGTTTGTAGGTGCGACTAGGAAAGAGAAGATGGGAGAAAAGAGAAAAAGGAAACAAAAAATTACAAAAACAAAATCTGAGAAAATAATATATTTTTTTAAAAAGCCAAGATTTACGCGCCCATTGCTCGGGCCTGGCTGGGCACGAGATTTGCACCTCACGCAAGACAACGTGGCTTTATTTCTTTTTTGGTGGGGCCCACAGATCTGACAAAAACTGGTCCTTCCGCAAATACCTCACTTACTATCTCTCATCTCCCTCACTCCTCTACGTTTTGATTTTTCAAAAACCACAATTAGGGATGTCCTAATACAGAATTGAATACTCCCATACTACATCTAAGCCTATTTTAATTTGCCAAAAAATTATATCTAAAAACATAATAAGTGTGAATGAAGGTATACCCTTCATTTATGTTGGTTTTTTTCGTTAAGTTTTTTTGTACATTATGCTATAAAAGTTGTATTTTACAATATATTAGACAAATATACCCCTACCCTTATAACTTCCGTTATCTTTTCTACTATTGTCACCATGAACATGCATCCACAATATATTTTCTTATTTTCTTCAATAATAATAATATATATACATATTATTTATTGGAGTTATATGTTAGTCATTTTCTAAAATATAAATATAAGATTTATAAAAATATCTTACATTATTATTATTATTTGCAATAATTTAAATATAAAAAATCTAAATAAATTTAAAATTTTAATATAAAATATTAATATCGGGCACATATGTTTTGCGCATCGCGCATAAGAAAAACTAGTATACCCATACATGGTTAAAGATCATATCAGAATTATTTTATACATTTACCATTAGCGTATAAATATTAAATTCCCAATAATAATCATTGAAAGTTTGTTTTTGAGGTAGGTCCCACCTAATCATTATATACACAAAAAAAAATGATACTCTCATGAAGTATAACTTCCTAGTGTACAAATTTTATTAGGTAAATAAAAGTGAATGAATATAACAGTGAGCAGGAGTAAAAGATGGAGTAGAAAGTGAGCAGGAGTACATATAGTATTACTTTTAGCGTTTTTGTGGTCGGAGATATGAAGAAATACATAAAGGAATTGATCGAAAACTTTGCGTGTACACCATTGACCATATCATTGTTGGTTCACTACTGCAGATGATATATAACATTTAACCAAATTCTTTCTTTAGAGCTATGTATCACAACAGTATACAATAATTTATCTATACATATATAGTTAGTTTGTCATATCTTTCATTATACGGAGTATTATTATTGCTTTCTGCCAACATTTTCTTCTTAAAAATACATGCTTAGCTCCCTTCATCTTTCTCCCCATTCTAAGCTCCATTCAATTCCCCTCTTTCTAGCAATCAAATACATCTCTCTCTCTCCCTCTTTCTTTCTTTCTCTCTCTCTATATATATAATGTCTGGATTCATTATGGTTCCGTTTGTTTTAAGTATGTTATTAGCCCATTATGCATTGGCATTATATTGGATTCAAGAATGTTATTGAGGTCACTAGAGGGAAAGAAGATGGATGGTAGATTGATTTTAAGTGCCCTTCCGAAAGGGGCCATCGTCCCGCCTTCAGGTCCGAGTCAGACGACATCTCCGGATTTTCCTCCGACTCACCAGAGCAACAATGGAAACAGTGATTATTCAGGCAATGACGGCAACAAACACTCCCAATCTCCGACCAATGCCATCAGCACCCACACTTGATCGGAACAAATTTCCTCATCTGACAATTTGATACATACAAACACATATATATAATTAAAGAAAAAGAGTATCTATTGATGTAGGACTATACCATGAATAAATACTATGATGAGTATACATATTTTTTTTTTAAAAAAAACAATCTATAGATGCATTTTACTAGGTATTTATACCATGTATTGCATTGATGTTTATGTTGTCATGATAAAATAATCGAATAAATTTTATAAATTACAAAATACCTAACTTTCATGGTTTTTTAATTTTGTGATGAGAAAACTCTTGTGACTAGGGATGTCAACGGGGCGGGGCGGGGGCGGGGAATGGGGTCCCCGTCCCCGAAATCCCTCCCCATTCCCCATCCCTGTCCGGCCGTCCCCACGGGGATTTTTCGGGGACGGGGAATCCTCGCGGGGATTTTTTTAAATTATGTAAATTAAAAAAAACTAATATTATAAAAAAGAAACTAAGCATTGAATCATTAAACAAAGTCCAAATTCAACATACATAGATCAATAAAATTAAAATATCCAAACTCTAAAACTACTATAAATATCCAAAGTTTCAAACTTTCAAACAAAAATACATAATCATAAAATGTCCAAACACTTTAAATTGTTTCAAACTCCTTCAAAGTCCAAAGTCCAAATATAAGTACATAACAAAACAAATGAACTTCTAGGATTTTAACTTTTAATTTCTTATATACTTTGTATATAAATAATATATAATATAATATAATAATATACGGGGAATCGGGGACGGGACGGGGAGCGGGGATCGGGGTTGGGGTCGGGGCGGGGAATACCCTCCTCGTCCCCGTCCCCGTCCCCCGCGGGGATTAGGAAGTTTTCCCCATCCCCGTCCCCGTCGGGGCGGGGATCTGTTTTTCCCGTCGGGGGCGGGTTGAATTGCCATCCCACTTGTGACTTTGGTCACTAAAGGGCCACAAGGAGGTAAACCCGTCTATGTTTTCTATAGATTATTGTCTTACACCAAGAAGACCAATAGGCCAGTTGAGAGGTTAACTTGTAACCTTGTGATTATCGAGTCAACATTCCGACCAACTTGACTAGGGTTGCTCTATTAACTTTTATTTTATTCCTTATCCAATTGATCATTCATTTTTAGGGATGATCTGTCTAATTTTTTTGCCTTTATTCTTTTGTTTTGCACAAATTAATATAGATTATATGACAAATACATATATCTTTAAGGGGATATGGTCGGTGTGCCTAGACCTGGCAATTCGTGTATACAGATTCGTTAACGGGTCGACACGATAACGACACGAATACGATAAGGCTAAACACGAACACGACATGCTAAGGTTAACGGGTTCAAAATTGTAACACGAACACGATTTGTTAACGGGTTAAACAGGTTGACACGATAGACACGTTTTGTTAATGGGTTTCGGATCGTGTCGACACGATATCACACGAAACCCCTTTAAACCCGCTAAATCTATTGATATATTACAAACTAAAATTTAAAGTTAAGTTATATAAAAAATAAATAAAACATATAATCCAATCCATCAAACAAACTAAAAAAATATTTAGGGGGTGTATTCAATCATGACTTTCATAAAATTTTAAAGACTTTTATAAACTTTAAAAGTTTGGAGGTATTCAATTCAAACATTTAGAGAGTATTTAAAAGTCATGGGGTATTCGATCAAGATTTTTAAAGAGTTTTTAAAAGTCATGTGGTATTCAATTAAAACTTTTAAAGAGTTTTTAAAAGTCATGTGATATTCAAAAAGTTATGAATTTGTAAGGACTTTTTAATTTTAGAACTTCTATAGACTTTTATATACTTTTCATTCTCAAATATAAATAGTTGAAATCCAACCCCCAGCCCCAAGATTTCAAAATTTCTTTCTACCAACTCTAAAGGTTCTCTCTCTCTCTCTCTATTTAAACTCTATTTTTTTCTCCTTATTTAAAATTTTAAACTTTATAAACCTTATACCTAAATTCAATAAATTATTTTTTCTTCATTATCCTATATTTTCTTCATACCTAAACTCTACCAATTTTTTTCTCTCTCCTAAACTTTACAATCTTCCTCTAAAAATTCAAAATAATATTATTTTTATTTCATTGTTGCTTGTATATTTTGATTTTTTTTCTATGAACTTTTTATCCCTAACTTCTAAACTTTTTCTCCTAAATACATGAACAGAGTAATTTTTTTTTTTTTTTATCTATGACCGTCAATTTTTACTATATATTTCATAATATTCATATGTTTATTCGTAATATATTTTTTCTTTTTTCTTTTTAACAACATGCTATTACGAATAGTGAACTATTGTTCGTAATAGCAATTCGAGGATACAAAGAGAAGCACCTTGTTGTTGTTAGCAGTCTTATATTGTTATTGCAAATAATAGCTCTTTGCTTGATGCCTAGCAGTATATCAAATATAATATATATATATATATTATTAATTTTTTTTTTATTTTGTGCAACTAGTAATTATATATTTTTTTAAATATTAATTTCTCAAGAAAAAGTAATTATATTTTTAAATATTTTATTTGAACAATTCTATAACTATAAATTTTAGTGTTTAATATTGTTATGAATTGCTTATGAAAGTTTTAAGGATGTATTCAATTTAGAATTTTAATGACTTTTGTAGACTTTTTAAAATAAAAGAGTTGATAAAAGTTTATGCAAGTTTTTTACACATACTTTTATAGAGTTTTACAAAGTTTTAAAAAGTTTTGAACTACTATATGAAAGTCAATAAAAGTTTAAAATCTATCATTTTAAAAGTTTTTAAAAGTTTACAAAAGTCATGATTGAATACACCCCCTTAATTTATAACATTCATAAAATTATAAAATAACATCAAAAAATCATAATTAAAGAAGTCCATATTAGTTTTTAGAATAAAATTGAACACAATAAACATTCAAATTTCATATTATTGAACATCAATAATTGGAGTATGATCTTGGCCTAATGTAGTAAATTCATTCATAATCATGTTCATGATATATTTTGTAAAGACCATGGTTCTTACCTAAATGACACTGGTTCTTAGCGGGTTCTAAACAGATCTGTGTAAACGGGTTAACACGATAATACTAACGGGTTAAACGAGTTCTTAATAGGTTTAACGGGTTGACTTGTTAAGACACGAAAATATAACGGGTTCTTAACGGGTCAACCCGTTAACGACCCAGGACATGTTAAGGCTAAACACTAACCCGTTATTTTCGTGTCTGATTTCGTGTCGTGTTAACGGGTCGTGTCAATAATTGCCAAGTCTAGGTGTGCCCCATTACAGAGATGTGCTGTTGGTGAGCTAGAGCTGCGGTGGGGTTACCCCTCTTTTTGATTTTTTTTAATACAATTTTCAATTGGATAACAATATTTACATATATAGCTAAATGTGACATATATAGGTTTCTATCCCCTATACGGAATACGGGGCTTCATTATTTTGTTTTCATTTAATTTGTTTGAGCTAATTCATTTTTGGTTTTAGATTTATAAGTGACAGTCACTTTTAGTTCTTTTTTTTTTTTCCTTCAATATATTCATTTTTTTTTATCTTAGTATTATTGTGGCATGACCATTTTTTTCCTCCATCAACAAAACAGTTTAAATTTCGTCAAAAACAAGAACATTTCAGCCTTCAATTTTGATTTTTTTCAAAAAAAAAAAACATAAAAAATATAGTGGGTCAACTACTTTATATAAAAAAGATCAAAATGTCCTTGTATTTAACGGCATTTCAATGATTTTCTTGACGGAGGACAAAAAATGATCATGCAATAATAATAATAGGACCAAATGATGATGTTTTGATTAAAAAAAAAGGACTAAAAATGAATTGTCACCTATAAATTTAGGACAAAAATGAAATTAACTCAATTTGTTTTGTTATATGTTGTTACTCGTCACTCCTTTATGACTCTTAAAATTTCATTGATTTTTATCTTTGTGGTTTAATCTTCATTTTGTTTCAACTTCATGAATATATTGAAGTATAAAAAGTTTGTGAATTAAAAATTTTAAACTGAATTGTTTCTAAAAAAATCATAGTATCATACAAAATTATTTAATTTATATTAGCTCATTGTCACATTATATATATTGAATTTCAAGTCATTGCCACATAAAAATAATAGCACACGCGCGTGAGAATCTAGTCAGAGTTAAATTAACAATAACATGCTAAATGGGTAAGATGAGGCTTAATTGCATTTTTTTGCAGTTTAAGATGTCTTAATATAATTTTTCTTTTAGTTAGAGAACTCAATTCTACTATTTAGTTGACTTAGGTGACTAATTTGACAAATTTTTCAAATATTTGGACTAAACTTGATTGATTATGCGAACAGCCTAAAGTGACTCTTTGCTTGCAATTCAAAGCATTGAGGAGAGCAACAGAATAACACAAATTATAACATGACCTGTGCCTATAACTTTTTTGTTTTCCCCTCGCCTAGAATGGATCGCTTATCTTGGTTCTATAGACGCCTAGGGTGCGCGGCCCTAGGCGGACTATTCTTCAATTGTTCATATGATTCCAACAAAGAGTACTAACTAAGCTACTTCGGGATGTTACTTTTGTTTTCGTTAAGTGTAGTGGAAATATGGTAGCTCATACTGTGGCTGCTCATGCAGTTTGTAATACGGGGGGGGGGGGGGGGGGGGGG
>NC_044916.1:26233122-26239185 GCF_003576645.1 Ipomoea triloba | reverse complement strand
GGGGGGGGGGGGGGGGGGGGGGGGGGGGGGGGGGGGGGGGGGGGGGGGGGGGGGGGGGGGGGGGGGGGGGGGGGGGGGGGGGGGGGGGGGGGGGGGGGGGGGGGGGGGGGGGGGGGGGGGGGGGGGGGGGGGGGGGGGGGGGGGGGGGATCTTCTTGAGTTTTTAGATTCTTGCCCTCATTTTCTTTCTGCTGTTTTCCGTGAGACTTTTGTTGATTAATAATATGCTTTTGTTTGGTTTCAAAAAAAAAACTAAGCTACTTCATCCATATAAGTTTAAACTCCTAATCTAAGAACAACCCTCATGGTCTTAAAAAAAACTTGTAAGAAAAAGTAAATAAGATAATGTGTCTAAGTGACGCAACGATTAAAGTGCTTGCTTAGCTTATTTCTCAAGATCTTACTTACCCTTTTTAGGGTTTACACTCGAACATTTGCTAGCCACCACAACCACACTCAAACTTTCATCATTGAGCTATATGCTCCTTATCCCACCTTCCAACAACCAATAACTCTTCCTTCACCCAATAAACGTTTAATTATATTCTCAAATATCATGGAAAGCACGTTTTTGAGTTAGTCCCCCGCCTAATCATTTTGTGCTATTTATGTGTGTGTATCTGTCACATCTATAAGCAATTAAGCATTAGCCTGATTATAATGCAATGCATGCATTATGCATAAAGGAAAACTTTGCGTGTACGTACACCACACCATTCTTGGATCTATCCCTGCAGATCATATTATATATATATATATATATATATATATATATATATATATCCCATTCAACCAAATTCTTTTGATCGATCTGTATAGTAGCACAACAGTGTACAACACTCCATAGGCATTGGCCGCGGCTGCTTATTACTTAGTTCTTCCATGCCTACCCAGCTTCAATTCCACCACCCATTGCACAAAACACAAGCTAGGGAAAAGGGGCAAATAAGCCCTCGAACATTATATGAAAGTACAATTAAGCCCTTAAACTTAAAAAATGATCAATTAAACACTTAAACTTATCATTTTGGAGCATTCATATCCAATAACTGGTTATCTACCTGGGATAACCGGTAATTATTGTTCAGATGATCATTCCGGCAGCCGGCGAACCGTCGCCAGCTGCAATTGCAAATGAAGAAGGGTGGAGAAGGCGCCGGTCGCTGCCTTCTCCAACTGGAGAAGGAAGGCGCCGGTCACCGGCGACTAGATGGCTGCCTTCTCTAGTTGGAGAAGGCGACCAAACAGCCGCCTTCTCCGACTGGAGAAGGCAGCCAGAGCGACGCATTCTCCAATTGGAGAAGCGCCGGTCACCTTCTCCAGTTGGAGAAGGCAGCCAGAATGGCGCCTTCTCCAACTGGAGAAGGTAGCCAGATCGGCGCCTTCTCCAACTGGCAGGCGCCGGTGACGGAATTTCCGATCCGATGAAGTTGTTTTTAAAATTCCCGTGGTCAATGATCAATATCTAAAAATTACCGGTTACCTGTAAATATGGTTTATTTGACTAGTTTTATCAAGTTTAAGTGTTTAATTGTATATTTTTAAAGTTCAGGGGCTTAATTGCATTTTTAAGTAAAGTTCAAGGGTGTATTTGGCCCTTTTCCCTATATTATATTATATTATTCTTTTATAAACTTATTCTAGAGAATATTATTCCATTGAGTCATATGCTTTGATATTTTGCATTTAAAAAAATTAATAATGACTGAAACTCACACTTATATAATGTATGATAGCAGGGGCGGATCCACAAAATTTTTTGAGTGGGGGCAAAAAGAAAGTATATGGGCGAAAAATCATAACAGATAGAAACTTTATAAAAAAAATCATAACAAAATATGAAACATAATTAATTTGATAAAATGATTCAAATAGAAAAACACATTGGGGTATTGTTTGGTAAATAGATGTTCGCTAATTGAGTTAATGAGTTTGACTAATTGATAGCATTAGCTGATTGTAAAAAGATGTTTTGATAAATTAGTTGTTAGTTAATAGCTGATTATATGCAAAATAACTTTCTCAAAACGCTGATAAAAACGGCTCTGAGCAGCTTTTTGAATTTTAATACGTGTTTTGGAGCAATAAGATATAACAAAAAGCTAATTAATCAAACATGTATATTATTGGCGGTTTAATCAAAAATCAAATAGCTAATAGTGATTAAATAAGGTAAAATTGACTAATAAGCTAACTATGTTACCAAAGATGACCATTACAAATCATTAAAAGAAGACTTGCACATCTTATATTCTAAAAAGAGTTAATTCCATTATTGGTCCTAGATTTATAGGTGGCATTCCACTTTTAGTCCTTTTTTTTCAAAACATCCACTTTTGGTCCTAGTATTATTGTGGCATGACCATTTTTGGTCCTTCGTCAAGAAAATCATTGAAATGTCGTTAAATACAATGACATTTTGATCCTTTTTATACAAAGTAGGTTGACCCGCTATATTTTTTATGTTTATTTTTTAAAACAAAATCAAAATTGAAGGCTGAAATGCTCTTGTATTTGACGAAATTTAAATTGTTTTGTTGATGGAGGACAAAAAATGTCATGCCACAATAATACTAGGATCAAAAGTGGATGTTTTGGAAAAAAGGACTAAAAGTGGAATGCCACCTATAAATCTAGAACCAAAAATGGAATTAACTCTTCTAAAAAATATGATACTTTGGCATTTCCTACCTTAATAGTATAACTTAGGATCTTACGTAGCTCATCACCTTTTGATTACTTTTATATACATATTTTACTTATATATAAACATGTACTAACACAATGAGTTACTATATATATGAGGATGAAGTAGGAGAAGACAGCTGCTCCCACGGTAAATTTGCCCCTATATGATAGCGATTTTAAACCTAAACCTCTTTTCTTAAACCAAGAACACTCACGTGTCACCTCATGAATGAAGTAGTGTTGGCCTCTTAATCCTCCCACTCTTCACATTCATTGAATTTTAAATAAAGTAGAAAGTTAGCAGCGATACCTAGGTAGCTAACTCTATATGTCTCTATCCTCAATTCACCAAGTAGTTTATCGCATGTTTAAGATTTTTCTGTATGTCAATACTTTCTCCTTGTAAATACATGCATGCATATCTCCCTTCCCTATTCTCCATGCATCCCCAATCAAAAGCTCCTTCCATTTCCATCACGCCATCAAACAACTCTTTCCCCACATATATACACACACATAAATACATAATGCCACGATTCATCGCTTTTGCTTGATTTTACGGTGTTATTATGGCACCATGCATTGCCATTGGAATCAAGAAAGTTAAAATAAGACTTTTTGTTTGACACGTTAGAGGGAAAGAAGATTGCTACTGTGGATATAAGTATTGCCAGTTTGACACGTCACACTGTTGTTAGACTTTTTGTTTCCCTATCTTTAATTATTTGCATTATGAGTCTATCTATGTAGGCTGAGGTGGCCTGGTTTAGGCCAGTCCTTATACCGTGGACCATGGTCCACAATGCATTATGAAGCATGCATCATGGCTGATACTAAAGTTGTGTTGAACTGATACTACAGTTGTGTTGAACTGATACTGTAGTTGTGTTGAACTGATACTGTAGTTGTGTTGAAAGGAAACTGTAGTTGCGCGGAATAGAGGCCGTTTCATCCGTCTTAAACTGCAGTTGTGTTGAACGGATATTGCAGTTGTGTTGAACTGATATTGTAATGTGTTGAACGGATGAAGCGACCTCTGTTCCGCGCAATTGCAGTTCCCTTTCCACACAACTACAGTATGAGTTCAACACAACTGCAGTATCAGCCATGACCATGGTCCACAATGCATTGTGGACCATGGTCCGCCATATAATTTGCGGGTTTAGGCTGCTAGTCAACATCAGCGTGTTTCATTACATGTAAATAAAAATATATACATCGATCCACTATACTAATAAAAGTGAATAACCATTCCAGTTTTAGTTCACATCTAGGTTATGTATATGATGATTGTTCGATCAGTAAGTTCTTCAAATTCTTGTTCTGTTAGTTTTATTCACTTGTCTACGAACCGTGTAGTTATCTCTATCCATTGAAGTCAAGGGGTTATTAAACCTTCTTCTATTTTGATGAAGGCAAAAACTTGAGTTACTACATTAAAAAAAGGTAAAATTGTAATTTATGTCCCTCCATAATATGTCAATTATCAATGTCACCCCTAATTATTAGTGGTGTAAATGTTGTCCCTCAATTTTCAAAACGGTACATATATTGCCCCTCTCGTACCGTACGGGAGGGGCAATATATGTACCGTTTTGAAAATTGAAGGGCAATATTTATACTTAGAAGGAGCAATATATGTATCGTTTTGAAAATTGATGGGCAACATTTACACCCCTAATAATTCAGGGATGACATTGATAATTGACATATTATGAAGGGGCATTGATAGGGAATATACCATGGGATTACCGCTATACGTATTTTAGACATTTGTACGGTATGGGTCTAAGTGCCTATATAAAGGGCCTTAGCCCTTCAAGTTAGGGGCTTTTTTTGGGCCCTTCCCCTCCTCTCTCTAGAAAGATCCTAGAGGCCAAGGTCTCCCTTCTCTCTAAGGAATGACTCAAGAACAATTAATAAATGAGATGATTTGAGAGCCTATTGCTAATTTATATTATACTTTACTCATATTGTGATACTTGTTGATGGTATGAAGGGAATTTGTACTATCAGGCATAAATTACAATTTTCCCTTAAAAAAATTTATTCCCAATTCCATTATGAATGCATACGAATGATCAAGATTAGATCTGCCATGATTTATCCATGTGAAGTCGGGTCGCCCGATGATGTTATCTTTGGGAATGAGAAAAGGTGAGATCTATCCCGTTAGGACCGGGCACCCATTGCACTTATCTCGAAAAAGCATGGAGCTTCATGTGAGATCGGGTCGCTCGACGGTTGGTCCTAAGGGGTAGGAGAGACCCTTATTAACCACTCACATTAGCTATTCTAGGGGGCTTGAGGTTATAAGGGTGGTCGATTAGAGTTGATTTGTGTACATGATAAGTGCAAAAGACGCCACATTTACAAGGTCGTTCTCGGATCATATTGTGCACATTTGATGGCTTTTATGTTTGATTTGAGCCTTAATTGCGTTAAAATGCTTGTTATTGCCATCGGACTCGTTCCACGCCTTGCTAATTATTTTGTGTTAGGAACATCATGTAATAGGTTTTGATGATACCAACTGTTAAGTAAGAATCCCCAAGTCTCGATACATAGGCTAAACAATGTAAGTTCGATAAGTAAACTAAGAGCGAAAATACAACCGGGTAATTTGAGCTCAACTCGGGAAATATTTAAGCTTAAGGTAAACTTGTTTGAACAACTTAGAAGTTTTCGTGTTGTAAGCAAACAGATAGATCAGAAGCAGGCACGAGACAACTCTGGAGGAATAAGGGTCTACGAGACATCAACTAAGTCTCGAGACACAAGCCAAGTTCGAGAGGTAAGGACCTCTCGATATACCTATCGAGTTCGAGACGTAAAGAATATTCGAGAGATAGACCTCTCGATACATGGGATTGAAACATCAAGTGGTTGAGACATCTTTTATGGTCTCGATAAACCGGCACTTCTCCAAGAGGCTGAATGTCAGTCAACATGTGCAGATAAAATACTCTAAGTTTGGAGAAGAAGAATATCATGGAGATAAAATATGGAAGAGGTGCTGAGCGGGAGGTTTCAAAATGGACGGAAGTGGATGACACGTCAGACCTCCACCACAAACGGTCAAGAAGTGCACCAATCCTGAAGTGGTCAGATTCCCCAAACAAGGAATGATGGGAACATAAAAAGAGTAACTTTATCCAAAAGAAGCAAGTGAAACATGAGCTCAAGAAAGTGGAATATGGAATATTCACTACAAAACAAAAGGCTCAAGTTACAAGACCACTACTCCATGAAAAATGCTGAAATTGTGCAAAGACCCATGTTCGGCGTGGGAGACCAATTTCAAACGGAATAGTTTTCCCTCCAACGGAACTATTCTTCTACTCTCATATATAAGGACGTAAAGACACAGAAGAAA
>NC_044916.1:26228015-26228893 GCF_003576645.1 Ipomoea triloba | reverse complement strand
CCCCCCCCTCTAGACTTGTACCCCATCCCCTTGGGACCAACAATTGGTATCAGAGCAAGTTCTCTGATCGATATAAACCTTTGTTTATATTGCCTAGAGATCCTTCTTTGAAAAATCTTCTTAAATATTTTCAAAGCACGAGATAATTTTTCAATATGGACAGCATGTTGTCGAGACATCTTCTCTTTGATCTTAGCAAGTTTGACGACTGGAAAACACGCATGCTTGCGTACTTATCAGCCCTCCATGATGAGATGGCCGAGGTTATAACTTCTGGACCAGTCAAGATCCTAATGGTTAATACTGCTGCAGTTCAAACCCAAGAAACACCAAAGTACATCCCAAAGCCTAGGGAAGAATGGACCAGTGATGATAGGAAGAGAAACAACCTGGACAATATTGCCAAGGATATTCTCTTCAGAGCTATAGACGAAACCATCTTCCCAAAAGTGAGGAAGTGCAAAACGGCAAAAGAGGTATGGGATACTTTGATGTTAATTGGTGAAGGTGACGAACAGGAAAAGGAAAACAAGCTCACCGTGGCCATGAAGAAGTTCGAAGACTTCAAGATGAAGCCAGGAGAGAGCATCGACAGCATGGAATCTCGGTTCATGAAGCTCACAACCGAGATCAGTGACCTTGAAAAGGAGATCCCACAAAAGGAGCTGAACCTGAAGGTCTTACGTGGCCTCACTAAGGANTTGAGATGTTTCCAAGAGATGAGGACGTGGTGGACAGACGAAATGTGGCACTGGTTGCGGACCAACCAACCACCTCCTCAAGGTCAGATCCTAATTCCACTGATTTTTTATCTGACGAACAGTTTGCTTTCTTCATAAGAAAATTCAGGAAGTTCATGAAGAAGACACCGGAAAGCA
>NC_044916.1:26227382-26227775 GCF_003576645.1 Ipomoea triloba | reverse complement strand
ACAATCGAGGAGTCCGAGACGTCGAGCTCCAGCGAAAGCAGCAGCAGCTCAGAGGATGAGAGGGGGCTCATCTGCTTATACACCGAGGAAGAAGAGAATCAATGCCTAATGGCCATTGACAATGAGGTAACCTCTACTTCCACATCTCGCTGCTCTATTTCTACCTCTCGTTGTTCTTCCTTCAAAAGCGATGAAGATCCCTTTGAGATGCTTGAAACATTCAAAAGGGATCTCGCAGTCGCTAATAGCACTCATGCCAAAATCAGGGAGGAAAACAGCAAGCTAACTGCTGAAAGAGATATGCTTAAGAACGTCTCGAAAGAGAATTCGGAGCTAACTCTCAAAGTAAGTGAGTTAGAAGCTAAAATAATCCAACTAACTGAAGAGTGCAAA
>NC_044916.1:26214889-26227375 GCF_003576645.1 Ipomoea triloba | reverse complement strand
ATAAACAGACCAATGGTTTGGGAACTTCAAGAAATGGAGGATCTCAACCCAAACCAAATAAAGGTCATAAAGGACCAACAGAAAAGACCAGAGTAGCTATTCATAAACCGTCCCTATACACCAGCAATGGAAAGTATAGGAAAGCTACGAAGAATGGCCGGGTAAACAATATCGAGAGATCACCTTGCTATCTCTCGCAAGGCCATTCCAAGTACAAAAAGAGCTACACTCCATATAATGCACCTCAAGGCAAATATGGAAGGTCTGAGATCCACATAGTTAGGAACTCACGGATGGAGAAAGGAAGACTCTATCCATCTAGTGAAAATTGGTCATCAAATCATAAGTTCTGGAAGAAACCTCACTTTCAGCAATTTCACATGACCAAACAGCGTATGAAAGGCATGGTGCATAAGCCGGTCGAAAAGTCTCTACCTAAGTTGATTTATGCACCAAAGAGGCCTAAAACCTTTGCTAGCATTCCTTATAATTATCAAACGTACAATGGCTACATTGCACCTAGGCCTGGAATAATGGGCACAAGGTATAAATGGATGCCTAAACTCACTAACCCACCAGGACCCAAAGTTTGGGTACCTAAACTTGCTTGATTTCCTTGCAGGACACCAGGGACGTGTGGTTCATTGACAGTGGATGTTCGAGACATATGACTGGAAATCTAACACTGCTTGAGAACATCCAACCTATCGAAGGTCCCTTGGTTACATTTGGCGACAACGAGAAGAAGGGGCGCACAAGAGCTGTTGGTGAAATCCAAAAGAATGAGCTGGTTATTAAAGGAGTGTCCTACGTTGAGGGGCTCAAGTTCAATCTCCTTAGTACAAGCCAGTTCTGTGACAAGGGCCACAAAGTTGTCTTCACCAAAAGCAAATGTCAGATTATGAACGAGGAATCTCTCGAAGTCGTCTTGGAAGCAGCAAGGAAAGGAAACATGTACATAGTGGATTGGAGGTCTGCAAAACCATCCCTATGTATGCTAGCAAGGAGCAAGGAAGATTTATGCTGGGATTGGCATAGTAAGCTTAGTCATCTGAACTTCAAGACTATCAACAAGCTTACTAAGAGGAACCTAGTGGAAGGACTGCCCAAAGTGACGTTTCGAAAGGATAAAATCTGTGAGGCATGTCAACGTTGCAAACAGATCAAATCCTCTTTCAAGAGCAAAGCCGATACATCATCCACTAGACCATTAAGTCTTCTTCACATGGACTTATTTGGCCCAGTGGATCCACCCAGCATAAAGGGAAAGAAGTACACTCTTGTGGTAGTAGATGACTACACAAGATTCACATGGACCGTGTTCTTAACCAAGAAAAGTGAGACAAAAATTGCCCTGCCAAATCTCTTGAAGCAAGTTCAAGTTGAAAAGGATGTCTCGATACTAAAGATCCGGTCAGATCAAGGTGGAGAGTTCGTTAATCAAGTAATCGAGAGCTACTGCAACGAGAACGGGATTCATCATCAACTGTCAGCTGCTCGAACACCTCAACAAAACGGGGTTGCTGAAAGAAGGAACAGAACTCTCAAAGAAGCCGCAAGGACCATGCTCTCGCAAGCCAACATATCACAAGGATTTTGGGCAGAAGCAATCAACACAGCGTGCTATACCCAAAATCGGTCCTTGATCGTGAAAGGAGTTGGAAAGACTCCATATGAGTTGTGGAATGAAAGAAAACCGAATGTAAGCCACTTCCACACATTCGGGTGCAAATGCTATATCCACAACAATGGGAAGGCTCAACGAAGAACTTTTGAAGAAAAGGCAGATGATGGAGTATTTCTAGGATACTCATCAACAAGCAAAGCATTCAGAGTCTTCAACAAGCGGAGTTTAGTGGTTGAAGAGTCCATACATGTTACCTTTGATGAAAGGGCATCGACAGATCAACCATCAAAGACAACGGAAGCAGCTGAGGAAGATCAGCCAGAGTCTATCGAGAGATCAAACTTACCTCTCGAAGACAAGCAGTCGATAGTTCGAGACGTAGCGGAACTCCAGTCAGAATCAGATGATGAAGAGTCTACCAAGAAGAAAGCTCCTGACTCAGTTGATCAAATCCAGATCATAGATGTTCAACCCACATCTCAACCTTCAACGGAAGTATCAACTGAGGAGCCACAACCCGACCTAAGATGGCTGAGAAGTCACCCTGCTGATCAAGTGATTGGAGATGTACGTGACAGAGTTCGAACCAGATCAGCATACAGAGAAAGCATGTTTGCTTGCTTTCTATCTCAAATAGAGCCTAAGGTGATCGATGAGGCTCTATGTGATCCAGATTGGGTGCAAGCCATGCAAGAGGAACTTCATCAGTTTGAACGGAACGATGTTTGGGAACTAGTTCCGAGACCTCATCATCAGAATGTCATTGGTACAAAGTGGGTTTTCAGAAACAAGATGAATGAGGATGGAGTTATTGTTAGGAACAAGGCCAGACTTGTTGCCAAAGGCTATTGTCAGGAGGAAGGAATAGATTTTGATGAAACCTTCGCTCCAGTGGCACGTCTCGAAGCCATACGCATCTTTCTCGCATATGCCGCCTTCAAAGACTTTAAGGTATATCAAATGGATGTCAAGAGCGCTTTTCTGAACGGACTTCTCGAAGAAGAGGTGTACGTTGAACAACCTCCGGGTTTCTTGAAGGACGTAGGAGCTGACAAAGTATACAAGTTGAAGAAGGCACTCTACGGCTTAAAACAAGCTCCAAGAGCTTGGTACGATACCTTATCCTCTTTTCTACTTCAGTGTGGGTTCACCAAAGGCCTAGTGGACAAAACATTGTTTAGAATTAAGGATGGGGATCACATCTTATTGGTGCAAATCTATGTGGACGATATCATTTTTGGTAGCACCAATCCAGACTTGTGCGAGAAGTTCTCCAGTTTGATGAAAGGAAAGTTCGAGATGAGCATGATGGGAGAGCTCAACTACTTCCTTGGACTACAAGTGAGACAGCTTAGGGAAGGTATCTTCATCAACCAGGAGAAATACACCAAGGATCTGCTCAGGAAATACAACATAGAAGGGAAATCCTCAGTCAAAGTACCTATGGGAACCTCTCTACGTATCGATGTCGACAGCGAAGGTCGAGAGGTCGATCAAACCACTTATCGAGGTATCATCGGATCTCTTCTTTATTTAACTGCAAGTAGACCAGACATATCCTTTGCAGTAGGTGTATGTGCTAGATTTCAGGCAAGTCCTAAGGAAAGTCACCTAAACGCATCCAAAAAGATTCTTAGATATCTAAAGGGTACGCAGAGTGTTGGGCTCTGGTATTCGAAAGGTGGATCTTTCGAACTTATGGGTTATTCAGATGCGGACTTTTCCGGTTGTAAGATAGATCGAAAGAGCACATCAGGGACATGTCAGTTTCTAGGTGGAAGACTTGTCTCATGGTTTAGCAAGAAACAACATTCGATAGCTACAAGCACTGCTGAGGCAGAATATGTAGCAGCTGGAAGTTGTTGTGCTCAGATCTTATGGATGAAGCAACAGCTAATGGATTATGGTGTTGAGTGTAAGGAGGTTAAAATTATGTGTGACAATACAAGTGCTATTGCCATCACCCACAACCCAGTGTTACACTCCAGAACAAAGCATATTGATATTAAGTATCACTTCATCCGAGACCACGTTGAGAAAAAGGACATCACTTTGGAATATGTTGCAACGGAGGAGCAACTAGCAGATATTTTCACAAAAGCGTTATGTGAAAATAGATTCTCTCAACTAAGGTTAGAATTGGGAATGATAGAGTTGGGTTGAATGGTCAAATCTTATCTTCTTGTATTTAGTGCCATGAACTGTTTCGCATGTGAGGGGCGGTTTCATCAACTTTATGGCAGCTTTGGAGTTACACAAGCATTGAATGGTCATTCATATTGCATCCCGTGACTCAACAGTGGTAACCCTATTGGGCTATAAATAAGAGGGTTTCTTTCAGAAGTTCATACCATCAACTTCCCATGGAGAAAAAGAAAGGAAAAGATGATGTTCCATTCTTTTATAGAGGAAAGAAACCGGCAGTCAAGTCCAAAGATTTTCAAGGAGAAAACTATCCAGAATCAACGAAGGGTGAACAGATTACGGAGCTTCCTGATAATCCAAGCAAGAATCCTATTCCCATCCAAGGTGAATGGATCCCCAAATACGAGGAGATCCACAACGATGGGATACTGGAATCGGGAGAAGAGTCCTGCACAAGAGGGACTCCTACTGCTGCACATTCTGGAAAAGGGCCTTCCTCAACCAAATGGAGAACCAAGGGAAACGGAGAGGAAGACCAGATGGGACTTTCTGAGGTCTGCAGCAGCCAAAGGGATGATCATACCTAATCCAAAGACATTAAGAGGATTAGCGATGAAGATGGTCACTCCCAACTATAGTAAGCAGCTCCGGAGAGAAGAACAAGAAAAGGGAATAGCCACCCCTAGTTCTGTTATTAGACAAATAGGACTTTAGATGGCTAGTTCCTGCCTTAACGATAGATTCCTATTAGGCTGACCAAGGCCAAACAAAAGTTTCTAGGGAATTTAATAGGATATTGATTCATATGTAATGTATCTGGAAATCACTAAATGAACTTAAGGATATGTTCCAAGTGATATCTTTTAAATGAATCAAACTTGTTTCTCTCGCAATCTGTGTTCGAAAGGTAGTTCGAGAGGTCACCCGATCAGTTTGTCTACATACATTATGTCTCGAAGAAGGGTAGTTCGAGAGGTCACTTCGAAAGATAACAAACTGATATCTCTGAAAGGAGGAATAAGGAGGGTTAGGGATCAATGGGAAGATCCCTAACCAGATCAAGATGGAGGAATAAGGAGGGTTAGGGATCAATCACTCAGGGGGAAGATCCTTAACCAGATCAAGACGGAAGAATAAGGAGGTTTAGGGATCAATCACTCAGGGGGAAGATCCTTAAACTCATGAGGAAGATCATTCACCTTCGAAAGGTGAATTTGATAAGCTCAACGGATATATGAGGTGGAACGGCTATCTTTGGACATAAATGCTAGCCACGTGGTCATCGGTTACTGACGGTTTTTCGCACTTAAGGGCATTATCTTGATTAGTGGGAGCATGCTTATTTTAAAATATCAATACTCCACTGTCTCAAAGCTTAAACCGTTCTATACTTTACCGAAATACCCTTACCAAAATACCTTATAAGCTGACCGTTATCAGGGGTATTTCTGACTTCTCACATCTTTTAAATCAACCGGGATCCTTCCACGGGTCAAACTCTCAACCCTACCCATATATCCAACCCGAATCCGCCTAATATAAAAGCAAAATCCTTCTTCTTTACCCGGATTCAAACTCAAAACCATATACCCAAAATCCCCAAATCCTTAGACGCTGTACACATTCCCTCCAAAACACACAAACTTTCTTCAATGGCGTCTGAATCATCATCTTCTTCATCTTCATCTTCATCCTCCAGTGCATACCAGAGAGAGCTAGACCACATACGCTCTCAGATTAAACAAGTCAAGGCGGGAAGCATCCTTGACAAAGATGGCTTCATCACCCACTCGCCAAATCCAACAATGGCGGAGAGAGTCTTGAAGAAATTTGAGAAGGCAGGACTAATGCGGTACATGACGCATGACTACCGAACCATTCATGACCTCGACTACACAGAATGGTTCGCTCATGCCAAGGTCACGAAGGGCAAGATTGAAAGCCGCTTCAACGAAATAGACGTAACAATCTCTGTGGGTGATTTACGAGCAGCATTCGACTTTGCTACGTCGGAGGAGGCAGTCAAGCACCTATCGGACTACAACATGGATAAGCAGGAGTTTTGGGACAAAATCCGATTGGAGACTGCACCACCCAGAGCATCCTCTGCCCTCCGCAGATTTCATTTGAAGGAGAGGTTTGCCCTAGCCGCCGAGCTCATCATAAAATTCATCCTCGGCAAGGTGTCCGGAACAGACGAAGTCAATCTGGACACTCTGAAAATCCTCCACGCCATCTGGAACAACAACAAGTTGGACTGGGCTCACATCATCTTCGACTGCCTCAAACACCAAGTGCAGAGCTCAGTTTCCAACTCCGACCTGACAATCTACAAAAAGGTTGGTTTTGGCTTTGTTGTTCAATTTCTATTGAGACTGAAGGGCTTCGAACTGAGAGAAGGGCGAGAGGTTCATCGGAATACCTATATGGGTAGAACGAAACCTCAAGCTAAGGCAAAAGGTGCTAAGGATGCATCCTCACCCTCAAAGCCTAAGGGAAGGGGCAAAAGGAAAGCCCCAGCTAAGGAAAAGGGCTCTGATGACGAGCTTTTGGACATCCCAGTCAAGAGGGTTGAATTGAAAAGGAAGGCCAAGAGGACCAAGACTGCTGCTGTCACCCAGGTTCGAGAGGTGACACCGTCCGCTATACAAGTACCATTTGAGGACAGGGCACAAGCCCAGGGGGAACCTCAGGCTACACTGGCCACTGAGGTTGAGAGAGTGCCCCCTACCAAGTCCCTGTCAGGAACTTTAAATGTTGATATATTTGCTGTTGATGGTGCTGAGGATGTTGATGAATCTATTGGTTTGCCTCAAGAGGAGGCTCGAGAAGTTGAAGGTACTGGGATCAGTGATCCAGTACAGGGTATTGTTGAGGAACCACGACAGGTGGTTCGAGAGGTAGATATTCCAGCAGCTGAAGATCTAGACTGTGTGGTGGCTGCTGATGGTCAGGGCACTGTGGTCAGGAACCCAGTGCAAGCTTTTCTGAATGATGGGTTGACACATGATCTCTCGGTTGTTCGAGAGATAACTGAACAAGCTGTGGAGTGTGCATCAGCAACAGAAATCCTACCTGCTGACTCTGATGAGCTGAATGCTGAAATCACATCTCGATTGAATCAAAGTGTTGAGAATGTATCGAGTTTGGACGACTTCTCCAGAGTACTTCGCTGGATCAACTGGAGAACAGGTCCCTTTGATCAATTGATCTCAAGAGCAGCAGAGATGGAGGCTGAGGAACGATTTGTACTAAACTGGTTAGATCTCACTGAAATCCCAGCCGACGAGCTTCAAAACCGTGCCCATGAGATGCAAGTAATCAGGAGTAATCTTGGTCGATCTGACAAAGGAAAGGGCATAGCTGTTGATGCACAAGAAGATGAAGCCGAGCCTGAAGAAGATCCTGAACTAGATGCTCAATTTCGAGAGGATATCAGGCTTGCCACAGCAATATCCTTGGGACAAAGTGTAGAACACACGAGAGGTCCAGGAGAGACCTCTGGGGTTGCTCGAGATGATGCTGACACTCCTACTCCAACTGCAGCAATCCCCTTGTCCCAAGTGAGTGAATCTGCTCTAGAAGACCAGGTAGCTTCGAGAGGTGAATCCGAGACCTCTGAAGCACATGAGGTGGCACCTAACTCTGTCTTACTACTGCCACCACCTGAGTCCACACCCTCGAATGCAACAGATGAAGCTCAGACAGTTCGAGAGGGTGAAATTTTGTTGCTCCAACTCCCAGGCTTTCCCATCGATATGGTTAATAGGGAGAGGTGGAGTGCACCAGTTGCTCCTGAGATAATAGATATTCCAGATTCACCAGAGCATACTGAAGTACAAACAAGTGAGCAACAAGAGCAGAATGAGGAGAACCCTGCTGGTTCGAGAGTTGAGGTTCAAGAAGGTGGAAACCGGGAAGCACCTGCCGATGAATCAACTCCTCCAGTAGATGATCACGTTCCCAGCACTGGTTCGAGAGGTAGTGTTGAGGGGGAACCTCAATCAGATGGAAACCGGGAAGCATCTGATGCAGAGACTCCCACCTTGGCCAATCCTACCTTACCAGCAGCTGAAGCTGAGGCTCCAGGTTCGAGAGGTGAAGAGCAAGAAGTGATCCATCCCTCAGGTGGAAACCGGGAAGCACCTGATATGGAGCTACCTTCGAGCTCTGATCCCAGTGTCCCTGCTGAACCTCAGGAAGTCAGTCGAGAGGTGGAATCACGAATGCAAGTCATGGGTGGAAATCTGGAAGCACCCAAGTCCCCCCCAACGAAAGGTACATCTCGATCCTCAACCCCTACTTCTGACTATAATCAACAGGCCGAAGAAGTCTTCATTGGCGAAGTGCGTCAATTCATGGCTGATCAATCTCAGAAGATGGCTCAGCTCGAAAGAATACTCGCTGTGGTCCGCAATGCTGCAATGCCTGCTGATGGCACAAGTGAATCCCAAGGCCGTCATGCCGAACTTCTCGAACAGGCGATATGGGCTGAGGATGCAGCACGGAAAGCCACTGATGAAGCCGCTGTAGCTCGAGCAGAGGCTGCAAGTGCGAGGGCTGAATTAGCCGAGATGCGAGCAGAGCTGCGAGCCTTCCAATATTCCAGTGAACTTCGACAGGATGTGATGAAGGCCATACTCGATGACCTGTCGAACCAAGTCCCTGCCCAACTTCAAGCTATTTTCGAAGGTATGTCCACCCTCCTCTCCCGTACTGATGATGCCAACAAGGGGGAAAATAAAGAGAAAAAGAAGGGGGAAACAACGGGCAAGAAAAGGGCAGCAAGTGAACCAGCTGGACCACCTCCAAAAATACCAAGAATCATGAGCAAAGCAGTGGAGGATGCTAAACAGGCAGAAAACCTAAGGGTCCAGCGTACACTGGAAATGGAGAGAAGGAGAGAAGAGGACAGAGAAAGAAGAAGAAAAAGACAAGAACGACAGTCAGAAGAAGAAAGGAAGATAGATCTTCTCATGACAAACTTTAAGTTTGGGAACAGAGAAGACACTGAACAAATTCTGACTCTGGAGATATTCAAGCTTCTGAAAATCACTGGGATATCTACACACAGCAATATGTCTCCAGAAGAATGCATTGCCTGGTGGAAAGATGGAGTAATTGATGGTGAGTTCGTGGGGGAAGCCTACAGGAACTACAGGCATCTAGATGTCACAGATGAATACTTAAGCCTGGTAAATCCGAAAGACCCCATCAAGACACGAGAAGCCATTAACAAGAAAAGGAAAGGCAACAAGAAGTAAGCTCTCGTGGTCCAAACTCCATCTTATTTCAATGTATTGATACTTATGTTGTTCTTGGTCTTACTTCTTTGAATCTTTTCCACTAAACTCTGTTATGTAAACATTCCCTTAATCTTAATACATATATCTTCTGCTGGGGGTGTTGCGTGAGTTTACTTATTCATGTTTAGTAGAATTGTTGTCAAACTTACCATATGCGCTGAAAATAAAATCAATGCTTTTTCTTTTTCAAATCAGCCATATAAGTAAGTATAAGTGTTGGCATCATCAAAAAGGGGGAAATTGTTAGGAACATCATGTAATAGGTTTTGATGATACCAACTGTTAAGTAAGAATCCCCAAGTCTCGATACATAGGCAAAACAATGTAAGTTCGATAAGTAAACTAAGAGCGAAAATACAACCGGGTAATTTGAGCTCAACTCGGGAAATATTTAAGCTTAAGGTAAACTTGTTTGAACAACTTAGAAGTTTTCGTGTTGTAAGCAAACAGATAGATCAGAAGCAGGCACGAGACAACTCTGGAGGAATAAGGGTCTACGAGACATCAACTAAGTCTCGAGACACAAGCCAAGTTCGAGAGGTAAGGACCTCTCGATATACCTATCGAGTTCGAGACGTAAAGAATATTCGAGAGATAGACCTCTCGATACATGGGATTGAAACATCAAGTGGTCGAGACATCTTTTATGGTCTCGATAAACCGGCACTTCTCCAAGAGGCTGAATGTTAGTCAACATGTGCAGATAAAATACTCTAAGTTTGGAGAAGAAGAATATCATGGAGATAAAATATTGAAGAGGTGCTGAGCGGGAGGTTTCAAAATGGACGGAAGTGGATGACACGTCAGACCTCCACCACAAACGGTCAAGAAGTGCACCAATCCTGAAGTGGTCAGATTCCCCAAACAAGGAATGATGGGAACATAAAAAGAGTAACTTTATCCAAAAGAAGCAAGTGAAGCATGAACTCAAGAAAGTGGAATATGGAATATTCACTACAAAACAAAAGGCTCAAGTTACAAGACCACTACTCCATGAAAAATGCTGAAATTGTGCAAAGACCCATGTTCGGCGTGGGAGACCAATTTCAAACGGAATAGTTTTCCCTCCAACGGAACTATTCTTCTACTCTCATATATAAGGACGTAAAGACACAGAAGAAAAAGGGGTTGTAAAAGAGGTCAAGAGGTTAACAAGAGGTGTCTGATAAAAACGTTCCAGTGCAAAGTGCTTAACTTGGAATATCATCCTGATATTCAAAATAGCGAGAAAACACATCTTAGTGTTTCAAGAGAGTTACAAAGCTTAAACTGTTATACATCCAGAAGGTGACCAAAGCTGCTCTACATCGAAGTTGATTCAACGATAGCTTGTGGTCAGATTGGAGTCTGTTACATTCAACTGTGACAACCAAAAACACCTTGCTTTGGATTAAGCAAGAGAGGTGGAGTAACCTGGCAGCTGTCCGAGTGAAAGAAACCTGAGGCTTGACGCGGGCTTGGTGATCAAAGGTCAAGTGCTCGAGAGGTGGAGTAACTAGAAGCGGGGCGAAAAACCTGAGGCTTGAGGCGGGCTTCGTGATCAAAGCTCAAGCGCTCGATATTGTACTAAAAAGGGAAGTTTTTAGTGCAATCCTTCCAGGGAGTTTCTGGAAGAAGAGTGGACGTAGGCGGGTTGGCCGAACCACTTAAAAATCTCTCTTGCATTTACTTACTGTTTTTATCTCTCGCTAACCTCTCGATTGCACTGCATATAATCACACCTCTCGAACTAACTAAAACTCGTGCTAACTAAAAGGGGATAACATTTCCGCTGCGCATAAAACTTTGTCTTCACCTCGTGAGGTATCGAACCTAAACATCCTAAGTTCAATACACACGAGAGGTCGAAAAGATTTGCAAAATCTTATACAAGTCTATTCACCCCCCCCTCTAGACTTGTACCCCATCCCCTTGGGACCAACATTTTGTAGGTAAAATGATGTACAAAAAGGTGGAAAACGGCATGGATTTCGGAGATAGATTCACGGGCCAAAGTTGGAGCAAAAATAGGCCCTGGACGCGCCTTGGACGCGCGTCCATACTTGCGTCCAAAAATATGCCCGCAAAAGTTTCGCACAGCAGAGCAGAAGCCTGATGGACGCGTCCACCCGGGCGTCCATCAGAACGCTTGCAGAAGTTGAAGTCTGGACGCATTTATCGCCGTGGACGCGCCCGTGGACGCGCGTCCAGCATGGTGTCCATCGCGAAGTTGGGCTGTTTTCGCAATGTTTAAAAGGGGAATTGAGCTAATTTTTCAGGGGATCTCCATTCATCCACCATTCCACACCTTAGAATGTTTCTCTCTCTAGGGTTAGCCTAGAGAGATCTCTCCCAATTCACTACACATTGCAATTCTTAGGTTAGATTAGAATTAGTGAAAAATTCCATTGTTGCAAGATTGTGATCAACACTCAAGTTCAAGTTCAAAGTTCAATTCCTAGCTCAGTCTTCCTTTTAATTTCTTGTCATTACTTTTGCCTTTTGCTATTTCAATTCCAAGTATGATTAGATAGATCTTTGTGGATTTGGATTGAGCAATTTTGTATGGATGTTCTTGAGCTTTAATTTGATTAATTAGGTTTTGCAATTGCTTGATTGATGAGTTGATTGTGGATTGGGATGGATGTCTTGACTCTATGCCAATTAGGATCCGATTGCACTAGAGGAGTAGGATAGGAATACTCACTTACGAGAGTAGGGAGTAGATCTAGCCCTCACCATCCACATTTCCCTCTCACCTTTGAGAAAAGGGAGAGTGGAAGACAAGAGGCACATAACGTGTTTGTCAAAATGCCTCTTCTAGCCTAGTGATCACAAGGATGACATTACGGTCTAAGAAGTGAGTCCATTGACCACGAGAGTGGCGGTGGTGACCTTGTCTCATTTTCATAATCTAAGTGTTGCTAGCTTAATATCTTAGGAAATCAAGGATACCTATATGAGTTGCAAGATCCAAATCCTCCTTTCCAATTGATTGTTTCCAACATTTTGTTCCTTATTTTCATTATGTTTAATGCACATTCCTTACTATGCTTGGGTTAGCTTTCAAACACTAAACACACTTGTGCTTAATCCCCTTACCGCTTGAATTCCCTCCTTGCCATCCTTAGAGAACGATACTCGGAAATCTTTCCGTTTTAACACTTACATCTTTCCATCCACCGCGAAAACTACATCTTTCAGTACATCGTTCCCATTAGTTGGTGATGAGGAAGTTTTCGCGGTGGATGGAAAGAAGTAGGGGTTAAAACGGGAAGAAGTTCCCGAGTATCGCTCTCAAAGGATGGCAAGGAGGGGGTCAGTAAGCAAGGGATTAATCACAAGAACACCTAGTGTTCGAAAGCTAATCCTAAGATAGAAGGTGTGTTGGTCCCAAGGGGATGGGGTACAAGTCTAGAGGGGGGGGGG
>NC_044916.1:26210672-26212102 GCF_003576645.1 Ipomoea triloba | reverse complement strand
CTCTCGAGCTGAGCCATCTTCTGAGATTGATCAGCCATGAATTGACGCACTTCGCCAATGAAGGCTTCTTCGGCCTGTTGATCATAGTCAGAAGTAGAAGAAGAGAAGTGAGAAGTACCTTTTATCGGAGGGGACTTGGGTGCTTCCAGATTTCCACCCATGACTTGCAGTTGCGAGTCCACCTCTCGATTGAGTGTCTGAGGGGTCGCAGGGACACTGGGTTCAGAGCGCAAAGGTAGCTCCATGTCAGGCGCTTCCCGGTTTCCACCTGAGGGATGGATCACTTCTTGCTCTTCACCTCTCGAACCTGGAGCCTCAGCTTCAGCGACTGTTGAGATTGGATCAGCCAGGGAGGGTTCTTCGGTATTGGACGCTTCCCGGTTTTCATCCAATAGAAGTTCCCCCTCAGATTCACCTCTCGAAGCTGCTACCTGTTCGTCCAGAGCAGAGAAATTTACTTGGGACAAGGGGATTGCGGCTGTTGGTATTGGGTTCTCAGAATCATCTCGAGCAATCCCAGAGGTCTCTCCTGGACCTCTCGTATCCTCTACTTGATGTCCCAAGGATAATGCAGTGGCGAGCCTGATATCTTCTTGAAATTGAGCTTCTAATTCAGGATCCACTACAGGCTCGGCTTCAGCTTCTTGCGCATCAACAGCTATGCCCTTTCCNGACAAGGGGATTGCGGCTGTTGGTATTGGGTTCTCAGAATCATCTCGAGCAATCCCAGAGGTCTCTCCTGGACCTCTCGTATCCTCTACTTGATGTCCCAAGGATAATGCAGTGGCAAGCCTGATATCTTCTTGAAATTGAGCGTCTAATTCAGGATCCACTTCAGGCTCGGCTTCAGCTTCTTGCGCATCAACAGCTATGCCCTTCCCTTTGTCAGATCTCTCAAGATTTCTCTTGATTGTATTCATTTCATGGGCAAGGTCAAGAAGTTCACTGGCTGGGAGTTCTGTGAGGTTTAACCAGTTCAACGCGAACATCTCCTCAGCCTCCATATCTGCTGCTTGTGTAATCAGTTGATCAAAAGGGCCTGTTCTCCAGTTTATCCATCGAAGAACCCTGGAGAAGTCACTTAGGCTTGTTGCATCTTCACCACGGCGATCTAACTGAGTAGTAGCATCATCATTAAAGTCATGAGATCCAGCAGATAGGATTTCTGTTGCCGATGCAGCTTCCACTGTTACCTCTCGAACCACCTCTCGTGGTTCCTCAACTTCTGTCTGTACTGGATCACTGATCCCAGTACCTCCAATCTCTCGAACCTCCTCTCGAGGCTCGACCACAGACTCATCAGCACCCTCAACATCATCATCAGCATGTAGACTTACAGATAAAGCTCCTGACAGAGACCTGGTAGGGGGCACTCTCTCAACCTCAGTGGCCAGTGTAGCCTGAGGTTCCCCCTGGGCTTGTGCCCTGTC
>NC_044916.1:26136295-26210030 GCF_003576645.1 Ipomoea triloba | reverse complement strand
AGATTTGAGGTTTTGGAGGGAATGTGTACAGTGTTTAGGATTTGGGTGTTTTGGGTATTCGGTTTGAGCTTGAATCAGGGTAAGGAAGAAGAATTTGGCTTTTATATCATGTGGATTTGGGTTGGATATATGGGTAGGGTTGAGAGCTTGACCCGAAAAAGGGATCCCGGTTAATTTAAAAGAATTTAAAGGTCAGAAATACCCTTTATAACGGTTATGTATGTAAGATATGGTAAGGGTATTTTGGTAAGATATAATACGGTTTTGGATAGTGGGATATAAAGAGATGATATTTATAAGCGTGCTCCCACTCATCAAGATAATGCCTTTAAGAACGGAAAACCGTCAGTAACCGAAGACCACGTGGCTAACATTAATGTCCAAAGTTAGCTGTTCCACATATATCCGTTGGGCTCATTAGTTTTACCTCTCGAAGGTAAACTCTCGACTTTGCTAGTTTAAGGATCTTCCCCCTGAGTGATTGATCCCTAAACCTCCTTATTCCTTCATCTGAGCATTCCTGTAGTTAAGGATCTTCCCCCTGAGTGATCGATCCCTAACCCTCCTTATTCCTCCATTTAGAGATACGTAGATAGTCAGTTTGATATCTTTTGAAGTGATCTCTCGAACTACCCTTCTTCGAGACATAACATAAATAGGAAAACTGAACATGTACCTCTCGGACTACCTTTCGAACACAGATTGCGATATGGAGACAAGATTGATTCATAAAAAGATATCACTTGGAACATTTCCTTAAGTTCATTTAGTGATTTTCGAAAACATTACATATGAATCAATATCCTATTAGATTCCATAGAAACTTTTGTTTGGCCTTGGGCAGCCTAATAGGAATCTAACGTTAGAACAAGGACTAGCCATCTAAAGTCCTATTTATCATAATAACAGAACTAGAGGTGGCTACTCCTTCTTGTCCTTCTCTCTGCTGCTACCTTCCTCACAGATTCCATCTCCCTTTCCCTTGGTTCTCCATTTGGTTGAGGGAGAGCCTTTTCCAGAGTGTGCAGCTGTAGGAGTCCCACTTATACGGGACTCTTCTCCTGACTCCAGTATCCCATCGTTGTGGATCTCCTCGCATTTGGGGATCCATTCACCTTGGATGGGAATAGAATGCTTGCTTGGATTATCAGGAAGCTCCGCAATCTGTTCACCCTTATTCGATTCTGGATAGTTTTCTCCTTGGAAGTCTTTGGACTTCGTTGCTGATTTTCTTCCTCTATACCAGAACGGTACATCGTCTTTTCCTTTCTTCTTCTCCATGAAGAAGTCGATGACANTGCCAATCCCAGCATAAGTCTTCCTTGCTCCTTGCCAGCATACATAGGGATGGTTTGGCAGAACTCCAATCCACTATGTACATGTTTCCTTTCCTTGCTGCTTCCAGGACGACTTCGAGAGATTTCTCTTGCATGATTTGACACTTGCTTTTGGTGAAGATCACTCTGTAGGCTTTGTCACAGAACTGGCTTGTGCTAAGGAGGTTGAATTTGAGTCCCTCAACGTAGGATACCCCCTTGATCACCAATTCATTCTTATGAATTTCACCAACAGCCTTTGTGCGACCTTTCTTCTCGTTGTCTCCAAATGTCACCAGGGGACCTTCGATAGGATGGATGTTCTCTAGCAGTGTTAAGTTTCCCGTCATATGTCTCGAACATCCACTGTCAATGAACCATGTGTCCCTGGTGTCCTGCAAGCGGATCAAGCAGATTTAGGTACCCAAACTTTGGGTCCTGGTTGGTTAGTAAGTTTAGGCATCCATTTATACCTTGGACCCATTACTCCAGGCCTAGGTGCAATGTAGCCATTATACGTTTGATAATCATAAGGAATGCTAGCAAAGGTTTTGGGCCTCTTTGGTGCATAAATCAACTTAGGTATAGACTTTTCGATCGACTTACGCACCATGCCTTTCATACGCTGTTTGGTCATGTGAAATTGCTGGAAGTGCGATTTCTTCCAGAAATCATGATTCGATGACCAATTCTCACTAGATGGATAGAGTCTGCCTTTCTCCATCCGTGAGTTCCTAACTTTGTGGATCTCAGACCTTCCATATTTGCCTTGAAGCGCATTATATGGAATGTAGCTCCTTTTGTACTTGGAATGGCCTTGCGAGAGATAGCAAGGTGATCTCTCGATATTGTTTACCCGGCCATTCTTCGTAGCTTTCCTATACTTTCCATTGCTGGTGTATAGGGACGGTTTATGAATAGCTACTCTGGTCTTTTCTGTTGGTCTTTTATGACCTTTGTTTGGTTTGGGTTGAGATCCTCCATTATTTGAAGTTCCCAAACCATCGGTCTGTTTATCTCTCGAGAGACAGTCTTGACGGAACCCTAGACCGGTTCTATCACTAGTAGGTCTGTGATCATTTACCATTTTCTCCATAGCTTTGGAGGAATTCGTGTATGATGCTATGACCTTTCTAAGATTAAGCTCTCTGGTCTCTCGAGCTTTGCACTCTTCAGCCAGTAGGATTACTTTGGCTTCTAACTCACTTACTTTGAGAGTTAGCTCAGAATTCTCTTTCGAGACATTCTTAAGCATATCTCTTTCAGCAGTTAGCTTGCTGTTTTCTTCCCGGATTTTGGCATGAGTGCTGTTAGCGATACCGAGATCCCTTTTAAGTGTTTCAAGCATCTCAAAGGGATCTTCATCGCTTCCGAACGAAGAACAACGAGAGGTAGAGGTAGAGCAGCGAGATGTGGAAGTAGAGGTTACCTCATTGTCAATGGCCATTAGACATTGATCCTCTTCTTCCTCGGTGTATAAGCAGATGAGTCCCCTCTCATCTTCTGAGCTGCTGCTGCCTTCACTGGAGCTCGATGTCTCGGACTCCTCGATTGCTCTCTCGAGTTCCTCAGCAACAAGCGCCTTTATGCGCAGATGTTTCCTTGAATCTCCCTTGAAGCCACTCTGTGCTGGCTTTACTTTGGATTCCTCCTTTCTTCTGGAGTCCCTGCCTTCTTGGCCTTGATACTTACTTACCATAAGGTAAGGGCACTCGGCTTTGAAGTGTCCTGGTCTCCTGCAGTTGTAGCAAAGACCCTGATTTTCCTCCTCTATCCTTCTGGATGAATGTTTCTCATTGTTCCTTCTTGAGGAGATAGGTGAACTTGTGTTGCTCTCCGTTGACTTCCTCATGAATTTCCTGAATTTCCTCATGAAGAGAGCAAACTGTTCGTCAGATAACATATTAGTGGGATTAGGATCTGACCTTGAAGAGGTGGATGGTTGATCAGCAACCAGTGCCACATTTCGTCTGTCCACCACGTCCTCATCTCTCGGAAGCATCTCAAATTCGAAGGCTTTGAGATCTCTGAACAGTTGGTCGGTTGTGGTGTTCTTCAAATCCCTGTGATCACGCATTGTGATCACCTTCATTTCCCACTCCTTGGTAAGGCCTCGTAAGACCTTCAGGTTTAGCTCTTTTTGTGGAATCTCCTTCTCGAGATCACTGATCTCTATTGATAGCTTCATCAACCGAGATTCCATGCTGTCGATGCTCTCCCCTGGCTTCATCTTGAAGTCCTCGAACTTCTTCATGGCCACGGTGAGCTTGTTCTCCTTTTCCTGTTCGTCACCTTCACCAATTAACATCAAAGTATCCCATACCTCTTTCGCCGTTTTGCACTTTCTTACTTTTGGGAAGATGGTTTCGTCTATAGCTCTGAAGAGAATATCCTTGGCAATGTTGTCCAGGTTGTTTCTCTTCCTATCATCACTTGTCCATTCTTCCCTAGGTTTTGGGATGTACTTTGGTGTTTCTTGGGTTTGAACTGCAGCAGTATTGACCATTAGGATCTTGACTGGTCCAGAAGTTATAACCTCGGCCATCTCATCATGGAGGGCTGATAAGTACGCAAGCATGCGTGTTTTCCAGTCGTCAAACCTGCTAAGATCAAAAAGAAGATGTCTCGACAACATGCTGTCCATATTGAAAAATTATCTCGCGCTTTGAAAATATTTTCAAAAGATTTTTCAAAGAAGGATCTCTAAGCAATATAAACGAAGGTTTATATCGATCAGAGAACTTGCTCTGATACCAATTGTTGGTCCCAAGGGGATGGGGTACAAGTCTAGAGGGGGGGGGTGAATAGACTTGTATAAGATTTTGCAAATCTTTTTCAACCTCTCGTGTGTATTGGACTTAGGATGTTTAGGTCNTAGGGGATTTTAAAATACATTTTGGTATCATCAAAACCTATTACATTATGTTCCTAACAATTTCCCCCTTTTTGATGATGCCAACACTTATACTTACTCGTATGACTGATTAGCAAGAAAAGAACATTGATTTTATTTTCAGCGCATACGGTAAGTTTGACAAGCGAGCTAATCTGCTAAAGCATGAAGTAAGAACTCACGCAACACCCCAGCAAAAGATATATATATATTAACATAACGGGAATGTTTTACAAGACTTTAGCAGAAAAGATAAAATAGAAGGCAAAAGAGATCAAGAACAATCAGAGATGATTAAGAAAGAGTTATGGACTACGAGAGCTTACTTCTTGTTTGCTAGAATCTTCTTGTTGATTGCTTCTCGTGTCTTGATGGGGTTTTTTGTGTCTACCAAACTCAGATAGTCATCTGTGACATGGAAGAATAGGTAGTTTCTGAAAGCCTCCCCAACAAACTCACCTTCAATTACTTCATTCTTCCACCAGTAGATACATTCTTCTGGAGACATGTTGCTGTGAAGGGACATTCCAACATACTTCACCAGATTGAAGATCTGATGGACGAGACTTTGCTCGGTGTCTTCTCTATTTCCGAACTTGAAGGCGATCAACTTTTGTTCATCTTTTCTTTCTTTCTCTGTTTGTTGTTCTTGCCTTTTCCTTTTTCTTTCTTTGTCTTCTTCTCTTCGCTTCTCTAACTCTTTTGTGCGCTGAACCCTTAGATTCTCCTTTCTCTTGGCTTCCTCCACTGCCTTGCTCGTTGTCTTTGGGACTTTTGGAGGAGGTCCAGCTGGTTCACTTGCTGCCCTTCTCTTCTTGCTAGTTGTTGATGTCCTTTCCTGAGTATTTTCCCCCTTGGTGGCATCATCTGTGCGGGAAAGGAGGGTGGACATGCCTTCGAAGAGTGCTTGAAGTTGGGCAGGCACTTGGTTCGACAGATCATCGAGTAGTGCTTTCATCACGTCCTGTCGAAGTTCACTAGAATATTGGAAGGCTCGAAGCTCTGCTCGTATCTCAGCTAATTCAGCTCTCGCACCTGCAGCCTCTGCTCGAGCTACAGCAGCTTCATCTGCAGCTTTCCGTGCTGCATCCTCAGCCCATACTGCCTGTTCGAGAAGTTCGTCATGACGGCCTTGGGATTCACTTGTGCCAGCAGCAGGCATTGCAGCATTGCGAACAACAACGAGTATCCTCTCGAGCTGAGCCATCTTCTGAGATTGATCAGCCATGAATTGACGCACTTCGCCAATGAAGGCTTCTTCGGCCTGTTGATCATAGTCAGAAGTAGAAGAAGAGAAGTGAGAAGTACCTTTTATCGGAGGGGACTTGGGTGCTTCCAGATTTCCACCCATGACTTGCAGTTGCGAGTCCACCTCTCGATTGAGTGTCTGAGGGGTCGCAGGGACACTGGGTTCAGAGCGCAAAGGTAGCTCCATGTCAGGCGCTTCCCGGTTTCCACCTGAGGGATGGATCACTTCTTGCTCTTCACCTCTCGAACCTGGAGCCTCAGCTTCAGCGACTGTTGAGATTGGATCAGCCAGGGAGGGTTCTTCGGTATTGGACGCTTCCCGGTTTTCATCCAATAGAAGTTCACCTTAAGCTTAAATATCTTCCGAGTTGAGCTCAAGTTACCCGGTTGTATTTTTCGCTCTTAGTTTACTTGTCGAACTTACATTGATTTCTATCTTTCGAGACTTAGGGGATTTTAAAATACATTTTGGTATCATCAAAACCTATTACATTATGTTCCTAACAAGGTGTATATCATGCTAATGTAAAGAAACTAAGGCAAAAGAATAACAAACAATTGAGTGGAAAGAGGACTTGGACCAACTTAACAAGCACGTACTCTCTTGATTTCCTATTGTACTAGGGTGTGGAAACACTTGTTGGACACAATTGAGACAAAGTCACAAATACCTAAGCCACTCTCATGGTCAAAGGACTCTCTCCTACACCATAGTGTTACTCTCATAACTACTAGGCTAAAAGAGGCATTTTATCAAACACGTTGTGTGCCTTCTTGTCTTCCACTCTCTCTTTTCTCAAAGGTGAGAGGGAAATGTGATTGGTGAGGTCTAACACACTCCCTACTCTCGTAGGTGAGTGATCCTAACCCTAATTCTCTAATGCAACCGGCCAAGTTGGCTTAGAGTCCAAACAAACACCCCAAAACACAATCAAGCATCCATTAAGCATCATTCAACCCTAATTTAAGACATTTAGCATTCAAGAGGTACATGCAAGGTCAATTGATCCAAATCCACAAGAGGTTTAGCTAATCATGCTTAGAATTGAAATCAACATTGCAAAAGAACAACTGAAAGCAACTAGAATTCAAAATCAAATCAACAATCAAAATCAAATCAACAATCACAATCAAAAGCTAAGAATGGAATTATAAAACTAGAAATTGAAATGTACTTGAGTTGAAGTAGGAATCTTGGAACAATCTTGAGCAATTCAATGTTGAAGTGGAAGATCGCCTCTAAATCTAGCTAGTTGACTTGAAATTTGATTGGAATTGAAGTGTGGAAGTGTAGGGAATTTTGACCTAAATCTAGAGAGAGAATTTTCTAAACTGAACTAAGAGGGAAGTGTGTTGGGATCCCCTGCAAAATGGCTCCATTTCCTTTTTAAATCTCGCCCAACCGCCAAAAACTTCGCGACGGACGCACGGCTGGACGCGCGTCCACTGCGCGTCCAGCGTGGCCTTTGCTGCACAGATTAAAAACTTCAGAGGCTTGAAACTTGGACGCGGGTGTCCACCCCGCGTCCACTGCGCGTCCACAGCAGAGTGCTCCAACTTCTGCGGGCTGAAATTCAGACGCGGGCGTCCACCCCGCGTCCACCGAGCGTCCACAGCAGACTTTGGTTCTGCTGTGCAAACTTCAGAGCGCTGTATTTCGGACGGATGGGCAGACTCACGTCCATGGCCTGTTCTTTGCTCCAACTTCGGCCCGTGACTCTATCTCTGAAATCTACGCCATTTTCCACCTTCTTGCACATCTTTTTACCTACAAAATGATTAACCAAGCGTGGGACGTGGTCTAATGGCAATAACAAGCATTTTAATGCAATTGAGGCCCAAATCAAACATAAAAGCTTTCAATTGTGAGCAAGATGATCCTAGAACGACCTTGTAAATGTGGCGTGTTTTGCACTTATCAGTTGGCACGGCTAGTGGCCCTTTCAAAATAGTTGGTGAACTTACCTTTGGATTGCGTGCTTGAAAGTGTGGAAAAAGAGTTGTTTTAAATGAACTTTTCTAGCAAAGAAGGCTATTATCTCTTGGGATATTCGTTGTTGAGACCCTATGGTTCGTTTTTAGGCACATTTTCGTGGTAGAATAAAGGATGTATTAATTTCAATCTTGTGCATTGTTCTCTTGTCTAGGTTCATATGCATATTAAAGCTTTGTGACATCTTTTGCACTTATGTTTTGCTTGTTTGAGGATAGCTTGCTTGAGGACAAGCAAGGCTTAAAGTGTGGAAAGTTTGATAAGTGCAAAAGATGTCATCTTCATAAGGTCATTCTTGGATCGTTTAGTGCATAATTAATGGCTTTTAGGAGTAATTTGGTCCTATATTGCGTTAGAATGCTTGATATTGTCATCGGACCCCGTTCCACACTTCACCAATTGTTTTGTAGGTAAAAAGAAGTGCAAAAAGGCAGAAAATTGCAATATTTCGGAGAAGGATTCACGAGCCGAAGTTGGAGGGCAAAATAGGCCTTGGACGCGCGTCCAGGCCTGCGTCCAAAAACATCCGCTCTGAAGTTTCAAAAGCAGAACAGGAGCACGCCTTGGACGCGCCTCTGGACACGCGTCCAGGCCTGCGTCCAGAAATCATCTCTCTGAAGTTTGCACAGCAGAACAGCAGCCTACCTTGGACGCGCATCTGGACGCGCGTCCAATGCTTCCCTCTCTGAAGTTTTCAAATCTGGACGCGAGGCACACCTTGGACGCGCCAGTGGACGCGCGTCCATCCTGGCGTCCATCGCGGGATTTTGGCAGTTATTCACTTGTTTAAAAGGAGAAGGGAGCCAATTTTCATGGGGAATCAACACTTCCAATCATAGATCATCACTCCACTTTAGAAAATTTCTCTCTCTAGGTTTTAGCTCTCAATTCTCTCCAATCCATAGCTCAATTGCAATCCAATTTCATGTTACATAGCTAGATTTAGAGAGGAATTCATACTTCAAGTTTGTATTGATCAAGTTTACTCAAGACTTCTACTTCAAATTCAAGTAAAGTTTCAATTCCTATTTTTGCATTTCAATTCTTAATTGTTGATTTGATTGCTTTGTTAATTCAATTGCTTTTTGATTTCAATTCTAGATATGAGTAGCTAGATCTTTTTTATGGATTTGAATCAATTAATCTTGCATAATCTCTCTTGAGTTCTAAAGTTCTTAAACCTAGGTTTGGACAATGCTTGTTAGATGTTTGATTGTGGATTGGGATGATTGTTTGGACTCTATGCCAACTAGGCCGGTTGCACTAAAGGATTAGGATAAGAACACTCACCTACGAGAGTAGGGAGTGTATTAAGCCCTCACCATTCACATTTCCCTCTCACCTTTGAGAAAAGGGAGAGTGGAAGGCAAGAGCTGAGGCACATCAAGTGTTTGATGAATTGCCTCTTCTAGCCTAGCTCTTATGAGAATAAGGCTAAGGCATGGGAGAGAGGCCATTGTCCACCAGAGTGGCCTTGGCACTTGTGATCTTGTCTCATTCGTGTCCAATGAGCGTTGCCAAATCCTAGGACCATAGGAAATCGAGGGTGAGCATGCTTGATTAGTTGATTCGAATCCCCTTTCCCTTTGATTGTTTCATACTCTTTTGCATTAATTGCTTTGTTCTTAGCATGATTCACACACACAATTGCTTAGGACTAGCTTTCAAACACTTTTAACCCTTGTGCTTAATCCACTTGCTTGCCAATTCCCTTATGCCTTACTAGAGGACGACATCCCTTCATTCACCACTTCACTCACATCCATAACACACGTTGAAAAACATACACTTTTCAGTCGGTTGAACTAAGCAATGATACCCGGGCTCTAACAGTTGTTCCCCAGTCTAAACTTCGTGCAGCTAGACCTGAGATGACTTCCCTCCGAGCACTCGAACTCGGGTTCTCAAACATCCAATTAGTATATCTTCTTTGGTCTTTCTTGCGGCCTCGCCTTAGCATATGGGCAGCGCACCATTGGACGATGAGTTTTCAAAGCGGAGTATGACTTTGTGCAGCTAAAAAGCCCTAGCTGGCTATTCTTCGAGCACGTTTACCGGGCAGATCTCTAGGACCGTCGCTAAGTATCACTCTCCCAAGTTGGAAGGTGACGTTTGTGGAGGGATCGGATCTAGATAAAGAACTAAAAGCTAGATACAAATGCTCGGTTATAATTAGCCCATGCTATTCTCTGGGTACGGTTAAACGCTCCTCACTAGACTACCTGCCCAACTTCATTATTCATATTCTAACGGGGTTGATCGGAATCTCGAGTTAGTATTCTGATCATATGCGTTTCAAAGTAGAGGAATTGAAGCGAGTTTGTGACCGCGGCAATTGGCCTCCCAAGCGACAAGCGACAAGCAACGACCCAACATACTATTGCTCGAGCGAGGGAGTGATGTTCCCCGGCCCTCCGCTCGGACTTCCGACCTTAGCCTTATAACCCTTATTCAGTCAGTCATTAGCCTCACTGCGACAATAGTACTGATCGGTTTCATCAAATCCTTTTATTCAAGTGAATGATGGAATTAACTTGCACTGGGGGAGCCTTGATTATAGTGATCTATATATCAATATATATAGTTGCCCTTGGGTACAGAAGCTTTTGCCGCAAGAGTTTGGTAGCTTATCATGCGGGATTGAAAACCAGGCCATCAAGAGATTATATTGGTGTAGGCAATCATCCCGATCACTATTCAGCAAGGGTCCTATCGTAGCGCAGACTCCGCTTGCTCATGTTTTACAGACTGTAAGAGGTGATCCGCGTGGTACTAAAAAAAAAAAAAGATTCCCTCTTCCAGTGTGATCTACACAAGAAATTGCTGGGCACCACACCTTTAGTTAAGAGAACTGAAATTGGTTCTACGATGCCTGCACGCTCGAAGACTGACAATCGGCTTGGGGGAGGTCGGGAACCCGTTCATTTTGCGTGAAAATGGTGGATGCTTGGGAATTAGTCCAAAATTGTGGTCACCGCCACCAGAGACATCCTTGAAGGAAAACCCCGCCCAGGCTATGCGCCCGCAAAATCCAGATCGGGGAACAGTTGCTAGAGGGCTTGGTGGTTGTCGAGGTGGACGAAGCCCGTGTATCTACTCTGGAAGGTGATTATCGCATAAAGGCCAAAAACTCTCACATCGTCGAGCCCGGGGATGCGCCGTAAGGATTGGAACTAACAGAAATCTGGTCAAACACTCATGCCAGCCAGCAAGCCGGAGCTTATCTCCGCACTGATTTCATACCTTTTCTTAGGCTTGGGAAGGTGTCAATCACTGGAACACTCGACCAAGAATGACTTGAATATTTATCACGCAGTTGGTGCTTCACCGATTACTAATCAAAAAGATCGAATTGAGTCGACCGAACACCAATAACCTGAGACTGAAACCATGCTTGGCGATGCTTGACTAAAGCAACAGCTTGGGGAGCTATGGAAAAGCTTGACGAGCCTCGAAGAATTAATCTGAATCACTCAACCAGTCAGGCTAGCTTGGTGATGCTTGGGGCAATTCGAATGTTGATCAGTCCGTTCAACATCTATGCGTTGGTACGACAACTAACCAAATTGCATTGTGGTGCCTTGATGGTCGGTGGATTTGGTGCAATTCGAGTGTTACTAATAAGACTCAGAAAGTGCTGGAGCTTTGTTTTGAAGGCATGGTCGCAGATGTCCGAGAAGCCCTTGTTCGGCAGAAAATTTCTGACCCGGGGATTTAACTTCATGAATACAAGTTATGAATGGTCCATGATGGTTGCTTGGGAGTTCTGCGAAATATCTTAAAAAATTCTCGGCTGTATCACTCTCCTTATTCATTCAAGTAATGTTGGGGGTGCTCAGTATCGCAAATTTGGTGAATCCTTGATCATTGTGATTGGTGACAAGAGACACGGCGGACAGTATCTCCGGAAAGCTGCCCGGAATTAGTTTAGTCGGCAGAATAATAGTGGTTAGTTGTGGCTCGGGAAGTTTGTGCCTGGGCATCTGAGCGCTTTGGCAAAGAAATGGAGGCCCAACTTTTGCCATGCCCCACACCGATCGGCGAAGTCGAGCACTGACCAGACATCCGACGAGTTGATTCACCTACTCCAACTCTTTTCTAACTTAATTGAATATCATGATGGTCGGCACCATATCAAGTATAAGCAATGCTGAACGCTGATGATTTAGTTGGTATATATGCAATGGGTGTATTTTTACTTGTGTGGCGCACGGTAGATGGGAGCACCTCAATTACCTCCAGGTTTCGTCAGCCCGCGTGCACCTGCTTCATTGCCAAATAATCAGCCGGCGCTACTGAGACGGGTGGCTCAGTGGTGGATGTCGAAACCAACAAATAATAAATACTTACTCTTATGAATTGCACTAACGATGAGTAATGTCGTATCCACAGAGACTGGTTAGACTTATCTTTAGCAATAGATTTAATGAATAATGAAATGAGAATCGAAACTTAAACAGCAACAATAAAATGGAAAATAATATCAAATAGCAAATAGCAAATAATTATCAAGTAAATGCCAATGGCAAATGGTATCCAACCCAAGGAATAATATCAGTTCAATTCTAACAAGACAGATATTGATATGCAAGCCAAACTAACTTTACTCTTTACTAGATTGGTTATGGTTATTAACAAGCTCTAACAACCTGTCTTTCCTTACTTCGTCGGTAATTAGAACAAGCTCTTTAATTACTTCCCTAGCTAATAAACAACCCTAAACAAGGTCTTAGGATTTAATTTACTAACAACATTATCGAATTAGAAAGACTACCAATCCTAGCCAACAAACTCACAAGCTCGGTTCATTTAAGCTAGACTATATATCTTCATAACACAAACTGAAAATCAGTTATAATCAAATTTTGCTATTTGCTACCAACATTAGAACACTTAAACAATTACGGATTCAAGGTTCTAACTAGCAATTTAATAACTTGATAATTGAACAATGGGTCCTATTGCAACAATTAACCAAGCAATAATTCATATATATGAATATAACAGAAGATATATAGATAATAAAGTGCAAAAAATAATTTAGGCTAAATAAAGCTTACTGGTCTTGTAGAATCAAATTTTAATAATCATCGAATTGGAAAAATACGAACTCAGCAGCAGTACATCGTAGAGATGCTTACAATATAAATAAGATTCTATACAAAACTTGACGAATTCTACTGAAAATAAACGTCCCTATTTATACTAACTCAAGCTTAATGTCATCCGTACATTTGGAAGAGTAATTTGCGGAGCCGGTAATTTCGTTTGTGGACAAAATTGATCGCAGAAGCAGTTCATGGCATCGCTCATCGCACGTAGCTAAAATCGTCGCCGCAATCTTCGAATTGTTGACTTGTTTTGCTCATCCCCTCACGTACAGAACATATAAAAAGGGAAAACGGAATTCATAAATTATTAAACTAAATTGCTTTAGTCTTGGGCTGCTCATAACATTAAAACAATAAAAAAATATTAGTTTAAATAATTAGTTGAGTTCACTTCTTATTAATTATGATAATATAATTTTAATAGCCAAGATACTAATTAAGCTTAATTATTAAACTAATTATTATATTAGTGCAAAACCATAAAATAAAGTTTAAAATAAATATAATGTAAAATAAATAAAACTAATTTATTATAAGAATCAAATATAAATAGGTATAAAAATAGTGCTTATCAAAATTCCCGACGCTAATCATTTGCTTGTTCTCAAGCAAAAACATTATTTAAGAAAACATAAATATATAAAACTCATAACACTTCATGAACATTGGTCTCAAACACATTATAAATACTTAGCTAGCAATTTATTTGAAAATGAAGTAAACTAAATAACCAAGCCCTCATGGGTATATCACTCATGACTCACAAGTGTTTGAAGGGTGTATAAATTTCACTCAAATCAATTCCTGTTGGTCCCGATAGGGTAGGGAAAAGTCTAGAGGGGGGGGGGGGTGAATAGACTTTTCTAACTTTTCAAAAATATTTTAACACTTCAACAGAAAGAATCCAAGTGAATAAATTCAACTTGAATTGCGCAGCGGATAAATAAATGGTAAAGTGCTATAATCAAAGTTGCGCAAAAATGAAGAGCTTCACAACATGCAACACGTTAGAAACGTCAGATATAACTCAAATAATGAGTATATAAAGTTTGGCTCGCATGCGGACGTGGGAACTATCAAACCCAGATCAAAAGATATAACTAGTGAATAGTTGGGTTCGTAGCATAACAACAAATATAAGCTTTCACAGGATGAGGTTGAGTATGCAAATATGTCTTGCATGCAAAAATGATGTCACGTATATCAATAAAGCACTTAGCAATAAATGTGACAAAATATGCAATGCATGTGATGCTCAGATAGATAAATATGCAAGCAGATATATGAGCATATAAAGTAAATGACACAGAGATTTATAGTGGTTCGGAGGTGATGTAATCTTCCTACTCCACTTTCTCCTTCCTCCAGGAGAGATTCCACTATTTTCAATCACCCAAATACAATAGTGAAGCTGTGCTCTTCTAGCACTCCTCTACTCCGAATGCACTTTCGCTACAGCAACACTTAAACCCGAATGTCTTGCACCCAGCTACGTTCACGAGCGTCTTGCACCCAGCTACGCCCTTCAACCAAGTGTTTTGCATCCAGCTACACTTAGTCTCCACAAGTGTTCTGCACAAAGCTGCACTCCTCCGAGTAATTCGCACAAAGCAATCAACCAAGTGTTTTGCACCAAGCTACACTTAGTTTCCCCGAGTGTTTTGCACAAAGCTACACTCCTACAATTTCTTTTCAAGAAATAAAATATTTCTTTTCTAAGACTTGATTTCTCTCGTGTATAGCTCACTGCTTAGCACTTTCAAATCTGATATGACTTGTAGTGTATTTAGTGCTAATATTTTTCTGTGTCGTGCTCTTTCACGTATCTGCTTTCTATTTAGTTCCCTCGTTTTTGCATTAATCAAGTGCTACTTTGTATCAAGTCTTCTTGGGTTTATATAGCTAAATTAGCTATTTTCCCGTTGTAATTTTTCAGAGCATTAAATGCTTTCAGATGGTCTTTGTCAACTTTGATGGTTCCGTCATATGAATTTGAATTTTTGCTTCTGATAATCCTCCAACGTTCTTCTGCAATCACTGATATGATTTTCCTTGTAACTTGTAGCCATCCATCTTTGACTTTGATAGTGTGAACACTTGACTTTGTTCATAATCCATAAGTTAGGCTGCTCTGAAAATATATCCGTTCGGTGACTCTTGCTTGAGCATAATTGATGCCTCTGAAAAGTATACTGACTTTTCTCATGATGATCTTCAGCTCCTTGTAGCAAATTTGAATTCACCTTTCTTGAATAAAAAAATAGACCATCTTATTTTCATCCTTGGTTATGCCAAACTTAGCCTCAAAAATGATTTTTGTTCTTCCCCCTATTGATTTGGGTTTCTCGTAAATCATGCATGGCATACTAGGTTGACCATTAAGTGTAGGTCATCCTCATCCTCCTTTCAAGAATGTACATAGTTAGCCTCATCTCCAAAATGACTTGTAGCTAAGTCATCCTTCATCCTCATTGAATTAATTCCAATAGGCTAAGTCATCCTCATCCTCATTCTCGAACTTAGATTTGGTCAAGTCATCCTCATCTCCCATCTTGATTTAATTCAAGTCATCCTCATCTCCAATCTTGAATTGATTTTCGGCCAAGTCAACCTCATCTCCAACCTTGATTTAATTTCCGGCCTAAGTCATCCTCTCTTTAAACTTGAGCTAGTCATCCTCATCTCCATGAAATAAAGAGGCAAGGTCATCCTCATCACCAAAAATATTTTCCTTGCATGAGTTAGCCTCTAAAATATTTTGTGAGGCAACCCATTCGAGATTGACTTCAATTTTGACTTTTAATTGCAACATCTTCATCACGAATTAATTAATTCTTCCAAAGAATTAATTCTTGCAATTTGAACCGTTGACTTGCTCCAGGATGTCTTCGAGTCTTGATCAATCTTCCAAATTTTCCTCAATTTGTAAAGTGGAAGCGAATGACTTTTGTCAATAATTCTTTTTCCCTCAATTTTGCATGTTACAAAATTAAAACTTGTGTCCAAAAATTAATAAAGCAGTAAAACAACTATAAAATACTATAAACTATAAGAAATTCATACCATATCATTAAAAATCAAAATAAGCTTCATAGAGTTATAATGGTACGTACATAACATACTACATACCTAATGTAGAAGGTGTGTATCTTGCTAAGGTAAAGAAACTAAGGCAAAAGAATAACAAACAATTGAGTGGAAAGCGGACTTGGACCAACTTAACAAGCACGTATTCTCTTGATTTCCTATAGGACTAGGGTGTGAAAACACTCGTTGGACACAATTGAGACAAAGTCACAAATACCTAAGCCACTCTCATGGTCAAAGGACTCTCTCCTACACCATAGTGTTACTCTCATAATTACTAGACTAAAAGAGACATTTTATCAAACACGTTGTGTGCCTTCTTGTCTTCCACTCTCCCTTTTCTCAAAGGTGAGAGGGAAATGTGATTGGTGAGGTCTAACACACTCCCTACTCTCGTAGGTGAGTGATCCTAACCCTAATTCTCCAAGGCAACCGGCCAAGTTGGCCTAGAGTCCAAACAAACACCCCAAAACACAATCAAGCATCCATTAAGCATCATTCAACCCTAATTTAAGACATTTAGCATTCAAGAGGTACATGCAAGGTCAATTGATCCAAATCCACAAGAGGTTTAGCTAATCATGCTTAGAATTGAAATCAACATTGCAAAAGAACAATTGAAAGCAACTAGAATTCAAAATCAAATCAACAATCAAAATCAAATCAACAATCAAATCAAAAACTAAGAATGGAATTATAAAACTAGGAATTGAAATGTACTTGAGTTGAAGTAGGAATCTTGAAACAATCTTGAGCAATATAATACAATGTTGAAGTGGAAGATCTCCTCCAAATCTAGCTAATTGACTTGAAATTTGATTGGAATGGAAGTGTGGAAGTGTAGGGAATTTTGACCTAAATCTAGAGAGAGAATTTTCTAAACTGAGCTAAGATGGAAGTGTGTTGGGATCCCCTGCAAAATGGCTCCATTCCCCTTTTAAATCTCGCCCAACTGCCAAAAACTACGCGATGGACGCACGGCTGGACGCGCGTCCACTGCGCGTCCAGCGTGACCTTTGCTGCACAGGTTAAAAACTTCAGAGGCTTGAAATCTGGACGCGAGTGTCCAGCCCGCGTCCACCGTGCATCCACAGCAGAGTTCTTCAAACTTCTACGGGCTGAAATCTGGACGCGGGCGTCCATCGCGCGTCCACAGCAGAACTCCCCAACTTCAGAGGGCTGGAATTTGGACGCGGGCGTCCACCCCGCGTCCACAGCAGACTGCTGTTCTGCTATGCAAAACCTCAGAGAGTGCAATTTCGGACTCAGGGGCGGACGCGCGTCCACTGCACGTCCGTGCCCTGTTCTTCGCTCCAATTTCGGCCCGTGAATTTATCTCTGAATTCCATGCCATTTTCCACCTTTTTTCACATCGTTTTACCTACAAAATGATTAACCAAGCGTGGAACGAGGTCCAATGGTAATAACAAGCATTTTAATGCAATTAAGGGCCAAATCAAACATAAAAGCTTTCGATTGTGCGCAAGATGATCCTAGAACGACCTTGTAAAGGTGGCGACTTTCGCACTTATCAAAATTTCCACACTTTAAGTCTTGCTTGTCCTCAAGCAAGCTATCCTTGAACAAGCAACACATAAGTGCAAAGGATGCCACAACTTTGATATGCAAGAAAGCTTAAGACAAAAGAATGATGCACATATTTGAAATCAATACACTCTTTATGCTATCATGAAAATGTGCCTTCCAACGAACCCTAGGCTCTCAATAACGGATATCCCAAGAAACAAAACCCTTTGGCTAAACAATTTATTTCAATTAACTCTTTTTCATACAATTTCAAGCATGCAATCCAAAAAGTAGGTTCACCAATCATTTAAAACGGGCCACTAGCTGAGCCAACTAGTGGGACCGATGTGCACAAACCAACCCCATTCGACCGCCCTTATAACCTCAAGCCCCCTAGATACTAGTGTGAATAACAAAAGGCTACAAGGGTTTCTACTACCCCTTAGGACCAACCATCGGGCGACCCGATCTCACATGGAGCCCCATGCTTTTTCGAGAACAGTGCAATGGGTGCCCGGTCCTAACGGGATAGATCTCTCCTCTTCTCATTCCCCAAGATAACCTCATCGGACGACCCGACTTCACATGGATCTCCATGCTTTTTCGAAGACGGTATAATGGGTGCCCGAATCTTGGCGGAATGGCTCTCTTTTCATTTTCTCGTCTTCTAAGACCTCGCATCGGGGCAACCGACTTCACGTACAGCTCTATGCTTTTTCGAAGACTGTGCAATGGTTGCCCCAACGTCCTAGCAAGACGGCACTTTTTTCCATTTCCTAAGGTGGCCTCATTGGCTCTTTTGGGGTTTTGGCATCTTTGGGCTCTTTTTGATCATACAAAAGTAAGCTTCACCTTCACAACCCCACACACCACCTTCGGGAGAGCAAAAACAAAGAATTATATTCATTTTCCGGGCTTAGTAACAATTATCTTACTAGGGTTGACAACTGCGCACCCCCACTTCGTTACCTCCTTGACCATGGTCCGAACTAAATCAAGGGTGAACATCATGCAAGCATGCAAACATCAACAACTTTAAAAGTGTACAAGAGTTTTCTTTCAAGGGATATTCCAAATTGAGAGTCAAATGTTCCTTCAAAGCACGCATTTTCCAAGATAGATTAAACAGTGTATTCACTTCAAACATATGCACAATTCTATGCTAAGCATCACTTAGTATATCAAAGTTTTTAAGCACAAAGGTGCTTCCCTTTCCACACTTTAAGACGAACATCGTCCTCGATGTTCACATTATGCACAAGGTGGGAAAGTCAAAGGTCACAACACAAGCTATGCCCCTTTCCGCACTTTAAAAGTGTGCTATAGGCTACAAGGATCATACAAAATGCTTTTATGAATGATTCAAAACATGCAATGCAATGTCATACCATCTCCCGGTTTCCACACTTTAAAATGAAAGCATATAGGTAAATAAAAGTACGTAAGGGAGATAAAGAGACTCCCCTTTCGTTTTTAAAGCTTTTTGTATTTGTGCATAAGTCTTCTCTCCTTGCCTTGTTACTCCCTGCACATCATGAACTTCAAAACACATTTCTCCAACATTTGATTAGCAATATTTAGAAGGCTATTAAGCAAGATAAAGAACTAAAATTGAAATGAAGCAAAAACCATAATGCAACAAAATATGAATTAAAAACAAAGAAAATGTGCATAACGGAAACAAGTACTGAAACTACAAAGCACTACAACTAAACATGAGCATAGGGGTACACTCGATCACTCTATCAAATCAAAGGGCTCCTCTCCTTGGTGATTGAGTATGAGCTTCCTCACTTCTATTTCAAGCATGTCTACTCGGTTTTGGAGTCTTCGAATGGTTTCCCATAGTCTTCTTTCCCTTTCTCTACGCTCATCATCCAAAGTAGCATCCGACATCAATCCAAGTTGCATGCACTCCTCCCTAACCATGGGTCTCATGGTGGTTGCTACCACCTCTCGAGAGAGGACCTCTCCAAATCCTAAGGCCTCTCCCAACCTACTAACCAAAGGGCCAATGAATATATTTCCGCTGTCCTCATAACTTTGCCTTTTTAGGATCTTTTTGCATAGCTCACCCATATGAACGGGAGTTTCAGTGTGCATACTCCACAGTATGAAAAGTTTGCCCCTAGTGATATTGTCATTCGGTGTCCGCCTCCCAAACCAAGATCTAGCCACAATATGCCACATGATTAGCAGCTCCGGAAGCTTGATGTATCTAGCGCTAGTGTACGATGCTCGCCATGCGACTCCTGGCCTAGCTATGGACCACCAAAAGAGATCCTCTTGGTGCCCGTTCTCAAAGTCCTCAACTAGATTGGCATACCAAGCTTGGCTTTGATCCTCAAGAGTGTAGAACCAAAGCAAATTCCCAAGTTCATCGGACGAGATATTGTATTCTTTGTTGAATAATTTGAACTTGATGCTTGGTTCTCGGCGGTTTCGGACCTCCTCATTGACTTCTAAGGTGGCTACAAACTCCCTAACAATAGGTGTGTAGGTTGCATCCCTCCAATTGCATATGGTCCTCCAAAAGGGTTGTGTGGAAATCCTCTCAAATTCCATTTGGATACCTAAGATCTCTAGGGTAGGGGTGTCCACAAAGCTCCATTCGATTATCTCTTTGTCACGGAAGTGTCTAAACCTAAAGAGGTCTTCGACATCTAGCATAAGTCCCCGGTTTGCATACTTCGCATTATACACTTCCCCTTCTTCGCTTGAAGAACCTTCGTAAGCCCCCCTACTTGTTTCTCCCCTTTCTAAGGTGTGTAGGGGTACCATCATCTCGGCTCTTGAAATCCCCTATAGATCAATACAATTATTAGACTTCCAACAATCAAATTGTGATCAAATTAAGCAAAGTTTGGACTATACAATCTTGGAGGCATACTATCAAACACTTGGGGTGCAAAATTAACAAGATGCAAATATGTATGAGATTCGTATGATCTAAACAACATTGAGCATAATAGCACAAATATAACATCAATCTAAGCTCAAAAGGTATAAGATCAAGGAAGATCTTGCTAGCAATGAATATCAAATTGATCAAATCATAATCATATCAAATTCAAGAAGATAAGAGCTTAAGAAGGTTACCTTAGGGCTTGGTGGAGGTGATCCACTTAGACTTGAGAGAGGGGAGGAGAAGATGTTACCTACATTCAACATTTTAGAGTGGGGGAAGGAGAATAGGGCTGAACAATGCCCTTGGGGAATTTAAATCGTCGCGTGGACGCTCTGCTGGACGCGCGTCCAGAGGCGCGTCCAGCAGAGCCCTCTCTGATTCTGCCCTGCTCTATTTGGACCTCTGATGGACGCCCATGTGGACGCGCGTCCACACTGAGATTTTTTCTTTTCGCTTGTATTCTCCTTTGGTTTTGTGTTTCTTTCCCCCGAGCCTTTTCCTACTTGTACGCCTTTGTGCCCCCTGTTGAATTAAGCTCAATACACAACTAACAAATATTTTTGGGTCTTTTTGAGATTATCACAAATAAAAAACATAAGACTCAAAAGTAATATCAACTAAGGAATAAAGTCAAAATCAAAAGTGCAATATTCAAAGCAAAGGAAAGCAAGAGTTCATAAAGCACACATCTAAGCAACAAAATAGCCAAATGAAAGAAATAAAGTCGGCACCCCACGCACGGGGTACCTAATGTTCAAGCCGGACCACAGAACCATCCTACTATCACCCGAGCAACCCATCAATAAGATCCGTCCCCACCCTGCGAGGGGGGTGGGAACCTATGCTCCATCCAAAGTCTGAGCTGCTCGATGGCCTGGAATTGCTGCTCTTGTCTCTCTTCGTGTCTAGCAAAGGCTTCCTGCTGCCGTGCAAGCTCTTCGTTTTGCCGGGCGACTGCTCCATCTTGGAGGTCCATGCGTCGGTTGAAGGTGTCCATGGCGTGGGTATGCAATTGAATCTGCAACGCCCTCTTCGACGCCCAGTCGTGCATCGGAGGATAGTCCATATACTCTGGGGGCACGTCCTGTCCTCCCTCTACCACTGGCTCCGGCTCCTGCTATGGCTCCTCCTGATCGTGCATCGGCACATCACCTATCCTCGGAACATAACTCCGACTGAGCTGCTCCACCCCTAATGGTCGCATGGCAGCTATTCTTTTCTCCCGTGCCAGCTCCCTATGCAGGCCCAGCCCTTGGCATAGTCGTGTGACCACTGGGCCGATCCATACGTAGGGGCACTTCCCGTGTGCTTGAGACTGGAACCACTACTGCACCATGCACGCCATTTGGATGGGTTCGTTCATTTCTAGGCTCCACAATCGGAATAGGTCTGTCCTATACACCTTGTGGAGGTTTTTATTCTTTCCTCCAAATGTTAGGCCGAGAAGAAGCTTTATAACCTTCAATGCTGGGTTGAGGATCTTCACGGTGTTTGGCTTGGCCCCGATGAACCTTCCCGCGTTTCCTTCGGTGATTCTATGCCAATAAGCTTCCAACACATCATCGGATTCGAAGTCCCACGGGAGGTTGCGGTACTCATCTGTAAATATTTCATCTTGGGTATAAAACCCAAGATATTCCCCCAATTGTATTATCGAGACCTGGTACTCTCGCCCAAATACCGTGAACTTCATACAAGGGGTGCAGTGGTGGCTTGATGGCATTGGCTAGAAGGTGGCTACAAACTCGTGCACCACAGGCTCATAAGTATCATCTCTCCAACTGAAGAGATGCTCCCAATATCTTTGCGATGCCATCCTTTCCACTTCTGCTCGACACCCGTACAAGTCGAGTAGTGGAAAATCGAAATAGAACCCCCCTGAGACTCCTTTGGTTGGAGTTCCTCCACTCTCGCCAGTTGTGTACCATTGAGGTATCCTAGACTTCGGCCTCCGGGAACCAAAAGGTCGCTCTCGCCTTGCACAGCTCCTGAACTTGACCCCCCCACATCATGCTTGCTCTTCTTGGCACGTTCCTTATTTCTTGTTCTTGGAGGCATCTATTAAAACAATTAAGCATGTAAGCCACAACCTAGTCAATTCTTAGCAATTAGGTAATCAATCAAGCAATTATGACACATCACGACATTGTTAGATCAATCAAACAAGTTTAATCAATTTCAAGGGAATAATGTCATTGTGAAAACTTCTATATTCCATGCTTGATTGACTCTCTATTGTTAGGAACATCATGTAATAGGTTTTGATGATACCAACTGTTAAGTAGAAATCCCCGAGTCTCGACGCATAGGCAAAACGCTGTAAGTTCGACAAGTAAACCAAGAGCGAAAATACAACCGAGTAACTTTGAGCTCAACTCGGAAAATATTTAAGCTTGAGGTAAATTTGTTTGAACATCTTAGAAGTCTCGTGTATTGTAATCATATAGACAGATCAGAAGAAGGCATGGGACAACACTGGAGGAATAAGGGTCTGCGAGACATCAACTAAGTCTCGAGACATAATCAGAGTTCGAGAGGTAGAACCTCTCGATACAGTTATCCAGTTCGAGACATAAACAGAGTTCGAGAGATAGACCTCTCGATATTTGAGTTCGAGACATCAAGCGATCAAGATATCAACCTTGGTCTCGATACACTAACAATTCTCCAACAAAGCTGAATGACGGTCATACTTAAAGTTTGGAGAAGAAGAATATCATGGAGATGGAATAATGAAGAGGTGCCGAACGTGAAGATTTCAAAATGGGCGGAAATGGATGACACGTCAGATTTCCACCACAAACGGTCAAAAGGTGCACCAATGCTGAAGTGGTCTGATTCCCTACAAACAAGGAATAATGGGAATATAAAAAGAGTAACTTTTACCAAAAGATGAAAGTGGAGCATGGACTCAAGAAAAGTGAACTATGGAACATTCACTACAAGACAAAGAGGTTCAAGTTACAAGATCACCACTCCATGAAATATGCTGAAAATATGCAAGACCCATGATCAGCATGGGAGACAAATTTCAAACGGAATAATTTTCCCTCCAACGGAATTATTCCTCTACTCTCATATATAAGGACGTAAAGACACAAAAAAAAAAAAAAATACAGTGAAGTGAAGTGAAGGGGTTCGAAATTCTTAAGAAGTGTCTGTCTAAAACGTTCAAAGTGCAAGTGGTTAACTTGGAATATCATCCTGATATTCAAAATAGCGAGAAAACACATCTTAGTGTTTCAAGAGAGTTACAAAGCTTAAACTGTTATACATCCAGAAGGTGACCGAAGCTGCTCTACATCGAAGTTGATTCAACGATAGCTTGTGGTCAGATTGGAGCCTGTTACATTCAACTGTGACAACCAAAAACACCTTGCTTTGGATTAAGCAAGAGAGGTGGAGTAACCTGGCAGCTGTCCGAGTGAAAGAAACCTGAGGCTTGACGCGGGCTTGGTGATCAAAGGTCAAGTGCTCGAGAGGTGGAGTAACAAGAAGCGGGGCGAAAAACCTGAGGCTTGAGGCGGGCTTCGTGATCAAAGCTCAAGCGCTCGATATTGTACTAAAAAGGGAAGTTTTTAGTGCAATCCTTCCAGGGAGTTTCTGGAAGAAGAGTGGACGTAGGTGGGTTGGCCGAACCACTTAAAAATCTCTCTTGCATTTACTTACTGTTTTTATCTCTCGCTAACCTCTCGATTGCACTGCATATAAACGCACTTCTCGAACTAACTCAAACTCGTGCTAACTAAAAGGGGATAACATTTCCGCTGCGCATAAAACTTTGTCTTCACCTCGTGAGGTATCGAACCTAAACATCCTAAGTTCAATACACACGAGAGGTTGAAAAGATTTGCAAAAACTTATACAAGTCTATTCACCCCCCCTCTAGACTTGTACCCCATCCCCTTGGGACCAACATCTATATAAAGGCAAAACTCATCATAACAACATCATCACCGTTTAACAAACTAACCATTTTTCTCACAATTAAAGCTTGCTAGACAAAAGGAAATGTCATCACTTAAGCATAGCAATACTACATGTGCCTTTCATAAGGGAACTTAAAAGAAAGTAGCATGTACTAAACATATAGCTTCTATTTAATCATGCATCCAACATTCATAGCACAATGCAAAAATTCCCCCAATTTTCAAGCTTTAAGCCACTTTCAATCTCAAATAGACACAATGTAATAACCACTTTCATCATATATCAAAAACATAATTCCATATCCATTATACATCAACAACACAATGCTATTTTCATCATATATCACAATTTCCTATCAAACTTCAAGAATCCCCAATTTTATGAAACTAGTAACCCATAATTTTCAATTAGGCATATTGCATTGACAAAATTCACAAATTGGTTCCATACAATCTCCTAATTAGCATGCAATTTCATGTTTCAATCATCAATTTCAACAATAAAGCTCAAATTAACAAACCCAAATTTTTCCACCATTAAAGTAGGGTTTCAAGCTTTTTGAAGAATCAAATTCATGTTTTAACCATTCAAATTGCAATTAATCCACACAAGAGTGTTCTTTTCAACCTAGAGAATCAATTTCAAACAACAAACTAGGCATGCAATGGTAAAAACAAGAAATCCCAATTTGAGTTCTACAACAATGGTGGAAGCTTAAAAATAGGTTGAAGAAGATGAACATACCTTGGATTTGTTTGTGGAAGTAGTTTGTATTGATGAAAGCTTGAAACTTTTGGCCTTAAACTAGCTTTGAACTTGAGAAGAACTTACTTGGGTGATTTTGGAGTGTATTGGCGTCCGCAAGAATGAAGAACAAGAAGAAGAATTTGGGTTATAAACCCAAAATCGCGTCCATATTGGTCTGGCCGAACCTCTGGACGCGAGGCCGGACTCGAGTCCGGCCTCGCGTCCAGTAGAAGGCAGTTTGCGTTTTGCTTCGGCTGCTGTCGCGGACGATTTTCAGCTCTTAGAATCTCCTTCGGCTTCTGATGGACGCGGGTTGGACGCGGGCGTCCATGGCCGTGTCCGATTTTACGCCCTCTGAATCTATTTCGGCTTTCTGATGGACGCGGGCGTCCTCCCGGGCGTCCATCATAGGCCTCTCTGATGTTTCGAACTGGGGACACTGGATGCGGGTTGGACGTGCGTCCAGCCTGGTGTCCAGGCCCTGTTTCTTTACTACTTTAGATCTTTTCTCGTTCTTCTCCGGTCCTTTTGATTTCGCCTTTTGTGGTCCTGCAAAAACACACTAAATCTAAAGGTAGGACACAAAAAATAAAGCATGTAAAAAGTGCAAATAACCTCAGGTTGCCTCCCGAGAAGCGCCACGTTTAACGTTTTTAGCCCGATGGCTTTGTAAGCTCAATCTTCGATTTGAATCAAACGCAAGGTGTTCACCTCACGTGTTTCCATTCCTCCAAAATACCGCTTGACTTGGTGCCCATTTACTTTGAATTCACCCTTGCCCGGGTGTGCAATTTGAATAGTTCCATACAGAAAAACCTTAGTGACCGTAAACGGTCCGGACCATCTTGACTTGAGTTTTCCCTGAAAGAGTACTTGGTCGCCTTCTTGGAATTCTTTTCCCTTTTTGATGTGCTTATCATGATATAGCTTCGTTCGTTCTTTGTAAGCACGTGAGTTCTCATAGGACATCAACCTCCATTCTTCTAATTCATCCAATTGCCAAAGCCTTTCGCGCCCGGCTAGGTCTATGTCACTATTTAGTTTCTTTATGGCCCAATACGCTTTGTGCTCTATCTCCACCGGCAAATGGCACGCCTTCCCGTACACTAGTCTAAAAGGGGTGGTTCCGATCGGAGTTTTGTATGCCGTTCTAAACGCCCATAGAGCATCATCTAGCCGGTCGGGCCAATCTCTCTGGTGAATACCAACCGTCTTCTCCAAGATTGCTTTAATATCCCGGTTGGTATTCTCAACTTGTCCACTCGTTTGGGGGTGGTAAGGTACTCTCCCCTATGTTGGACTCCGTACTTGGCCAAAATCCTTTCCATAGATGAATTTCTAAAGTGCGTTCCTCGGTCACTAATGAGAACTCTTGGTACTCCAAATCTAGTGAACAATTTCTTAAGAAAACCAATTACGCTCCTAGCATCATTGTTCCTCAAGGCTTGCGCCTCCACCCATTTTGACAAATAGTCGATTGCAACTAGGATATACTTAAACCCCTTTGCACTCGAGAACGGTCCTACGAAATCAATGCCCCAAATGTCGAAAATTTCACATGCTAAGATGTATGCTTGAGGCATCTCGTTCTTTGCGGTGATGTTCCCAACTCTTTGACACCGATCACAATTCGAAACACAAATTTGAGCATCTCTAAACAACGTGGGCCAATAGAAACCCGCCTCAAGAACCTTCCTAGCGGTTCTATTGCTCGAATAGTGCCCTTCGGTTGGTCCCGCATGACAATGCCCCATGATTTCTAATCCCTCTTGTCCCGCTACACATCTCCTAATAACTTGGTCCGCGCACACTCGGAACAAGTAGGGATCGTCCCAGAAATAGTGCCTACTCTCCGCTACAAATTTTCTCCTTTGGTGCACATCAAAGTAACTCGGGATAACACCTCCTACAATATAGTTTGCAATGTCCGCGTACCACGGCACATCATCCACTTTAAGCAACCTTTCCTTCGGAAATAACTCCGCTATTGTAGCACTCTTCTCTCCTAAGTTCGGGTTTTCAATCCGGGAGAGATGATCCGCCGCTTCGTTTTCTTTCCCTTTTTTATCTTTGATCTCGACATCGAACTCTTAAAGTAAAAGGACCCATCTAATCAATCTCGGTTTAGCTTCGGTCTTAGACATTAAATACCTAAGAGTCGCATGATCCGTGAAAACTATTACCTTGGACAAAAGAAGATAGGACCTAAACTTATCGAGTCCAAAGATTACCGCTAGAAATTCTTTTTCTGTGGTGGTGTAATTTTGTTGGGTCTTATCAAGGGTTTTGCTAGCAAAAGCTATGGGTTGAAAATGTTTCTCCTTTCTTTGTCCCAACACTACTCCTACCGAATATCCGCTAGCATCGCACATCATCTCAAAGGGTAAATTCCAATCCGGTCCGACTAAGATAGGTGCACTTACTAATTTCTCTTTGAGGGTGTTAAAAGCAACTAAACACTCTTCTCCAAACTCAAAATCTATATCCTTCTCTAAAAGCTTAGTAAAGGGTCTAGCGATCTTGGAAAAATCCTTGATGAAACGCGGTAGAAACCGACGTGTCCTAGAAAGCTTCTCAAGCTAGTGACCGAGTTGGGAGGTGGTAGGGTGTCAATAACGGATGTTTTCGCTTTGTCAACTTCTATTCCTTTGTTTGACACCTTATAACCTAACACTATGCCTTCCTCTACCATGTAATAGCATTTTTCCCAACTAAGTGCTAAGTTCACCTCCAAACACCTCTTGAGCACCTTTTCTAGATTGCTTAAACATTCATCAAAGGTTTCTCCCCATATACTAAAGTCGTCCATAAACACCTCCATAAACTCCCCTATATAATCCTCAAAAATCGCTAGCATGCACCTCATAAAGGTAGCCGGCGCATTGCACAACCCGAAAGGCATGCGCCGGTAGGCAAAGGTACCCATAGGACAAGTAAATGTAGTTTTCTCTTGATCCTCTAGGGCTACGGGTATTTGAAAATAACCGCTCATACCGTCTAAGAAGCAATAGAAAGCATGCCCGCTTACCTTTTCTACCATTTGATCAATAAAGGGCAACGGAAAGTGGTCCTTCCTAGTGGCATCATTTAACCTTCTATAATCAATGCAAACCCGCCAACCCGGCACACTACGAGTAGAAATTAACTCTTCTTTGTCATTTTTCACTACCGTTATACCCCCTTTCTTAGGTACTACGTGGGTAGGACTCACCCACTCACTATCCGAGATCGGGTAGATCATTCCTACGTCCATTAATCTAACTACCTCATTCTTGACCACCTCGGTCATATTGGGGTTTAACCTTCTTTGAGGTTGGGCCACGGGCTTTACATTCTCTTCAAGTAAGATTTTGTGAGTGCACATACTAGGACTTATTCCTTTTAAATCTTACAATTTCCAACCTATTGCTCCTTTATATTCTCCTAACAATTTCACAAGTTATTCTTTTTGGTTCTCATCAGGATTTGATGAAATTACTACCGGTAAGGTTGAATCTTTTCCTAGAAAAGCATACTCTAGGCTATCCGGCAAAACTTTAAGCTCACTTTTCACTTCTTTCTCTCCAACTACACTTTCTTTCTCCTCTTCTTTCTCACTACTCAACAAAACATCCCGGACACATCCATCCTTTTCCTCCTCAACTTCTCCAAGAAATTCATGAATATACAAAGCATCGTCAACACAATTATCAAGAAAATTCACAATCTCAACATCATTTAAATCACACAAGACAACATCAACATTCACATCATCATCAACAAGCATATCATGCAAATCATCATGCAAATCATCAACATTCTCATTTGACAAGGCATTATCATCAAAATTCAAAAGTGAAAGATTCAAGACCATTATCATCATCATCACACAACACTTTCAAGTAAGCATCATTTCTCAATTTGCCCACAAGATTAGGATAAACGGACTCAACATGCTTGTGGAAGATGTCCACAAAGTAGCATGCGTCATCCGTAGTCATAGGGTACTTGGTCAACTTTGAAACATCAAACGTGGCACATTCATCTCCTACCCTAAGCACAAGCTTCCCGCTCCCCACATCAATGAGGGCCCGAGCGGTGGCCAAAAACGGCTTACCTAGGATCAACGGGACCTCATGGTCGGGATCCATGTCTATAATGACGAAGTCTACGGAGAAGATGAACTTATCAACTCTCACTAACACATCCTCGACAACCCCCTTGGGTTGTTTAATTGACCTATCGGCCAATTGAATACAAATGCGAGTGGGCTTAAGTGTACCCAAGTCTAATTTCTTGAAAAGACAAAAGGGCATTATATTTATACTTGCCCCGGAGTCCGCTAGAGCTTGGCTAAACTCGGCATCGCCAATTTGACATGGGATGGTGAAGCTTCCGGGATCCGTGAGCTTTTGTGGTTGACGGCGCACGTAAGCGGAGCATCCCTCCCCTAGCAAAACCGTAGCCAATTCCTCTAGCTTCTTCTTATTGGTGAGCAAATCCTTTAAGAACTTGGCATAACGTGGTATTTGACCTAATGCATCAAGAAAAGGTACGTTAATGTGCAATTGTTTCAAAAGTTCAAGGAATTTACCATATTGCGTCTTGTCCATGTTCTTCTTCACCCTCCCGGGGAATGGGAGTGGTGGTTGATACATTGGTAAATCCACCTTATCCTTCCCTTTATCTTGAGATTGAGTGGCTTTTGGGCTTGTAGGCAACGGAGACTCTTCCTTCTCTTTGTCTTTGTCATTTTCAAGAACTTTTTCCACTACCTCCTCTTCGATGGGACTCTTGGAGTTTGTGCTTTTCTTCAAGGTCAGCTCCGGGAGTTCCTTGCCACTCCGAAGTGTCACGGCTTGCACCCTCTCCCGGGGGTTATTTACCGTGGTGCTCGGAAGTGCGCCTTGTGGTCTCTCGGCCAAAGCCTTGGAATTGTGAGCAACTTGTGTCTCCAAGTGTCTCAAGGAGGCATGACTTTCTTGTCTCAAGTTAGAGACATCTTGCCTTATTGTGGCCATCTCTTGCCTCAAGTCTTGCTTCCACTCTTGCCTTATCTAATTTTTAAAATTGGCCATGTCTTGCCTCAAGTCGTGCTTTAGTTCTCCCATCATTCTCACTATTTTGTCTTCAAAGCTTTCTTTAGGAGCCTCATCCTTTGGTTGATGGTTCTCTTGGTAAATTGGTGGCCTATATGCTCCTCCTTGGTTAGATCTTGGGTTGTATTGATTCCCTCGATTGTCTTGATATCCTCTATTGTAATTTGCATTGTAACTCGGCCCACCTTGGTTAGGCCTCGGATTGTATTGATTTTGGGATGGTTGATTTTGCCATCCTTGACCTTGCCTCCAATTTTGTGTGTTGTTATTTCCATAAGAATTGTAATCATTTGGCCTTTGATACCCAACGGCCTCAACTTGTTCATACGGACCATCCTCATAGTTGGAAGTGCACTCATGTGCTCTGTGTGCACCCCCACACTTGTCGCAATACAATGCCAAAGTCATGCACGGATCTCCTCTTTGCGCTTTGTTCAATTTTTCTATTTGAGCTTGTAACACCTTCACCTCAAGACCCAATGCTTCTACCTTGGCTTGCAAGGCGATGTCGGTGCTAACTTCATATAAGCATCCTTTTGTATTTCTTTGATTATACCAAAGTCCGATGTTTGATGAAATGGTTCTTATCAATTCTTCCGCTTCCTCGGGACTCGTAGACACGAAAGATCCCCTAGATGAAGAGTCCAAGGGTAACTTGCACTCGTCGGTGAGGCCCGCATAGAAGGAACTAATCACATCCCAAGGATGTAGGACATCCGGTGGACATTGATGCTTGAGTTTTTTAAACCTCCTCCATGCATCCGCTAAGGTCTCCAATGACCCTTGTTTAAAGTCTTGGATTTGTTTTCTAATCTTCAATGTTTTGGTGAGTGGAAAGAATTCTTGCATAAACTCCCGGTGAAGTTGCTCCCACGACCGGAAGTGGTTGTCGATGTGAGAATCGAGCCATCTTGCGGCCTCTCCGATCAAAGAAAGCGGGAACATCTTTAGCCTCACAACTTCATCGGTAACTCCGTTTTGACGGTACATCCCACACAATCGGATGAATCGTGTGATATGTACGTGTGGATCCTTCGCCGACAATCCACTAAAGGGTTGGTTTTGGACTAGTGTGATGACGGCGGAATTGATTTGGAAATTGTTGGCCTCCACCGGTGGGATATATGGAATTGTGAACACTAAACTCCGGAGTCATGTAGTCGGCTATTGTCCTCCTTCATTCTCCTCTTGGTTGATCCCTCAGATCATTCCTTGGTGCATTCCTCCTTGGCCTTGGTGGTTCATAGTATTCATCGTCATATTGCGGCTCATAGTATGCCTCCCTCCTTTGTCTAGGAGGTTGTGGTTGTTGCCTTGGAGGCATGTTATAAAGAGGGTTGTTGAATTGCTCTTGAAAATCCGGCGCATATCTTCTTGGCATAGGCTCAACGTATTCACCATTCTCGGGTTGATATTGAGGATGTACGGGAGGTGCTCTTTGTCGAACCCCCTCCCTTTGTGGAGGAGGTGCCTCACGGTCATTGAATTGATATCCTCTAGCATTCTCCCTTGGTGTGTCCGTATCGATGTGTCTTGGTGATTCGTCCATGTTGATGTTCGGGACGTTTCCACTCGTAGTTGTTATTTCTTCTTCTTGATCTTCTTATTGGGGTTGTTGGTCTCTATTAGCCTTCTTTCTCCTTCGATTTAGTGCATAGATCTCCGAATTAAGTGGTAGTAGACCTTCACTCCCTCTTGAACGAGTGTGCATACAAACGCCTTGCCACTACAAACAATCAAAAACAAGAAAATGGTTGTGCAACTAAAAGTAGTTGCTCAATTGTTAAGCTCAATATGAAGTGTCAAGTAACCAAAAAGCAAGTAAATGTAAAAGAACAAAAACAAGTAAAAAGTGAATTAGACTCTCTAACTTGGGAGCCTACTCATGTTAATCCAAATAGACTTGCTTAACACAACACCGATGCCATCCCCGGCAACGGCGCCATTTGATGAAGTAGTTTTCGCGGTGGATGGAAAGAAGTAGGGGTTAAAACGGGAAGAAGTTCCTGAGTATCGTTCTCAAAGGATGGCAAGGAGGGGGTCGGTAAGCAAGGGATTAATCACAAGAGCACCTAGTGTTCGAAAGCTAATCCTAATGTAGAAGGTGTGTATCATGCTAAGGTAAAGAAACTAAGGCAAAAGAATAACAAACAATTGAGTGGAAAGCGGACTTGGACCAACTTAACAAGCACGTATTCTCTTGATTTCCTATAGGACTAGGGTGTGAAAACACTCATTGGACACAATTGAGACAAATTCACAAATACCTAAGCCACTCTCATGGTCAAAGGACTCTCTCCTACACCATAGTGTTACTCTCATAACTACTTGGCTAAAAGAGGCATTTTATCAAACACGTTGTGTGCCTTCTTGTCTTCCACTCTCCCTTTTCTCAAAGGTGAGAGGGAAATGTGATTGGTGAGGTCTAACACACTCCCTACTCTCGTAGGTGAGTGATCCTAACCCTAATTCTCCAAGGCAACCGGCCAAGTTGGCCTAGAGTCCAAACAAACACCCCAAAACACAATCAAGCATCCATTAAGCATCATTCAACCCTAATTTAAGACATTTAGCATTCAAGAGGTACATGCAAGGTCAATTGATCCAAATCCACAAGAGGTTTAGCTAATCATGCTTAGAATTGAAATCAACATTGCAAAAGAACAATTGAAAGCAACTAGAATTCAAAATCAAATCAACAATCAAATCAAAAACTAAGAATGGAATTATAAAACTAGGAATTGAAATGTACTTGAGTTGAAGTAGGAATCTTGAAACAATCTTGAGCAATACAATGTTGAAGTAGAAGATCTCCTCCAAATCTAGCTAATTGACTTGAAATTTGATTGGAATTGAAGTGTGGAAGTGTAGGGAATTTTGACCTAAATCTAGAGAGAGAATTTTCTAAACTGAGCTAAGATGGAAGTGTGTTGGGATCCCCTGCAAAATGGCTCCATTCCCCTTTTAAATCTCGCCCAACTGCCAAAAACTACGCGATGGACGCATGGCTGGACGCGCGTCCACTGCGCGTCCAGCGTGACCTTTGCTGCACAGGTTAAAAACTTCAGAGGCTTGAAATCTGGACGCGGGCGTCCAGCCTGCGTCCACAGCAGAGTTCTTCAAACTTCTGCGGGCTGAAATCTGGACGCGGGCGTCCACCGCGCGTCCACAGCAGAATTCCCCAACTTCAGAGGGCTGGAATTTGGACGCGGGCGTCCACCCCGCGTCCACAGCAGACTGCTGTTCTGCTGTGCAAAACCTCAGAGAGTGCAATTTCGGACGCAGGGGCGGACGCGCGTCCCCTGCGCGTCCATGCCCTGTTCTTCGCTCCAATTTCGGCCCGTGAATTTATCTCTGAATTCCATGCCATTTTCCACCTTTTTGCACATCGTTTTACCTACAAAATGATTAACCAAGCGTGGAACGAGGTCCAATGGCAATAACAAGCATTTTAATGCAATTAAGGGCCAAATCAAACATAAAAGCTTTCGATTGTGCGCAAGATGATCCTAGAACGACCTTGTAAAGGTGGCGTCTTTCGCACTTATCAAATTGTAATAGCTAGATTAAATATAATAAGTCCGGTTAGGTTGGTATATCCACCACCAACATTGTATGTCCAGGATTAAATCTCGGCATAAGTCCTACGAAGTAGGCAATTTTGACCGGTTAAAATTCCGGTTACAGGAGTAAGGTGCCCGTTTGTTTGCCCATTTGTAGGGCGTTGAGAGTGAGGTGCCCATTTGCAATCGTTAAGATCGGCCACGACCAAAAAGTAGGAAAAAATTACAGTCTCTGAACTGGCGGGGGAAAATGCCCTCGACCATACAAACTTATAACCTAATTTGCTCTGCAAAATGTAAATATGATCATGTATATGCAGGTTAAATGTGTACGAAGCCTGATTAAGATAGTATTGTCACCATCGGCATCGTTAAGTCCGAGAAAAATCTTGGCACCACTCCGGTCACCAAGCCGAAGGCAGAGAAGGCATTAGATCGAAAAGATCAAATTCCGGTCACCGAGCCGAAAGCCGAGAAGGCATTAGATCGAAAAGATCATATCCGGGTCACCAAGCCGAAGGCCGAAAAGGCATTAGATCAAAAAGATCATATTCTGGTCGCCGAGCCAAAAGTCGCAAAGGCATTAGATTGAAAAGTTCATATTCCGATCACTTGATCAAGATGCCCGACCAAAGGCCTTACGTACGATCTCTAGATCAGCGCCGATCTCTTGGTCGGAAGCCCGACCATAGGCCTTATGTTTGATATCCGAATCGGGAGCCCGACCACGAGCCTTGTATATTGATCCCTAGATCGGTAAAAATTCAACCTCTCAATCGTAACGCAAATCCGATCCCTCGATCGGTAGAGTTCGGACGACCCTTATAGTCCTAAAGACTAAAACTCTATGTTGTGCTTTTTTTTTCCCTTGGCTATGATTTTTTTCCATTGGGTTTTTTCTTAGCCCAAGGTTTTTTACGAGGCAACCAGCACAAGTCACGGACTATATGGTCAATTTTTCCAGCCCGAACTCCTTCGCATTTGTGCTTTGTGTTGTGCTCTTTTTTCCCTTGGCTATGATTTTTTACCATTGGGTTTTTTCTTCGCCCAAGGTTTTTTACGAGACAACCAGCGTAAGTCACGGACTATGCAATCGGGTTTTCCAGCCCGAACCCTTCCTCATTCGCTCGACGTTAGGGCACGGACTAGGGGGGCTATTTGATAGGGAATATACCCTGGAATTACCGCTATACGTATTTTAGACATATGTACGGTATGGGTCTAAGTGCCTATATAAAGGGCCCTAGCCCTTCAAGTTAGGGGCTTTTTTTTTGGGCCCTTCCCCTCCTCTCTCTAGAAAGATCCTAGAGGCCAAGGTCTCCCTTCTCTCTAAGGAATGACTCAAGAACAATTAATAAATGAGATGATTTGAGAGCCTATTATTGCTAATTTATATTATACTTTACTCATATTGTGATACTTGTTGATGGTATGAAGGGAATTTGTACTATCAGGCATAAATTACAATTTTCCCTTAAAAAAAATTATTCCCGATTCCATTATGAATGCATTCGAATGATCAAGATTAGATATGCTCAAGAGATAATTAATTTCTTATTCTCTTCAATTGTGAGGATCTAGGGTGATTTGCCATTAACATCAAAAGTGAATAGGAGTTACTTGTATTAAATAAAAATCCAGTCTTGGAGTGATGCATTTCACTGTAGGCACCTTTTCTCCACATAAGTTGAGTACAAAGTACAATTAAAGTTGGTGTTCGATCTCTCCGCCTACCTAGTAATTACCTTTCAATGGCTTTTTGTGTGGTGTGTGTTTGATTTAAGAGTGGATCTTGCCATATCTATAAGCATTAGTAATGCATTAGCTCCTCTTACAGGGGATGGGAAGAAATGCATGCTTATATGATATACAGTAGTATATGTTATGATGGAAAGCTTTGCGTGTAAACCATTGTTTGCATCAAATTCTTATTCTGCTTGGAGCTGTAGCACAATAGTATACAACATTTGAAGAGTGGATCAATTATATTCCACTGTGTAGTGTACCTCAATAAGCTCTGGCGGCTTATTTAGTTCTCCCATACCTAATACCCAACTTCTACTAGCCGGCCTTTTTTTTTTATTGAGTTAAATATCAAACTATACACTTTTGCGCGCAAAAAGTTTGAACTTCATTGTCCAATTTCAGTTCAAACTTTCAATGTTCATGACAGGAATCGAATCCCCACCCCCTAATCCCAACCCACACTCCCTATATTCATTGTAGAAACCGAACCTCTATCCATGCACCTTATCTCTGATAACAAGTTCTTAAAGAGATGCTTCTCATCCACTAGACCAATAATGCTTTAGTGGCTCCACCAACCGTTAACTGGTATGAGTAAAGTTAAGACCAGGGACAAAACTAGGGGCTGGATGACCTCGATCATCTTAAGCTAAAGTGTCATCTAGCACCATGAACTATATCCCATTATTCATGCCGCACCCTGAACTTTCATATCGTATATATCGAGCCGCAAACCAAAATAAAAAATTCACCTAGAACTTTTAGCAAGTTTTCCGGTCTTCCTGCTGACATGGCGCAAGTTTTCAAGTGATGTGGCATTTCTTTTAAACTTATGTTGTCCATGTAAGCATTTACATATTAAAAATAACTTTTTTTTAAAAAAAATACAAAGAAAAAAAATTAGCATTTTTATAAATTTGGAAAATTGAAAAAAATACTAAACAATAAATTAGCCAAAAAAATATAAATTCTGAAATTTTTTTTATGAAACATTGGAATTGCAAAATTGAAAAGTATACATTATGAAAATAGAGAGAAGAAAATTCTGGTTATTTTAATATAATAATTTTGTTTTTTTTTTTTAATTTTAAATATGTAAACGCTTACATGGACAATATAAGGTTAAGAGAAATGCCACATCAGATGCCATGTCAACAAGAAGATAGGGAAACCTGCTAAAAGTTCTAGGCGAATTTTTTTTTTTTTTTGGTTTGTGGCTTGATATATACGATATGAAAGTTCAGAGTGCGGCATGAATAATGGGATATAGTTCATGATGCTAGATGACACTTTAGCCTTTTTTTTTTTTTGAAATTCTTGTTTAATGTATGATTTAGTAAATATGTATTGTAGGCAAAAATTAACGTTGGCCCCACTAAACTTTTGATTTGTAAGCTTAATACTCAGTGGAGGCAATACTGATTCTTGTGCTTTAATAGGTTGAGAAAGTAGTTATGAACAGATACTGCATTGTAATAGAGTTAGTAGTATTAAAAAAAAATTTAAACAAGAATAATTATACTTTGATTTCTCAATTGTTAGCTATTATATAATTTAGTCCGCATTTTAAATTCTAGTCAATATGGTTTTCAATTGTTTTATTGTGTTGTAAATCTAGTCTCTCGACTTATAAAATAGTTTATTTAGTCTCTCAATTGTTAATTTATATCAACTTCCATTTTTAAAAAAAAATATTGGACTAAATTAATTATTTTATACCCCGAGGGACTAAATTTATGACATAGTAAAACAATTGAGGACCACCTTGATTAAAATTGAAATAAATGACTAAATTGCATAATAGCCAACAATTAAGGAACTAAAAATGCGATTATTCCTTTAAACAATCATTGAATATTGAATTATGAGAAATCACTCTTTTAGTCAACCACTTTCTCAACCTACTGAAGCACAAAGAGTCAATATCGCCTCCACTGAGACTCGCCACTAGACCACAAGGTCTTGACAATCCTTTTATAACTTTGTTGTTAAACAAGAGTCATTTCCATTTTTGGTTCTACTGTTATTTGGGTATTGCCAATTTTAGTCCACTTCATTAATTTTTGCCACATTGCGGCCAGTCTTATTTAGTCCTTGTCACTTTTAGTCCATCGTTAGAACTTTCGTCAAATAGTCGTCCAAAACAGGGGTATTTTTTGTCTTTTCATGCTTTGGTCATCTTCTTGACCATTTGCAGTGGTTTTCCTTACACATTTTCATCCAATGAAGAGGTCCGATGAAAGCCATGTGAGCCACATTACAAAGCCATGGCTTTCACCGGACCTTTTCATTCGATGAAAATGTGTAAGGAAAACCACTGCAAAGGGTAAAGGAGATTATCAAAACATGAAAAGACCAAAATACCCCTGTTTGGGACGGTCATTTGACGAAAATTTTAACGGTGGACTAAAAGTGGTAAGGAATAAATAAGACTAGCCTCAATGTGACAAAAATTAATGAGGTAGACTAAAATTGACAATGCCCCAATAACAGTAGGACCAAAAATGGAAATGACTCGTTAAACAATTAAATGACTAATTCGTGTTACATAATGACTGAATTATTTATCTCTAAATTTAACCAAACCCATAATGTGAATAGACTCATTTATTTATCTACAATTAAGTAATGTATTAGGCTGTCATTATCCCTGCAAATTTAGCATTAGCAATGTGACATGGCAAGAGAGAAATATTTTTTTTATTTTATTTTAAGCTGATGTGTATTGACAAGGGAGAGAGAATTGGCTAAATTAGCAATAGGAGATAATTTGCTAATTTGTCATGATGCACCTTTTGTGCTGTCAGCCCACCTTTTGTTTCCTTTTTTATTTTGATTATTTCTGTTAATATTATTTTAGTATTATGTTTATACTATAATAGGAAGGTGAGACCCATTTTAGAGAGTGAGAGAGATTTGCAGGGATGTAGAATAAAAAATGTATAATTTACAAATTTGATGATGTGGAAGTGGGACCCATTTTAGAAAATGTGAGGGATTTGCAGGGACAAGAATACCCTTATCTCATCCTTATCTTTCATTACATTAATTACATATTTTAATTAAATGTGAAATTGACACATATATATAGTTAATTAATGGGCAATAAAGAATTTATCTATCATCACTTCAAGTTAGTTTGTCACATCTTTCATTATTGTTTTCTACCACTATTTTCTTCTTAGAAATACATGCATCCCCTTCCCCTTTCTCCCCATTCCGAGCTCCATCCAATTCCCCTCTAGCAATTAAATAGATATCCCTCTTTCTCTCTCTCTCCCTCTAGCTCTACATATATAATGTCTCGTTTTATTGTTGTTTTGCTTGTTTTAGCCATATTATTAGCACATTATCCATTGCCATTGGACTCAAGAATGTTATTCAGGTCATCAGAGAGAAAGAAGATAACTAGTGTGGATGCTACGATGATTTTGAGTGCCCTCCCTAAAGGTAGCGTCCCTCCTTCTTCTCCGACTCACCAAGGCCACAACGGATCCAATGATTATCCAGGCGATGACAAAGACTCCCAGTCTCCGACTAATGCCATCAGCGCCCACACCTGACCAATCGGATCAAAATTTGGCATCACTGCTTGCCATGCTGCCATGCACCTTCAGGAATTGATTATCACTGTGAAAACTAAAAATTTTAAAAAGCTACATATACAATATTTCTCATGTCACAATTGGATCCCTATACATGTTTGTGTGTGTGTGAGTGTGTCCGTGTGCGCACGGACATGTTACTACTTGAATACCATGTATTGAATTAAAGTTATGTTTCTGTAATAAAATATTTATATAATAGAATAAATTGTTTGGAGTACAATACACCAAATCCCATTTTAACTTATTCCTTAGTTGTATGGATCGGAGTGCAAACCCAAACCCCCCATTTTATATTCTACACATTCTTTTTTTATACTTCCTATCAAATATTAGTTTTAATATGAGAAAATGACATTTTTTCTCCCTATGTTATGTGCATATAGCACTTTTCTCCCCTGTGTTATTAAAGTGGCAGTTTTTTCCCCTGAAATGTTAAACTGGCATTTTTACCCTTAAAAATAATTATTTCATTTATTTTTCTTCTCCAACAAATTATTACTTATATGTGTGGATGATCACGATTCAGTTCGAACCTAACCAAACACTGTAGCAATCATACCAAAATAGTATGGACGGTTCTGGTTACGATTTAGAACCGAAAAAATAAAATTAAATAATTGTTGAACTGTGAACCGGAACTGAATCACAGTCATATAAAGTGAAAATGATCAAACACTTATTTTGATAACTCGGTACGGTTCAACTCCAATTTCGATTTTGAACCGCCAATCAAAAATTATTTATTTATTTTTTTATAATTTTATTTCTTATTTAAAAATAGTCTAAATTCAACAATTATTTTATTTTATTTTTTCGGTTCTGAATCGTAACTGTAACCGTCCATACAATTTAAGTTCAATTGCTACAGTGTTCGATTAGGTTCGTATCGGACCATGATCTTCCATACATATTAGTAATAATTGGTTGAAGAATAAAAATAAATGAAATAGTTATTTTTAAGGGCAAAAATGTCAATTTAACATTACAAGGGACAAAATACCACTTTTAAAATAATTGAGGGTGAAAACTGCTACTTTAATAACTCAAGGAAGAAAAATGCTATATGCACGTAAAATAGAGAGAAAAAGTGCTATTTTCCTTTTTAATATTATTTACTAACTATACTTTCTTTTAATAGTTTTTCATTTTTCGTAATTTTTCAAAACAATATTAATTATAATATGAAATTAACATTGAAATTAGAGATGTCAAAATGGGTTTTGCATGTCGAGCAAGCTTGCTCCGCCCCTATATAAGTAGGGGGTAAGTTCGGATTTAGTGGTCTATCAAAAAGCAAGCCTGGTTCGCACGCGCGCGCGCGCACACACACACATATATGTATATATAGAGGATCATTTGAGATTACCTGTTTAGGTGAGATTGTGAAATCAAATCTTGTGCATCAAGGTAATAATTTAAGGGTCTAGATTGATTAAGATTCTAAGTTGAAGTGTGTGCGAATAGTGATTAAGTGTGTGCGAACAGTGATTAAGTGTGTGCAAATGATGATTAAGTTTGTGCGAATTGTGATTAACTGTGTGCGAACGGTGATTAAATGTATGTGAAGGGTGATTAAGTGTGTGCGAACGTTGATTAAATGTATGCGAACGGTGATTAAATGTGTGCGAACGAATTGGGTGTGTCAATCAATCTATTAAATTGATGCACAAGATTTATTAGATTGATGCACACGATTTGATCTCACAATCTCACCTAAATAAGTGATCTTATAGGAACTCTCCCCTATATATATATATATATAGGGTCGCGCTCAGGTGAGAACCCTCGCCTAGGAGAGAAATTAAATAAGAACCATTCACCACCGTCTACATGTCCAGATCAACGAATCAAATATAATTTTAAAGAAACGATGCGGTGGCATTTTCGTAAATAACTCGAACTTTGGTGCAATTAATTGTGTTATAAGTGCAAGTAGTTGGTGCACATTTTCAAGTAAAAAGTGCAAGTAAAACCCCTTACAAGTGCACCTATTTTCACTTACAAGTGCAAGTAATTTACCTTGTTAACATTCGTGCACGTACCAAATTATAACGTTAGAAGCACTTAGTATTATTGATGCTTAGTGTACATTTTACTTGCACCTGTAATACATTTTACTTGCACTTTTAATACAATTTACTTGCACTTACGTTCACTATATGAAACTGCTACTTGCACTTGTAATACATTTTACTTGCACTTCAATGTTCAATTATTTACAAAAGTGCTACCGCATTTTTTAAAAAGTTAGTGTTTCTGACCCATTAGATCTGGACACGTGAACGGTTGACATGCGTTCTCACTTCTCTCCTGGACGAGTAGTTCACACCTGAGCGTGATTATATATATATATATATATATATATATATATATATATATATATATATATATATATATATATATATATTATGCAGCACATATCATCATATCATATCTTGCTAGCTCCATACCTACCTATACTGACCCGACAATTAGGGTGTGTTTGATTGATAGATTTTGGTATAAGGTATGGGTATCAAAGTGATTCTTATTGTTTAGTTGAAACTTGAAAGGTTTTTAGAACATTACTATGGGTTTAGAATACCACATTAATTAAAAAATCATATCCTTATTAAATAAGGGTTTCATTTTCCTTCATCATTTCTTCCCCAACTATTAATAATCATTCTCATTCCACCATACTACCAATCATGCAAAATACTTTCACCAAAAACTAATTACCCTTACCGAGTATTTGATACCCATACCGATTCCGATTCCCATGTGCGAACCAAACACACCCTTATTTTCAATCTTAAATTATTATTAGTGAGATCTATGTCTTACTCCGATTATCAAATAGTGGAACATTATACCACTAAGCACCAATGAGTAGAGTACCAGTGGTAAAAACGAAGTTACAAAAGTGTTACAATAATAGCTTGTGATACACATCTTATACATACATCAGCTGCCGCCTGCGCTTCTAGGAATAATCCATTTATGCTACGTCTTCAAAGCTTCAAACATCATGTTTCATTATGCCCAATCGATTGTAAAATAAATTTACAAGTTTTTATTAAATCACGCCATTATTCAATCTATATATAGAGAGAATAAAGCTATTAAGCTAGTGTAAAAAAATATTTAGAGAGACTTTTCAAGATCAAATCTTCGAGATTGTTAACCATGCTATTGAGAAAGAATTATATTGCATTTTTATATGGTTGAATAACACGTACTCCAATATGCTAAAGCGCCGAATTGCTTGAAATTTCACTAGTACAAAATTGACCATATAAGCATCACTTTACACTACGCCTGTTTAAACAGGTGTAGCGTATTTGATGGATCCCAAACTTTACGCGGCACCCAAAGAGACCAGGTGCCGCGTAAAGTAAAATAATATTTTATTATTTAACTTTACGCAGCACCCGCATGGAGCAGGTGCCGCGTAAAGTAAATTAATATAATATTAATTTACATTACGCGGCACCTGCTCCAAGAGTTGCCGAGTAAAGTCGACCAAAATGAGTTCGAACCATGACAAAATTAAAACATAGTACAGTACAGTTCGATCCTCAGCCACTCCTCGCACGACACCGGCCACTCCCCGCACGACACCGACCACTCCACCGTTACGCGATCTGCTCCTGGCCGACACCGGCTACTCCTCGCTCCTTGTCGAACGAAGACACTCCTCGCCGAACGACGACGGTCCTCGCCGAACGACGAACCAGATCTCGCCGAACCCACCGTCGTCCATTGCCACCGTCGCCGCCATAGCTCCATTTCCTCCATAGCTCTGCCGTTCCGCCACTGCTGCGCCGCCGTCGTCCATTGCCACCCTCCTCCGCCGCCACATTGCAGCTGCCGACGGTCGCTAATCCGCTCCGATCCACCGGTAAGTTTTTTTTTTCATTTATTTGTTATTTATATATTTATTTCGAATATTTTTATATTTATTTGATTTATTTCTTTTATTTGTGATTTATTTCAAATATAATAGTTATTGTGTTATATTTGAATTTTGTGAATATTAATATTTGATTTTTTATAAAATTTTCGAATTTTATTATTATTTTAAATATTTATTGGGAATTTTTGAATTTTATTATTATTGTGAATGCCAAAAATAATTAATAGTTAATAATCTTGAATTATGTTGAAAAAACTAATTAATAGTTAATAGTCTTGACAAAAATAATTTATCAATTTATTTTGAATTTTGTTGTTAATGTGTTATATTTATTTTGAATTTTAAAAAAATTTGTGAAAATAAGTTATTTGTTGTCAAACAATTTAAAATAATATTATTTCTAAGTATATTACATAAATTAGTGTTAATTAAAAAAATGATTATTAATAATATTAATTTTGAGAGAGATATAACGACTTGAATGTAAAATTTTACATTTATATATGATTGTACAATATATTTTGTGAAATTAGTAATTAGGTATGTACTTGATTAAATAGGTATTTAGAGACATTAATTATTTGATTATTAGTTAGGTTTAGATTTTGATAAATTAGAGACTTGATTATTAGTTAGGTTTAGATTTTGATAAATTAGAGACTTGATTAAATAGGTATTTAGAGATATTAATAATTTGATGAATTAGCTAGATTGAATTTGATAAGTTAAGTATTTTGATGAATTAGATTGATTTGGATTAATTAGTTATAAATTAAACTAGGTATATATCGTTTCTAAATGCATCCATAATCAAGTATCCATATCTGATCTTCAAGTATTGTCAATTGACAAATATGGATCGGAGTTGAATGCATGAGAAACGCAATACAGTCAAATATATACAAGGGGTTCAAGAGTTCATACAATATGCTGAAGAAAATAAAAGCAAAAAGGCGGAGGATTTTATATCGTGCCCGTGCTGTGATTGTAAAAATTTGAGAAGATATCGTAATTCTGACGTAGTGAAGGACCATTTGATACGCCGTGGCTTTAAGGAAGGGTACAATCAATGGATATGGCATGGTGAAAGCTTACCTCCTAGTACAAGTGTTAGTAAGAGTGAAACTCATGTAGATAGTGAAACTCATGTAGAGTGTGAGAATCAAGCAAATAGTCAAACTCAGGCAGATAACGAGGAGAATAATGAAACTCATGTTAGCAATGATGAGGATGATGAAATTAATGACTGAATAGATGAAATGATGCGTGATGTGCAGGGAGATTTTAGTGAAATGCCTCTTGAGTTTAGATGTTTGTTTGATAATGCTGAAAAACCTTTGTTCTCTGGGTGTACTAAATATACTAAGTTATCTGATGTGCTTAAGTTATATAATTTAAAAGCAAAGAATAGATGGAGTGATAAGAGTTTCACGGGATTATTAGAACTACTAAAAGACATGTTTCCTAGTGATAATGAACTTCCACATTCAACTTACGAAGCAAAGAAGTTGTTGTNGATTTTTTATAAAATTTTCGAATTTTATTATTATTTTAAATATTTATTGGGAATTTTTGAATTTTATTATTATTGTGAATGCCAAAAATAATTAATAGTTAATAATCTTGAATTATGTTGAAAAAACTAATTAATAGTTAATAGTCTTGACAAAAATAATTTATCAATTTATTTTGAATTTTGTTGTTAATGTGTTATATTTATTTTGAATTTTAAAAAAATTTGTGAAAATAAGTTATTTGTTGTCAAACAATTTAAAATAATATTATTTCTAAGTATATTACATAAATTAGTGTTAATTAAAAAAATGATTATTAATAATATTAATTTTGAGAGAGATATAACGACTTGAATGTAAAATTTTACATTTATATATGATTGTACAATATATTTTGTGAAATTAGTAATTAGGTATGTACTTGATTAAATAGGTATTTAGAGACATTAATTATTTGATTATTAGTTAGGTTTAGATTTTGATAAATTAGAGACTTGATTATTAGTTAGGTTTAGATTTTGATAAATTAGAGACTTGATTAAATAGGTATTTAGAGATATTAATAATTTGATGAATTAGCTAGATTGAATTTGATAAGTTAAGTATTTTGATGAATTAGATTGATTTGGATTAATTAGTTATAAATTAAACTAGGTATATATCGTTTCTAAATGCATCCATAATCAAGTATCCATATCTGATCTTCAAGTATTGTCAATTGACAAATATGGATCGGAGTTGAATGCATGAGAAACGCAATACAGTCAAATATATACAAGGGGTTCAAGAGTTCATACAATATGCTGAAGAAAATAAAAGCAAAAAGGCGGAGGATTTTATATCGTGCCCGTGCTGTGATTGTAAAAATTTGAGAAGATATCGTAATTCTGACGTAGTGAAGGACCATTTGATACGCCGTGGCTTTAAGGAAGGGTACAATCAATGGATATGGCATGGTGAAAGCTTACCTCCTAGTACAAGTGTTAGTAAGAGTGAAACTCATGTAGATAGTGAAACTCATGTAGAGTGTGAGAATCAAGCAAATAGTCAAACTCAGGCAGATAACGAGGAGAATAATGAAACTCATGTTAGCAATGATGAGGATGATGAAATTAATGACTGAATAGATGAAATGATGCGTGATGTGCAGGGAGATTTTAGTGAAATGCCTCTTGAGTTTAGATGTTTGTTTGATAATGCTGAAAAACCTTTGTTCTCTGGGTGTACTAAATATACTAAGTTATCTGATGTGCTTAAGTTATATAATTTAAAAGCAAAGAATAGATGGAGTGATAAGAGTTTCACGGGATTATTAGAACTACTAAAAGACATGTTTCCTAGTGATAATGAACTTCCACATTCAACTTACGAAGCAAAGAATAGTGATAATGAACTTCCACATTCAACTTACGAAGCAAAGAAGTTGTTGTGTCCGTTTCCACATTCAACTTACGAAGCAAAGAAGTTGTTGTGTCCGTTGGGTATGGACATTGAGAAAGCAAAGAAGTTGTTGTGTCCGTTGGGTATGGACATTGAGAAGATACATGCATGCCCAAATCCGTTGGGTATGGACATTGAGAAGATACATGCATGCCCAAACGATTGTATACTGTATTGGAAAGAATACAAGGACTTGCATGTGTGTCCAAAGTGTGGGACATCACGTTATAAAAGGAAAAATGTTGATGATGTGGGTGAGGGTAAGAAAGGTCCACCAGCGAAAGTATTATGGTATTTACCCGTAATACCAAGATTTAAACGCATGTTTTCTAATCCAAAAGAAGCAAAAAATTTGCAATGGCATGCTATTGGGAGAAAAGATGATGGAAAACTAAGACATCCAGCCGATTCACCACAATGGAGGAATATTGATAGGAGGTGGCCTGAATTCGGTACTGAAAATAGGAACCTTAGACTTGGATTGTGTACTGATGGAATGAACCCCCATGGTAACATGAGCAGTCGGCACAGTACTTAGCCTGTCCTATTAGTAGTCTATAATCTTCCACCTTGGTTGTGTATGAAGCGGAAATACATCATGTTGTCGTTGTTAATATCAGGGCCTAAACAACCAGGAAATGACATAGATGTATATCTAGCCCCACTTATTGAAGATTTAAAGATGTTGTGGAATGAAGGTGTGTCGGTGTATGATGTTTATAGTCGAAGCAGTTTTACCTTACGTGCAATGATCTTTTGCACCATAAATGATTTTCCAACTTATGGTAACCTATCAGGTTATACTTGTAAAGGAGCTAAGGCATGTCCTATTTGTGAAGATTATACTTGTAAAGGAGCTAAGGCATGTCCTATTTGTGAAGATGAAACTCCCGATGGAGCTAAGGCATGTCCTATTTGTGAAGATGAAACTCCCGATCTATGGTTGAGTAATTGTAAAAGAATGTGTTCATGAGTCATAGGGCATTTCTCCCAGATGGTCATCCTTATCGAAAGAAGAAAAAAGCTTTTAATGGAAAACCAGAGACTCAAGTAGCTCGTTTGCCTTTATCTGGACATGCAGTTTATGAGCGTGTTAAAAATGTTGATGTTGCTTTTGGGAAAACTTGTAAGACTACTCAGAAGACTCTCTGGAAAAAGAGGTCTATATTTTGGGATCTACCATATTGGAAGTATTTACAAGTTAGACACTGTATTGATGTGATGCATGTTGAGAACAATGTTTGTGACAGTATTATTGGCACATTGTTGAACATTCAGGGAAAAACAAAGGATGGTATTAAAGCTAGAAAGGATATGGTTGAAATGGGAATACGAGAGAAGTTAGCACCACAAGAATCGGAAAAACGAACATACTTACCTCCAGCTTGTCATACTTTGTCCAAAAAAGAGAAAACAAGTTTTTTGTGCATGTTTAAATGGTGTCAAGGTTCCTTCCGGTTATTCATCAAATATTAAAAAGCTTGTGTCAATGAAGGACCTTAAATTGCTTGGTTTGAAGTTTCATGATTGTCATGTGTTAATGCAGCACATGTTACCTATTGCTATTCCGGATATTTTACCGAAACAAGTTAGACAAGCTATAACAAAACTTTGTTTCTTTTTCAATGCTATTTGCATGAAAGTTGTTGATGTAGATATGTTAGATGCTTTGCAGGCTGATGTGGTAGTTACTTTGTGTCAACTTGAAATGTATTTCCCCCCATCCTTTTTTGATATTATGGTGCACTTGATTGTTCATTTAGTGAGGGAAATTAAGATCACTGGTCCTGTTTTTATGAGATATATGTATCCGTTTGAAAGATACATGGGAATCTTGAAAGGATATGTGAGAAACAGATATCGACCTGAAGGAAGTATAATTGAAGGTTATAGTTCTGAAGAGATCATTGAGTTTTGTTCAGATTATTTAGCTGGTGTTGAGTCTATTGGTGTTCCCAAACCTCGTCATGAAGGAAGACTCATTGGGAAAGGTACTATTGGATTAAATTATGTTCTTCCACCTTTGCACTTGCGAGATAAGGCACATCATCTCGTATTGGAACACCTTTCTGAGGTTCATCCGTACTTAGACCAACACATGTCCATGATAAGACAACAAAATCCTTCAAAGGGTGAAAGATGGGTAGCCATTGAACACAATCGCACATTCATATGATGGTTCAAAGATACTGTAATGAAAGAGCTATCTCAAGTGCCAAATAATGTCAGTGAAACCATCAAATGGGTAGCATATGGACCTGCTCTGCTTGTGAGTTGTTATGAAGGTTATGACATAAATGGATATACATTTTACACCAAGCAACAAGATGATAAGACTGTAGTGCAAAATAGTGGGGTTACATTAGTAGCAACATCAACAGATTATTCAAGTGCCAAAGATACTAAACCGATTGATGCTGGAATGCCTTACTATGGTGTGATTGAAGAAATTTGGGAACTTGATTACAACATATTTAAAATTCCTTTATTCCGATGTAGTTGGGTTGATAATAGAAGAGGAGTTCGGACAGATGAGTTGGGTTTTACTTTGGTTGATTTTGATCGGTTAGGTTATCATGATGAACCATTCATACTTGCATCTCAAGCAAAACAAGTGTTTTATGTTTCTGATCCTGTTGATAATAAGTGGTCAGTTGTATTACAAGGCAAAAGAAAAATTGTTGGTGTTGGAGATGTTGTTGATGAAGAAGAGTATGATCATTTTGATGAAACTCCTCCATTTTCTATTGGTATTCAGTCTTTAGCTTTAGAGGAAGATAGCCTTGAAATTAGCTACATTCATAGTGATCATGAAGAAGGATTGTAAGATTAATAACTTGTTTATTGATATATATACCTTGAAATGCTATATATATAACTTGAAATGCTATATAACTTGTTTATTGATAATATTTTTTGCATGTGCAGGTACATATAGATAATCATGAGTGGTGAAGAAAATCCTCCCCCACCTAAAAGAAGAGGTCCAACAACATGTAAAAAGTTGAAAAAGAAAAAGGGCGAAGGCGTATTGACAATCCATTTTGATGAGTACGGTAGGCCGGTTGGAGAATACGACAAGCAGTTTGTATCATACATTGAGACTTTGGTTCGTGCTAAAGTAGACATCAACATCAACGGTTGGCACAATGTAGATCAAGAACGTAAAGATTATATTTGGAACAATGTTAAGGTATCCAATAACTTTATATTAATTGATAGACGTATATTTATCATAAATTGTCATTGCTTATGTTTATGTTGTTATTCAGGGACAATTTTCCATTGAAGATGAATCAAGGAGGAAGATAGTGATGAGAATTGCATCAACGCAATGGAGAGATTTCAAAAGTAGGTTGAAGCGTGAGCATCTTGACAAAAAGCACCACCTCTATGAATCTCCCGTTCAATTCTATGATTACATGAGTGAAGCTCAATGGGCACAGTTTGTTGCACATCGCCAGAGTGAGGAGTTCCAGGTATGTTTATTTCATTTTATTATAAGTAGTTCATTAATTGTAATTCAAGTGTTTTATTAATACTAACATATCATTTAAATTATAGGAGCGGACTAAAAAAGCAAAGGAAAGGCAGGAATGCAATAAGCATCCACACTTCTTGGGTTCTGCTAGATATGTGGGCAAACGATCAGAGTGGATGATAGCAGACCCTCTATCTTCACAATCCTCTTGTGCTTCTGTTAGCTCGTCATTACTGTCCAGTGATCGCAGTTTTGATTGGGTACGCGCAAGACTTAAGAAGTCAGAAGAAGGAAGTTATTACATTCCGAATGAGAAAACAGATGAGGTGTTTCATAAAATTGTAAGTATTATTTAAATATAATTTGTTATAAGAATATATAAGATTCATAAAAATACTAATACTTGGTTTTATTTTATTGATTGAAACAGATAGAAAAATGTGATGAAGTTAGCCAAGGCACATTTCAACCAAACAGATATGATGACATACTGACATCGGCTCTTGGTACATCAGAGGAAAAACGTGGCCATGGTACTGTGAGAGGAGTTGGTTTATACTCGAGTATCAGACAAGTTTTTGGTAGACCAGAGCAGAAACAGCACACATCGGGTGGAGTTACGCCTACTCCTGAGGTAAAGAAGTTGTTGGAACAGTGCAGGCAAGCTACATTGTTAGAGATGCAACCCAAGATTGACATGCTCACTCAGCAACTCAATATATTGATGAAGAACATGTCAACCTCAAGCCAATGTCCACAAGGAGTTTCAGCTGACACTCCTCAAAGTGTTTTTGCACCTTGTGATATACCTCCGACCCGAAGCAGCTGTCATTCGGTTGATGCATATCCAGTAACCACAATTAAGGTAATATTAAAAATTATTTCAATTTCAAACTATTATTTTCTTTTAAATTTAAACCTAACATATATATATTTTATATTTTTAACAATAGAGCAAAAAAAAGTGTTACCTTGCACAATGTGGTCTCGATGGTAAGATGTTTGTGGTTGCACAGGGTACGGCTTACCCAACTACAGCTGAGACCACAATAGTGCATAATCAGCCGGTGTTACCTAACCATGTTAAAGTCATGGTAGATGAAGTGGTTATTGGTGCTGAGGATTGTCCTCTCCCCGTGCCAGTGTTGCAGTATACGACTTTGAATGATGTTGTTGGTACTTACACACAATGGCCTATTCATTTAGTTCTGTTGGACGAGGTATGCATTCTTATATTAGTTATTAATTCAGTTAAATATTAGTATAATTACAATTTTATGCATTCAATTGATATGTTTTAAATATAATAGTGTAATTACAATTTTATATTGGTAGGCAAATATCAAAATAAGATCACCAAGACAAAATAAGCCCATAAAAGACCCAAGTGTTGATCTATCTGCTGCTGCTACTCGTAGACTTGGCCCAATTGTAGGTGAAAATGTGTTTATGCTTTTGGGGAAAAACTGCAAGCGGCTAGTCAAGACCTTGACATCATTTCCTGGTGACAAGGAATACCTTGATGTGGATTTGGACCCGGCAGTCTTCCATCATGGAAATGTCAATGGTGTTTTTGTGATGTTAGAGGACATCAAGGATTTGCTAACAATGAATTGGTTAGATGTCTCGGTTATACAAGTGTTTATGATGTAAGTTTTAAATTATTCATTTGTTTTATATACATTTGTTATTTATGCTTATTGAAATTGGTTGATTTGTTATTTTTCAGGTTTTTGAATAATTTGTGTAAGCAGTATGGAGTAGCATCGATTGGGTTTGCATGTCCAACACAAATTTCAGCGGATATGGTCAACAAAAATCCTGAAACTGTTACATCATATTTGATTCATGTTATGGACACACATAAGGATCAACAATTCATATTGGCACCGTATCATCAACAGTAAGTCGTTTATTATACTATTTTCTCTAACTCAATAACTTTATTTGAAGTGTTTTATAATATATTTGTAAATGTAGGAATCATTGGTTGTTGATCGTTATTTGCATCAACTTAAAAACGGTGTATGTATTTGATCCTTTGAAATGTGGGCGCACTCTTGAAGTCAAACTTAGTATGAATATGTAAGTAAAAACTTTATTATTAATATGTGTATATCAAATGTTATTATGTTATTTATAAATTGATATAAGTGCTTATTATATTATTAATATAGGGCATTTCGTTCCGTTCCAACAAATGGACGTGGTGTTAGAAGTATGACTTGGTAGGAATGTAAGGTATAAAGTTAAAATTAAAGTTTTAGTATATATATATGATACTAACCTTAGTGCTTTCTTATGGTTTTAAGTGATATGTTATATATATATTAACATGAAGTAATATATATCTATATTTTGTAGTGTCCACAACAACCCGGAGGTTTTGAATGTGGATACTACACAATGCGATTCATGTATGATATCGTTACCAAGTGTTCAATGCATGATCGTTTAGATACGGTAAGAAATTTAAATAGAGCTATATATATATATATATATATGTATAGTTAAACTATAATTTATAAATTAATATGTTGACTAATAACCCTAATTAATTTGTTTTGTAGGCATTGGAAGATACCACATACTCAATGAATGAAATAGAAGAAGTTCGAGAGTTGTGGGCAAAATATTTTCTAGAAGAGTGCGTTTAGACATTATTTCGTTTTATAAACATGATTATCTCTATTGTTATATTGTGATGCATGTTGTTTTTTATTATTAATTGTGAAAGATATTGTGAATTGTGGTGATGTTTCAATATGTTGGTGGATGGTAATGTTTCGATGTGTTGGTAGATGGTAATGTTTATGTTGGTTTTAAATAGTATGTGTTGGTTTAAAATTAAATATGTGTTTGAAAATTGTTATTTGTGTTGGTTATTAATTTGACATTAGTGTATGTATTAGTTTGAAAATATATATTTGTGAATAGAAAATAGATATAGGTTTATAAATTTTGATGTTGAGTTGGATGATTTGGAAAATTCTGAGCAGGTTTTAAATACAAAAAATTGGAATATTTGTAATTTAAATTGAATATTAAAAAAAAAAAAAAAGGTTTACGCGGCACCTGCTGTTTCAGGTGCCGCGTAAAGTATTAAAAAAATCTTTCCGCGGCACCTGTATCGGAACAGGTGTCGCGGAAACTATTTATTTATTATTATTTTATTGCTTTCCGCGGCACCTGTTACTCTACAGGTGCCGCGGAGAGTATTTATTTAAATACCTTTTAGCGTCACTGCCATAGCCTACACCGTTAGAAGTGTAGCGAAAACACTTTTACAGGTGTAGCCTATGACCTTTTTTGTACTAGTGTTTCTTTCAATAGAAACCTCTTGTCAACTATTTTGACGTGTTTATTGTTGACATAAATCATATAGATATATATATATGGTTGAAATGTTGAAGTATATGTAGAAAATCTTGTTGTAGGTGTATAATTAATAGCATTTCCAATAGACCAATAGTTGTAGTTTTTGAGAAGTGTTTGCATATGTAACTAGGAAAGAGAAGATGGGAGAAAAAAAAAGGAAAAAAAAATACAAAAACAAAATCTGGAAAAAAAAAATTTTAAGCCAAGATTTACGCGCCCATTGCACGCGCCTGGCTGGGGGCGAGATTTGCACCTCATGCAAGACAACGTGGCTTTATTTCTTTCTTGGTGGGGCCCACAAATCTGACAAAAACATTGGTCCTTCGGCAAATACCTCATATATTATTAAACATAAATAATATCATCTCATCAAAATGATTAAAACAAGATTAATATTTAATATAGATTAATTAAATATTATACAAATAATCAAGTGTTGGTATAATTTTTTAAATTTTATACCAAAAAATAAATAACTCTTTCCAAATAATTCACAATATACACATTTAAATAAATAAATATAAAAATGAAATGTAATCTAAGTAGTAGCTCAGGAATCTAAAATCTCATTTGGTTCATTCATAATACAACATTTGTTGGTTATTTCCGGTCAAGTAATGATTTCTTGTGGAAAGATGCCCATGAGTGATTGCGTTCTTAGTGTTCTTGCTGCACTAGAAGTGAGTGGCCACTTTGCATCCTTTTGGCTGCTTCGAATGGCGTATAGAGCTTGTATATATTCTCCTCAGGATAATCTCATCACATTTTATAGTAATATTAGGACTACTGAATATGATCATTTGTTGCAGGAAGACTCCTTGAAATAAGGAGATACACACATCTCAAACGGACTTCTTGAAGACTTCATAATCTCTTCTTCTAAATATTATTAAATGTTCTTTAAAATTTTTTTATTTATATGAATATTTTATTTCATAATTTATAGATCATTTTATTAATATTGTAATTTCTATAGAATAATATTATATAAAAATCTTATGTAATAATGCACTCTGCCCATAGTGAATACTGAATACATATCCACTAGTAGAGCTTACTTCATCACCGGCATCGACCCAATTTGCATCACAATAGCCGAGGGAAATCCAACATAATACGTTTAAGATATCGTAGTACTCGTTTAAGTGCACTCCAATGGTCTCTACTTGGGTTGTGAGTGTAGCGATTGAGCCTGTTCAATGCAAAGGCTATATCAAGTCTAGTTAATTCATCAAAAACATAAAACTCCCAATAATTTTGGCATATTCTTCTTGAGATACACATGCATTTTGATTCTTTTTCAACTTTATACTAGAGCCATATGGTGTGCTAGCCGGTGTCACATCAAAACTGTTAACTTTTTCAAAAATTTTACACATAATGACCTTGTGACAAAATTACCAGATAACAGTCTTTTTGTTTCATGTTTTGCATTGAGATTTGCACTAAATAGCAACACATCATCAACATAAAGACATTAATATTGTTACATACTCAGAACAAAAGGCTTTGTAATAAAGACAAGCAGCCGATCAGTTAATAGAGTAACCTAGACCCAACAAGGTCTTATGAATTTTTTCATACCACTGTTTAGGTGCTTGCTTTCAGCCATATAAAGACCTCTTAAGTCTACATACATTATCTTCTTATCCAGGAATAGCAAATCCAGGAGGTTTTTTCATATAGATCTCTTCTTCTAAATCACTATTTAAGAATGTTGTTTTCACATCCATTTACTGGACTATCAACTTGTGCATAGATGTTATGGCAAACAAAGCACGAATAGTAGCAATTTTAGTTACTGGGGAGTAGGTACAAAAAAAACCATCCCATCAGACCTAAGACTGCCTTTCAAGTTCAACATAAGACAATTCCCAATTATGTTGTCATATGCAATGACCATCAACAAAAGGCAAGGTCAAACACTATCAAATGTTGGGTTGCTATTAAAGAAACCAGTATTTGTTCATGGACAATTGTATGTGGCGGCATCCAAGGTAAGTAACCCCAACGATTTAAAAATTTTAGTTTGTAGTGAATCGAAAAGAGTTTGTACTTCTACTACTAATGTAGTTTACAAAGAGGTTCTTAATAATTTGTAACTTTTTTTTTCAATAATAATAATTAGTCAAACATTATGTTTCTTAGTCATTGTACATGCTTTTGTGAACTCATATTACATGATTCTATTTTTTTTTATTAACGTCATGAACAATACTTAATATTTATTTATATTAAAATATAGATATAGTATATATGGTCGTGCATCGCCTATAAATGTAGATCTAAATAAGAGTTGTACTTCAACCACTAGTGTTGTGTGTATATCAGGAAGTTTTTAATAATTTGTAAATAAAATTATCATTTAGGAAGTCAATATTTCTTTTGATGTGCAATATACTATAAATACATATTACAATTTAATATGTATAGTTTATTCATATATATTCATTACGTTTGTTTATTACAATAACATTTTTAACTAAAATTTAAATTGTAGAACGTGCATTGCATAGGTACAATGCTAGTAATAATTTATAACAGTTATGTAATTGTGAATATAGAGTTATTTAATTATGAATATATAGTTTTGTAATTGTGAATATAGAGTTCAAAAATTGTGAATATAGAATTCTTGTGAATATTGAGTTCTGTAATTTTGTATATTGAGATCTAAAATTTGAATATAGAGTTCTAAAATTTGTGAATATAAAGTTCTAATATTTTGAATATGAACTCAGGCCAGGTCCATGACATAACAACAGCTCTTATGTTTTTTTTGGGCCTGTCTTGGTGCTTTCCACAAATCCATTTTTGGTGTCAAAGTTGAATTCTTTTCTTAGTTTTCTCAACATTTTTGCAGACTGCATTTACATATAGCGTTTTGTAAATTCATATCTCAAAATTTCTGCAATTCATATAGATAAAAGAGTTTATTACCGAAATGGTCCCTCGATTATTGCGAAATTACCAATTTGATCCTCGATAATTTTTCGTGCCCAATTAAGTCCCTCGGCTTTAAAAATTTTAACCAATTTGGTCTTCCGTTTATTTTGTCGTTAAACATCCGTTAAATCAGGACCAAATTAGTAATTTTGCTATAGTCAAGGGACCAAGATGTCATCCACATAAACCAACAAATAAACATGCAACTCCCCCTGAGTAAAGATAAACAGAGAAACATCCGTCTTGGATGCCCGAAAACCAATAGACAACAAGAAAGCATGCAAACAAGTAAACCACGCACGCGGTGCCTGCTTAAGACCATACAAAGACCGCTGCAACAGGCAAACATGACTAGGAAATTCCGAGTCAGCATACCCAGGAGACTGACTCATATAAACAATCTCAGCTAACGCACCATTCAGGAAGGCGTTATGCACATCAAGCTGACACACAACCCAGGCAGAACTCAAAGCAAGAAACAACAATAAACGTACCGTAGTGGGCTTAACCACAGGTGCGAAAAACCCACTTGCACCCTACAACATTCATACCTGTACGGAAGGGTACAAGACGCCACGTCTGATTCTGCAGCAAGGCATTGAATTCCGCATCCATAGCTTCTCTCCACTCCGGAAAACGCACAGCCTGTGTATAGCAAGTAGGCTCAACAGGGCACACCTTTGCAGAAAGAGCCACTAATTCCGCCCCTTCTGACCGAACTCTGCTGCGCGTCATAGGACCACCTTCCCGAACCACAGTAGTAGACGTGGTTGATCTAGGCACCCGAGCACGAACCAAAGGCCGAGCAACCGTAGTGGTAGAGACAGGGGACAAGGGCACCACCGAACTAACACTGAGAGATGGCACACGAGCAACACCCCAAGGTTGAGGCTCAGAACCTGCTACAGGCTGCAAAATAGGCTTAGCAGCAAAAGGAAAAACCTGCTAATCAAAACGAACATGCCGGCAGATAAAGACCTTATTAGTGTTTAAATCCATGCATCAATACCCCCGAAAAGACTCAGGATAACCAAGAAAGACACAAGGAGCGAAACGGAAACTCATTTTCTGACGATTGTAAGGGCGAAGATGAGGGTAACATAAACAACCGTAAACATGCAGAAAAGAATACGACGGAGGAGACCGATGAAGCATATAATGTGGACTTTTATCACCCAGAACTGATGTAGGCATCCTATTAATGAGATATACTGCAGACTCAAAAGCATAGTCCCAATAACGTGAAAGAACAGAAACATGTGCAAGCAAAGTAAGGTCAGTTTCAACTATATGCCTATGCTTACGCTCCACGCGCCCATTTTGTTCGTGAGTGTAAGCACAGGACTGCCTATGACGAATGCCAAGCTTAAGAAACTCAGAATGTAGCTTCTTATACTCAGCACCCAGATCAGATTGAATTGATTTAATGGAACAACCAAAAGAACGTTCAACTAACGAGCGAAACTGAGCAAAGACTGTATATAAATCAGATTTCAAACGTAAAGGAAAGAACCATGTAAATCGAGTAAAATCATCCACAAATATCACGAAATATCGATAACCATTAACCGAAGTAACAGGCGCAGGCCCCCAAATATCAGTATAAATTAAGTCTAAAACATGGGTACTAGAAGACTCAGTACTAGAAAGCGGGAAACACGCAGATTTCCCAAGTTGACAAGCATTACACAGAGAATTTAAACGACTAGGCGAACTAACTAAACATGACTCCAAAATACGACTCTGAACGCGATGGTGAGGATGCCCCAAGCGCCCATGCCATACAGAAGCCGACGCGCGAGCTGAAAGAAAAGCAGACGAACTAGAGGAGGGCAACACCGGAAGAGTGTACAAACCGCCCGAACTCTTACCCTGCAGAAGGACCGCTTTGGTGCGGATATCCTTCACAACAAAATACGTAGGGTAAAATTCAAAAAAGACATTGTTTTCAGAGGCAAATTTTTGAACTGATAGCAAAGAAGCAGATAACCCAGGAACATGAAGAACACGCGACATATTAAACGAACGAGAGGGAGTAGAAAACGATGCACAGCCAACACTAGAAATAGGTAAGGCCTTACCATTACCGACACGCAACGTGTCATGACCGGTGTAGTCCTCAGAAGCAGTAAGAACATACCCATCTGGAGTAGCATGATCAGTAGCCCCCGTGTCCGGGAACCAAGTCTGCGAGCTAAACGAAACACCCGAATCAGCCGCACCCTGATAGACCATGTGAGCCTGAGAACCATCGGAATACCGTATGCCTAGTTAAATCACAAATTTGACATCTGGGAGCACCAAAATTACCACCACGCTACCTCTGTTGTGCTCCACGCCACGATCCAGAACCCCGCGAACGAGCAGCATGCCCGCCGCGCCACTGCTGGCCACCATACGAACCAGCAGATGACTGGCCAAACTGCTGCGAACCAGACTGCCGACCACCGCCACGCCATTGCTGACCGCCACGTCGACCGGAGCGCCCAGAACCCCGGCGAGCCATGTGAGCGACAGAGGCACCTCCAACCGCCGGCGACAACTCCTCAGCGAGAACAAACTCCTAGGAACCAAGAAGATCAGCCAACTCTTCCAACCTGATCGGCACCTCGCGAGACGACAATGACGCAGTGAATGCCGGCACCTCGCGAGACGACAAAGACGTAGTGAATGCCCTGAACTTAGGCAGAAGACCACGAAAAATATAGATATTTTGTTCGTCAACGGAGACCGGCCGGCCGGCAAGAACCAAATCCTCCAGAAGCACCTTCACCCGGCCAAGATAATCAGCAACCGAAGCATCCCCTTGCTGCAAGGTTTGAAGCTGACCAAGCAGATGAACAGCACGGGAGCGAGACGACGAAGCCAGGGCAAGCTCGATCGCTTTCCAGGCAGCCATGGAGGTCGATTGTCCAAGCACCAGCGGCATTACCTCTTCGGAGAGGAAAAAAATCAGCATGGATAAAATTTGTTGATCCTGCTGAACCCACGGACCATAAGCAGGGTTGACGGGCAGCGAAGGAAGACGCTTCGCCAACAGGGAGAGGTAGCGTCGGTGCCGGGCAAGGAAACGAGCCGTCAATAAATCGTAGAAGATTCTGACCACGCAACAACGGAAGTAGTTGAGCCCGCCAAAACAAAAAAATTGCGATTGGTGAGTTTGATGCTCACAAAATGATGAGCCGAAGATAAAGAAGTCGGTAGAGATGGAATAGGCGCATCTGAAACAGTGCGCTTGGAAGAGACACCGGCAGAGCTGTCATTGGCGGCCATGGAAAAGAAACCTAGCGCGATGATACCAGATTAGGATTGAATAATTCTGTATATCTTACATACACAATTACACAGGAGAAATATAAATACAATACATAGAAGTATAGTAAAGCTAGAAGTAGTCTAGACTAAGAGTCCTAACACACTAGCCATTCAGCAATACATCTCTTACAAGTTCAATACTGATTTTCCTATGTTGTACAGCAAAAAGACCGAGTTGTGTAGCATAACATAATTACTCGGTAAAAGATTGATCTTGTAGTACTAACCAAGCAATAAAATGGCTTTAGACTGAAGTTACATTACCCACAACGACAAGATCAAATTAGCAATCAACTAAACATTCAGCACAGTCTACTATACAGAAAAGCAATCTTTCAGGCTTTGTAAATAACAGACACCATAATTCTCACAAACCATTATTGCACCAGATAAGAACATGTCCAGGAAACTGGGAGTACAAGGATACTATCAAAGAAAGATGTTGCAGAGATTTAAACACAAAGGTTGTCATGTCCAGGAAACCAGGAGTAAAGAGATAAAATATAGATGATTAACTCCTTATTATCAAACAAAAAAAAACTCCTTATTAAATATATATATTCATATCATTAGTTAATCATTTGCAAATTATTTTCAACAAAATTGGAGGAATCTGAAAATATACAGAGATCATATATACTCCCTAGATGATTAATTCCTAATCAATTAACAAGACTCTTGTTAATTAAAAAGTATCAGTAGAGGCACACATTAACTACACTGTTAATCTGTGAAGACACTGCCCACTGAGAAGAACAATGTTAATATAGTCTTGATATAGATTACTACACTGTTAATTTGTTATATCTCCTTTCTTTCCCCAAGAATCACACACAGGGTTTGTGTGGTCTTCATGAGATGTGTGTGAAGTAGTGCGAGAACAAAGAAGAGAGTGGATGGAGTTTTAAATGCTACTAGCACAGACTAAATATTCTTAACACATCGTACTACTAAACTCGTTTGTTCTTGATGACTCATATCTGGCAGCAAATCAGAGCGTATCAGAGCTAGGATCAGAGCAGTTAGTTGTGATCCTATTAGCTGCTTTACTTGTTTTTTGTGGAACTACCAATCTATGTTTTCCTAGCACTTCTCAGGGTAAATCACAGTTGCACTTCTCAGGTAAATCACAGTTGTTGCTGGAGCAATAGTTCAGTTGTTGCTGGAGCAATAGTTGCAATTACTGATCTAGCCACCAATGGCCACCCTAATTTGAAGCCAAATGTGTCATTATTCTTACCCTCTGCCATCGGAATCCCATTGGTGTGAACATCTGCAATAAGTTGTTCCTTATCCTCTAACTTCTTCTCGATCTCTAGCACTCTCCCTTTCATTTCATCCACCATGGCCTTCGCCTCTTTCTTTGCCATCTCCAGCTCCACTTTCTCCTTATCCCAGTCGTCCTGGTTGATTACCACTGAAGCCTCTAAATTCGCAATTGAATTCTTAAAATATGTGATTTGCTTTTCCTTTAATCTCTTGTCTACTTTATGATTGTCTCTAACAACCTCCAATTTCTCCACTTTCAAAATCAGCAGATTTTTTTCCGCCTTAATGGCTTGGATTTTGATTTCCTTCTCATTCTCACTACTTTTCATCCCAACTACAGTTGATCTCAACAGTGACGCCTCAGAATTTGAATCTACCAGATCATTCAAAACTTTGCTCAAATCATCCGGAGCTGAGACACCTGGCCTCAAGCTCAGCAACTCGAGCAATCCCAAAGCTCTAGTCTCAGACTCTAATTCATCCACCCTCTTCTGTAGCTCGGTTTTCTCATTGCTGGAAGTATTAATTGACTGCTTCAGCTTCTCCGCCCTCTCATTGATGACTTCATTCTCATTAACTAGTTGGCGGAACACATCAATCTTCGCGCTTAGTGCAGAGATTTCTAATTAAGCATTATAGGCCTCTCTGCTATTTACTGAATCATCCGCCATCACTAACACAATAGCCAAAACAACCACAACAAAAATCAAAATCAAAATAACAATCACCTAAGCTAGGAATTGAGAAACCTAACCTTTCTCTGTTTCTCAACAACACAACGAACTGAAGAAAAAAAAGGAAAAAAATGAGCTTTGGTACGCGTACTTTTCCCCTGATTTGGAGGCAGAATCGGCTTTACATATAAAGAAAGGACCGTAGAGTCGAGAGTGAAAGAAAATGGAAAGCAAAACGACAAATGAAGCGGCGATACCTTTGTGATTGGAAAGCCGACTGAACTTGACGGAGAAAACTTGAAATGTGAAATCGATGGAAGATTATTTGAGTTCAGTTTTTGAACAAACGGACGCCAAGGAAGGTCCTTGGGAATAAAATGCTTGTGTGAGTTGTTTGATGGTTGGGAATTCGGATACTGATCTTCTGCAATGAGAGAGATAGGGTGGGAATGCATTGCATTGTATCAGTGCAAGCAGTGCAGGATGTTCGGTGGCCTTTTAAGCAAGCTGGGAGATATAAGATGCGGAGTGGTTATCGTAGATTGGTTGGGAAAGTTGGGCTTGATGGATGGGATGGACGAGCTTAGGGTTTGAGATTTTAAGCTAAGCTAAAGGTTTTTCTTTTTCTGGCAATTGTGTAGTAGTAGACGTGTTGAGGTTGGGGAGGGGTGTGTGTTGTGTGGTGACTGATGAGTATAGCCTAGAGGGAGACACTAATGAGTAATGATAGATATATTGCAGAGGATGATGCTAATGATGATAGATATAAAAGCCACACAAATTTTGTCAATCAGATTTGTTAGTTATCCTGCCCAAGAAATTTAGATTTTTTTTTCTTTTAAAATTACTCTTTTAAATGGATAGCGATATAGAGATGTCAGACGATGTTTAAACAATTAATAAGTATCATTTATCAATACAATGTTTAGTTTCCCAAGTTATGTACAACACAAGCAAACATGCTAAAATATAATGACTACATATTTTTGAAACTGAATTTCTGTGAGAAATTAGCTATAAATACTAGATATTTTATAGTGAAACTCCACATTTACACTCAACGGAGAAAGATCAAGAAACAAGAGGTGATATTTTCTTTTCTATTATTTTGAAGGAGCCATACTTTCTCCTTAATATTTATACAGTGATGCTCATTCAACTAATCAACTGAGCTCCTTCTGTTTTGCTTACATCTCAGCCCTGTGATCATTCTCACTGCTCTCCAGTTATCATTCTCATTCTCACTGCTCTAAAGATGTTGCAGAGATTTAAACACAAAGGTTGTCATGTCCAGGAAACCGGGAGTAAAGAGATAATATATAGATGATTAACTCCTTATTATCAAAAAAAAAAAAACTCCTTATTAAATACAATATATATATATCATTAGTTAATCATTTGCAAATTATTTTCAACAAAATTGGAGGAATCTGAAAATATACAGAGATAATATATACTCCCTAGATGATTAATTCCTAATCAATTAACAAGACTCTTGTTAACTAAAAAGTAGCAGCAGAGGCACACATTAACTACACTGTTAATCTGTGAAGACACTGCCCACTGAGAAGAACAATGTTAATATAGTCTTGATATAGATTACTACACTGTTAATCTGTTATATCTCCTTTCTTTCCCCAAGAATCACACACAGATAAAGCAGCATTCTCACTTTCTCAGGGATGTGAAATTGGCTAATTAGTAAGGAAGAATTCTCAAGCATCTCAGGAAGACTTAAGAAAAACTCAGAAAGTGAATTACCAAGCATCTCAGGCAATATACTTATATACATACAAATGATACAATGATACAAATACAATACGAAATAATTAAGAGAAAAATTTGTTAGTAAATTAAATACATACAAATTTCATTGATTTACTTATAAATCCTTTTATTGATAAATTTAATTTTTCTTATAGTGTATCACCCTCACTACTATATTATCGCTCAATATTATATTATCGTTACTTGATATTCATATTTATACTTTTATTATATGAAGAAATAATTTGATTAAAATAATTTGGTATTTTATAACTCAAAAAAAAAAATACTTGAATTTGAACATATTTTCTAATTTTAAAAAAAAAATTTGAAAAGTTGAATATAAGATGAGAAATATAAAACATATGTTTTCATTCTAATTAATATCACTATCAAGAAAAGGCTACAGTTGAAATCATCATCACATACTATTTTTTCCCCCTTTTTTTAAAAAAAAAAAAATCCCTAAATATAACTAAAACCCTCTACCTTTTCTCAGTTTTAGAAAAAATAGGGATATATATATGATATCAAAATTCCATCATCATAAATATAACTATTGTTTTCAGTCGTCAACTTATTTGTCCTCTCAATATAATGCTTTTTGAAAAAGTCAACAGTGTGGATTGGTGGCAAAAAAATCATTGTATGTACTATGCCAATTAAAGAATAAGACAAAATTGGTGACAAGGTTTCATATCAACCAAAAAGTTGAAGAGATAATGATATATTGTAATTATTCAATGAAAATCACATCATTTTGAATCCACAAGTAAACAAAGAGGAAATAGTCAACTTCTTTTCTGCAATATATCATATATGTACTTCATAAGAAAAAAAAAAAAAAAAAAAAACCAACTGCAATTTACAAGGTTATTAGGCATCTCTAAAATGTTTAATAATATATTCGATTGTTTAATTTGAATTGATTTTGTCCCTATAATTTATAGGTGAAATTAAACTATTTAAGAAATATTATAGGTCTAATAATAATCTTTATTATTGTAATTGAGATTACTCATAAGTATCATTCATGTTACGTATTGAGAGAATAACATACATGCAATGATTTATATATCAATTATATCGTACTCATTGTTTAAGGCTAGGAAAACATAATACATGCACTTATTTTGTTAGTATTTTCAGTTATAATCCCTTCGAACTTAAGACATGTGACTACCAGCTCCGATAATATATTAAAATGTATACTTTTGGTACATGCATCGATCCAAGACACCCCAAAGGGCAGAAGACGCCTATAGCCTCACCCTCAACATCTTAGCACCATAAACATCTAGTATAGCCGGCCGGTCAAGTGAGAGAAGATCCATGATATTAAAATGTATACTTGGTTTAGTTTTTTTTTTTTTTTAATTAAATTATTAATAATATTATAATTTATTATTTTATATTTATCATGAGCAAAATCCACATAGGTCCAAAAATGGCCAATATTTTCCTCGTAGAGTCATAGGCATTCACTGAATAACGTTAAAAAAATGAAAAACTGTCAATAATGCCTCGATTCCTCTTTGATTTTGTAGTAGAAGAAATGGGTAATAAGGTCCCACTTCAAATGTTTGCATCCACAGAATCCAATAAAATATTAATAAGGTTTCAAAAACTCCAACAACTAATGTATGAGGAATTTATTCAATAGTAAAGTTTGATAAAACTACACATTAAATATCTATGTTTGCCCATCCAGATGACGTGTATTTATGGACAAAGATATATGTATTAGGGTGATATATGTATTAGGGTTTTATATATTTTGTTTTGTTTTGTTTCTTTATTGTGATAAGAGAAATCTGCAAATACTTTTCGTGGGTATATATGCACAATATAAATTCCGCCTTGTAGTCACAAGGAAGTAAATCGGTCCCGTTGTTCATAACTGACTGGCTCAAACCAAGAAAGTTAATAGGTTGCTTTCCCGTTGAGTCAAACTTGGAACCTTATAATTATCAAGCCAACAATCTAATCAAAATGGTTAGAATTTTATATATATTGTTCGTTATATCCCATGGTAAGTACAAGAGTAAATATTTTTTTAGAAAAAAAAAAGTAAGTTATTTTTAATAATATGTTCTAGTTACCCTATGAATTAGTTATTGTTATCATATATCTATTATTAAAGTGTATATATATATCATCATTAAGTAAATAAAATAATGAGATCGAAATCAAACTTTTGATTCCTTAATTAGTTCCAAATTATAAATGTAGTCCCTATCTTCTAATTATTATAAATTTAGTCCTTCAATTGTTGACCTAATTGCAAATCTAATACTTATCTTTTAATTGGTGTTAATCTAATCCTTCAATTATGTTGTTGACCAAATTGCAAATTGTCTTTCAATTATTGGTCAAGTTGCAAATCTACTACTTTCGATTAAGGACTATATTTGTCGACTAGATTCAAAATTAAAGGGGTAAATTTGCAATAATTAAAAGATAGGGATTATATTTGTAATATTAGATCAATAATTGAAAGATTACATTTTTAACCATTGAAAGATTAGGAAGCCGGGCTGCATTTGCAATTCGAGAATAATTATGATGAGATCAAAAGTATATATATTTTAAAAAAAATAAAATAGATATATAAATACTTTTTTTTTATCAAAGATATATAATACTTATTGATCTGTTTGCCTTGTGACTTTAACTTGCAGATTACAAGAAGGTAAATCAACCGGAAGTCAAACTTGAAACATTGTGGTTACCAAACTAACTGTCTAACCAACTTGGCTAACTGTCATCCCTCACTCCGAATATATACCGTGTATTAATAATATAGGCATATCTCTTTAAAAATATATATATAAGGATATGATTGGTTCATTTGAATCAAAGGATAATCAAGACAAATGTTACCAATTATTATGGTGTTATTAGTTTTGTACTGTAACTGAAAATTGGTAAAAGAAAAACGTTAAGAATAAAAAATAAATAAAAAATTACTACAGTCCAAGATTGTAGATGCATATATAATTATTGATGGACACAATATAATATATGAAGAAAAGGACATCCCATACCTTTAGATGAGAAGAATTATAGATAACACTCTTGTCAGCTCATAGGATTGGATTTATTAATAATTTCAAGAAGCAATAATTACATTACTTGAAAACTGAATTTAAATAATTTTAGATACATTAATTAATTATAAGCCCATAAATAATATTTTTCAGGAGACATAATGGCAAGCAATAGATTGAGCAGAATCCTAAAAGAGACAAAGATTAGACAAAAGTGAACATTACATTCATAAATATATCCAAAACAAATTTATATGGGTCATACACCAAAATAAATAAATAAAAAAGAAAAATAAAATAAAACCCCAAACCAAAACCAAAACCAAAAATTATATTATATATATCTTTAATGTCCCTAAAAAAAGACCTTGCATTTTTTTATTTTTATATTTTTAGATCTTTTACAGTTTACTCACAAGAATGATAAAAGGGACAAGACATATTGACATGCAACAACATAAGTACGTACTAGGGTTTTTAAAACTCTAGTTTAGGGTTGATGTCTTGATGACATACATTAATCAAAATTAATTATAATTTATTAAAATGCCCTCTTAAATTATTGCAAATTTATTATATAAAAAAAAAAAGCAAGCATATTTGATGGTGATTTTACCATTTTGTCCCCAGAAACCCTATTCAAGAAGATTACATCTCAAATCTGGTTGGCAGCATTGTCTGTTCTTCATTAGTAGTAGTAGCAGTAGTAGTAATAGTAGTCTTCTTTTTCTTCTTCTTCTTGTATGGGATCCCTCTTGCTTTAGCCTGGGCATCTCTGACTTCCCGGAGATAGACTCGGATAGCGCCGCTGGCGAAGGGGTTGGTCTCTGGGGAGCCGCCGTTCTCCTCGAAGGCGGCTCTGAGGCGGCCAATGAGCGCGTCGAGGCTCCCCCAAGCTTGCCTGAGCGGACACGTGCATGGGCCGGCCGGTTCGGGCTGCCCGAAAAACAAGCACCCTTGCAAATGCACCTTAGTCTTTCCGAACTGGTCGAGGTAGGCCAGGAAATCTAGGACGTGGGTGTAGTCGCAGTGGGATAACGGCACCGGCGGCCGTTGGTTCCTCAGATACTGCCCGAACGTGTTCCAATCCCGCCGCTTCTGCGACTCGTACCGGCTCAGCTGAACCGGCTGCTGCTGGGGAGCTTGTCGGGATGATGATGATGATCCTTCCCCTGACGACATCATCGTATGCTACGTAGTTAACGTTCGTTGTCTGATCTTTAAGGTTTGAGATCGAAGTTTTGTCAATGGCGAAGTGGGAATTATATTGGATTTGAATGGGAATGGATGATGAGATATTAATGAAATCATGGGGGAGAGAAGATCAGAGATTAGAGATATATGAATGGGGCCAAATTAAAGAAAGTGCTTTAGGTGCCCTCTTTTTCTTCCTACACCACATTATTTTCCACCTTTAATTGTACTATTAGCATTAAGTATGGCTTTTTAGAATATAATTAAAAAATTAACAATTTTCTTAATTTAATTATGAGTTAATTCTATTTTTAGTTCTAGATTTATTGTTGACATTCCACTTTTAGTCCTTTTTTTGTTTTTTTTTTTCAAATTATCCTTCTTTGGTCCTAGTATTATTGCGGAATGACCATGTTTTGTCCTCCATCAACAAATAAATTTCGTAAAATACAAGGACATTTAGGTTTTCAATTATGATTTTTTTTTCAAAAAATAAAAATAAAAAATAGCGGGGTTAACCCATTTTATATAAAAATGATCAAAATGGTCTTGTATTTAACAATATTTCAATGATTTTGTTGACGGATCGGATGACTAAAAATGATAATACCACAATAATACTAGGACAAAAAATTGATGTTATAAAAAAAGAATGACTAAAAGTGAATTGTCACCTATAAATCTAGGAAAAAAATTAGAATTAATGTAACTCATCATTTAATTATGCTAGCATAGCTAGCATCATATCATCCCACATATATCATCAATCATTATCCAAGAGTATTAGCAAAAACAGTAACTCTGGTTGAATCCACCATCCTTAATTCCCTTAGTTAATTAGCTAGTTGGTTGAATTGGCTGGATGTAGGTAAGTAAGTAACATACACGTCTCAAAAAGTTAAAACACAGTACAAAAGTAAAACAAAATAAACCCGACAGCAAAACATAGTATTCATATGCTATTCTTTATAAAGTGATGGAATTTTGTCGTTTGATGTAAGTAACATGTATTTAAGACATAATTAAAGGTGGATTTATTAAAGTTGGACACAAAAAAAGAACGTATGACTTGTTTAGTAATGGAGAAATTTGTCTCCTTAATGACTAGTGTAATAAGTACATGACTTGCATCGTTTAAGACAAGGTTAAAAGCAAAGTTAATTATCAAATGAACATTTTACTTTCCCACAAAGATAAATATTTTACTTATTTACCATTTCCTTGTAATGGGTACGCAGTTAAAATCTTAACACACACATTATTATATTCATATTAACTATTGAGATGATGATATTCAGACAAATTTATCTGTATATTTAATTTATATCTAAATCCCACTTTATAAGTTAATGACCAAATATTGATAGTTTATATTTGATCCATCTGCTAGCTAGGATTTTTATTTTACTTTACTTTTGTTGATTTTTTAAATGATAATTATTTTATAAAATTTTAATTACTTTACTTTTGTTGATTTTTGTATATTTTATAAGAGTTTATAAAAGTCTTATATCACAAATATGTGAAATAGAATTATATATATATATATATATATATATATTAAAAAAATCTACAAATGTCACTAATATGATTTATAGTTTTATACTATTATCTTAAAACTAAACATCAATCACTAGTAGTTGACATTTGATTGCAATATAATTTACAATAATTCAATATATATAATACTCTCAACAAATGATGATGGACTAAACACGTTAAGAATTAAAGATGCAATAATATACAAAACTCTTTCTTACCATTATGTGTCTTAGGCTTTTCCATTAATTGACAAATCGTCATCGCATGGGCATTTTTTTTTTTTTTGCGGCAGTAACCCTCCTCCTTGCATGCACATGAAGACTAGAATATGACCGTGGACTAATTAGTTACACGACTCGTGATTTATTTCTATAGTAACTTTAAGACAGGGTCCTGTAAATTTAAGATTATTAGTCCGGTGAAGTTGTGATCACTTAATTTTAAAAAATAAAATAAAGTAAAAAAAAACACCTGTCTTGGGTAAAAATGGAAGCTGTTATATATTGAGGGGTCAATTTTCCCATTTGGAAAAATGGAAATTTGTTACACCGTTACACTCGATCGCAAGCAGTAACTCTGGTTGAACCCACCAGGTCACACCTATGAGTCAATCTTAAATACATCATTAAAATGATTTATGCAGTAATTAAATATAAAGAGTCATAGCCAAGGACCTTGTGGTCCAGTGGCATCAAACTCTTCATTTTATACGGGAGGTGGTGGGTTGATAGTATTCAATATATATATATATATATATATATATATAAAGAGTCATACTATATTTTCTCACTAAAATTACTTTCTAATATTCACCACTAACGCATCGTATTTTATTGTGTTATGTGAACTTAATCTTTATCAACTCTTGATGATGTACATGTCAATCAAATTAATAAGTAGTCAATAAAAATATATAAGGTTTTCAAAAATTGTATTAATAAAACCATGTCAAGAATGAATGTCAAAGATTTTTATACAAAAAAAAAATAGTATATTATCTTTAATTCTTAGGTATATTTTAATTCTATGGATATATTTCCCTCTTAATGGGTATAAAGAAGAGACTAACAATAGTAAAATCTTAGTCTGAACCCAATGGGGTAGCTCAAGTGGCAAGTGAACTCTCTTTGTGGGGAAGAATTTCGGGAGAACCCTGCGAGTTCGATTCGCACAAGTGACGATTCCCCCTGGGCCAGCTCCTGTGCCTCTCGGAGCGAACGTGGGTGGACCTGGACCGTTAAACGGACAAAGATAGACCTCGTAATGAATAAAAAAATAGTAGAATCTTAGTCCCATTTCCTTTTTTATTATTATTTTTTATTTTTTAAATTGACTCCTCCAATCATCTCCTGCATGCTATCATATTAGATTTCATCTCCTGCATGCTATCATATTATATTATCATGCTGACTAGTACTGAATCCAAAAGATTTTGATGAGTAGTCACACTTGTGTGACACAACCTCACAAATCTTAATCCGTGAGACGGGTCGAATCTATAATAGTTGTTCGTTACTTAATAGAAATCATAATTCGTTGGGAGAAGAAATTATAATATTTATTACAGAAAATTTAACACCAATTGAAAATAATTAAATTGTTACTTATAATAGATATATACTATTTAGGGTATAATTAATTGTTACTAATGATAATATTGTAATATTTACAATATTTTTCAATCACATACAATTATAAGGTTAAAAGTTGACTTGTTCAAAGTAAGCCTGAACTGAGATGAGATTCAAATCTACGGCCTTTCTTATGAAAAGTAATAATAATGTCATCAAACCATGATGTGAATTCAATAGTTTAATTATTCACATAACTAATAAAATCCACCCTTCAATTGTGTGCTTGATGGCGTTTTCACCTGACCTTCATGAAATCGGTTTACTCTAGCTAATGCCTAAATTCAAAATTCATTTATCTCAAAGGCATCAAATCACAATCTTTAAGGATAATTTAGAGTTATTTCAATGTTGATTAGCTAGGGAGCTTTTTCTACTCGACAAGAAGAGAAATGCAATTCCCATTGTGATAATTTGCTTCCAATTAAAATGTCTTGGACTTATGCTAATTTCAGAAAAAAAAAACCAAAAAAAAAAAGAAGAAGTATTATGCATATCCATATTATAAGGTAAGCTAAAAGTTTCACAAATTTTAAATGCCAATTAATGATTGTACTAAATTCATTAGCTCTATTAGTTTGTCCTCGCTTAGCTTCATTAACATATCAGCGAACCAGTTTGCTCATACTTTGGTTAGAGTAGTTGACACTTAATCTGGTCCTATGATTTTAGAGTTTTCTCTCTATCGAGTACATTTTGCATCTCATTCATTAATATATTTTCTTCCTTGTTGATTTAAAAAAAAAATTAATTTAACTAATTTTTTCAACAATAAAATTAAATCACCTCAAACAGTTCAAAAGTCAATATAATATTATCTTTTGTGACAATAAAAATAGAATTTCCTCTAGACACACATAATTGTGTAGACAGTATCACTAGCATCGCCGGCACTGCTAATGATGCTTAATGATAATATAATCCAACTGCCTTGATTCTTGTCAGTGATGTTTTTGTTTTTATTAGTAGACTTTTCTTTTTGTTTCATATTTCACATTCTTGATTTGTTATTTAATCTTTTTTGCAATGTTTATTATTTGATGCTAATTTACATGAGTTTCTTCATTAATTTTTACATTTTTTGACATTTTAAGGTTAACTGTGCAGTAACAAAGTTATATTCTTTCTAGCCATCATTAGCAACTAAGTGCGTTGTAAACGTGTGACAATCATGATATGAAATGTTAGACAAAGATAAATTACCTGTATATTCCTATGATTTAATTTTACTCGATGACCCCAATTTTCACTTTGATTAAAATATTAATCTACCAATAGAGTGATAGCTAGCTAGGTTTTCATTAAAATTGAAATTTTACGTTTCAATACTTTCTTCGTAAACATTTGTGTGAACGACCTTAAAAATGAGTTTGAGTGTTCCAAAGAGTGGAGTGTTCAATCAAGACTTTTAAATTTTAAAGACTTTAAAGTGATGGATTTTAATTGACTTTATAGACTTTTTTAGAATTGACTTTTGTAAACTTTTCAAGAATCTTTTAAATTTTCATCAACTTTGTAAGTGTCTATAAATATTCGTAGGACAAACATTTATAGACTTTTAACAAAATTTTCATATTAAAAAGTCTACAAAATTCATTAAAACTTTAAATTAAATACACTCTTACAAACATTCTATAACTTCTATTAATATATTATTTATAATTTTTTTACAAACATATATTTTTATAAATCATAAATAAATTACTGCATATTATGTCTTTTTACACTTATCAGCTAAACTTATGTCTTTAAAAAAAAATCAGCTAATTTAATAATTAATTTTACCAAACACTTTAGTTTCGATCAATTGGTTAATTTCTTAGCCTTAATTTTGATCAAAGACTATAGTGGATAAGAAGATTCCTTTCTAGCAATTAATCATTATTTAGATTTACATTTGATGAGCATTACTACAATTATTTATTTGTTTAGGAATTTATTGTACATTATCAAGAACATTTGTATTATTTTTGCGTATTTTGTTAAAAAAAAAGGTTATGTTATTCTTCTTTTGAATATTATTAAATTTTTTTCAAATTTTTCTTTGTTATTTACAAGAATGCTTTGTTTGATAACAACTTACACACTTTGAATTTTTTATTTTTTATTTTTACAATATTATAGTTGCTAGCTTTCTAAGTTTCTATAGAATAATATTATTTAAAAATCTTATAACAATAACAACAACAATAATATATTATTATTATTATAATATATTTTGTATAAGGGTATTTATATCTTTTTAAAATATATTTCATTTCTATTTCTTAGATCATCCAAACACTAGAATACCATTCATAAAGTCTATTCCTTCAACGAACCAATTAAACAATAGAATTCAATTCTTATTTTATTTTTGCTTATTATTCCATTCCTTATGGAATAACATTTCAAGTAACTTTTTGCATTTTTTAACTTTAATTTGTGGGCCCAATCAACTAAAAAAAACATTTTACTATTCTTGCCATACCTTATCTGTCAAGCCCATTGCAGAGGGTATTGTTAGTGCAGTTTACCTCTCATGTGTGGCTTGTGTGCTACTGCTTTAGGAGTCAAGTTTATCTAGTGCACACTCTCAAGTAGCGGTTGTGAGTTTCCCTCGTCACCCAAACAAAACAAAAATGTTTACCAAACGATCATGTTATGTGTATGACCAAGTTAAATAGTATTTTTTTTGAAACCAGTTAAATAGTTAAAGTTAGCCAAATAAGCTTTTTTTTTCTATATATAATTATATATACTTAGATGATTTTAGTTTCGCCGAACTAATTAATCCTAAACCCATAGGACCCCACCCCTAGAGTCACTGCAAAGATAAATCGTGAGTCACGCAATATATTCAGCCTATCGATCAAACACTATAAACTACTTTTTTTTTTTGACTAATAAGATGTTTACCAAACTCTTTCAATATTTTATAGTGGGCAAAAGGGTCAAATAGACCCATGTACTAACACTGATTGTTCATCCAGCACCATGAACTAAAATATGGTCCATCTAAGTCATTATACTCCTAATTATTTTTCATCTAGCATTTTTAGCCCATTTCTAACAAGTAACACATCTAATTTGTTGACATGGAAAAATAAAATAATAAAAAATGATGACATGTTATTTATATGAATGTTTTGGATGATTTTACCCTATTTCATTAATGAAGAAAATGATTTCTTGCAATGAAATAGGGTAGAAATCAAAGTTGTTATATAATGTTTTAATTACAGTGACTGTGTATGTATAGTGGGATATTCAAAATTGTTTGGCAATGAAATTCCATGAAAATCGATATATTAAAATTAAATATAATAACTTAAGATATTATATTGGGTAAATTTTATTATTTTTTAAAAAATAATTTAATTTTTATATAACAATTTTCATGGAATCTCATTGTCGAACGACACTGAATACCCCGCTATACATATACAGTACACTGTAGTTGAAACTTTATATAACAACTTTGATTTCTGCCCTATTTCTTTCCAAGAAATCATCCAAAAATACAATATCTTAAGTTATTCAATTATCCAAAAATCCAAAAACATTAATTTATTTTTAAAATAAAATAAAATTTACCCAATACAATATATCTTAAGTTATTATAAAAATAATTTAATTTTCGTATATCGATTTTCATGAAATCTCATTGCCGAACGATAGTGAATACCCCACTATACATACACGCATGTAGTTAAAACTTTATATAACAAATTTGATTTCTACCCTATTTCATTGCAAGAAGTTAATTTTTTTTTCATTAATGAAATATGGTAGAAATCATTCAAAACATCCATATAAATAACATGTCATCATTTTTTCTAATTTTATTTTTCCATGTCATCAAATTAGATGGGTTACTTGTTAGAAATAGGCTAAAAATG
>NC_044916.1:26028331-26136195 GCF_003576645.1 Ipomoea triloba | reverse complement strand
TTTCCATGTCATCAAATTAGATGGGTTACTTGTTAGAAATAGGCTAAAAATGCTAGTTGAAAAATAATTAGGAGTATAATGACCTAGATGGACCATATTTTAGTTCATGGTGCTAGATAAACAATCAATGATAGTACATGGGCCTATTTGATCCTTTTGCCTTTATAGTGATATGACTAAGTTTGAATTCTATCATAACTAATCGTTAGGACAATATATAAGGCAACATGACACTCCTTTCAAAAAACCGATATGCTAATTAAGAATTTCCAGGTCCTAATTAAATAGTTCTTCAACTGCCAACATTTATTAGGTCACTTTTGAGGATAACTTTTTCCTTCATATTCTTTTTTTTTTTTTTTTAATACTATTGACTCTATTACAATACAGTATCTGTTCATAACTACTTTCTCAACTTATTGAAGCCAGAGCCAATATTGCCTCCATTTTCCTTCATATTCTAAACCCCCTTTCTTCCTTCTGTCTAATCTTTCTCTTGATGTTAATTGCATTCCATGGCCTAGAGGATACCACTCCAAATGTCATATATATGATTGTAACGTTCTACCTTAATAAAACTACTTCGGAATGAGTAAATTAATTTCATTACGCGACGTGTAAGATGAAAATAAAAAAAGTTAAATAATAATGTTAGGCCACTGACACATTATACTTAAAATAAAAAATAAAAAATATTTAAAACACATAAAATTTTGGTGAACTAATACTCTAATAGTAGTGGAAAACTGGAAATTATGGCAACTCATCAAGTTTGATAAAGAAAATGGAAATTTGATTAGAAGTGTGACTGATTGAAATGTACAAACAAATTATCTTATTGTTGGGAAAAGACCCATATGGAGCCAAAAGTCTAATAATTTTATGTCTAAGACTGTTCCTTATTATCTACTTTTCTGTTTAATTTCTGCTTGTTACTTCTCTTTTGGTGTATTATAATTGCAAGTGATTAATTAGTCTGAACACCTTTTAACCAACTCCTAATAGCAACTGTTTATATGTAGACACACTTAAATTATACTCCGTAATGTTTAAGAAAATATTACAATATTATATTCTACTATGAAAAAATCAAATAAAAAGGTAAGAATTTATTTTTAAAAATATCAAATATTGTATTGTTTTTTCTTTCTTTTTTTTTAAAAGAAAAATGATACTTTCCCCTCTTAAATTTACATCTTGACATGGAAATATAATAAGAGTACGTGTGCTTATTAACTAGAAAAAATCTTAATTATTTCAGTGACATAAAAATTTGGAGAAAGGAAAATAAAGAATATGCTTGCTTATACATTTAAAATTTTTTCAAAAAAAACATTAAAAATATGGAGAATGAAAAATTAAAGAAAGAATAACAAAGATTTGAAATAATTAATTAAATTAAATCTAATAAAAAATTCTTTATATTCATTGGTCACTCATAAATTAGTTGACCTCACGACAAGTTAAAAAAATAAAATACTTATTATCACGGGACTATGATATGAATCACACAAAACAAAGAAACACACAACTCTAACATGTTTGGTTCACGGGATGAATTTTGAGATAATAGGAATGCTATTCCATAGAATGGAATAGACAATGAATAGAATATAAATTGTATTCTATTCTATTGTTTGGTTCGCGGGAGGAATAGACTTAGGAATTTTATTATAGTGTTTGGTTGGATTAAGGAATAGAAATGAAATATGTTTTAAAAGACATAAATACCCTTATAAAATATGTAGTACTAGTAGTAGTAATAGTAATAATAATAATAATAATAATAATAATAATAATACAAAACAAAATTATATATAAAATAATTCTTTAAAAGAAAAAACACAAATGTAAGTTTTTGATCCCATATCGGTAACTCAAAAAGAGGAGCTCATTTTTAGCTCCTCTATATAAGAGAAGCAATGCTTCTCTTTTGAATTTAACAACAGGATGAGGAAGCCTTAAAGAGCCAAAAGCTCTTTCATTTAAGGAGCCTTAATTGCTCTTAGTTACAAGTTTTTTTTTTAAAAATAATATAGGGGCCTTTTGGGGAAAGGAAAATCTTTCTCCAAAACGCCATGGGGTAAAATTAGAAATAGCAACTTTAAGTTATTCCTGAGAACTTATGAATAGGTTAATACCTAGGGAGGAAGGAAAATAGATCATTCCTAGGAACATTATTCCTAAGAATAGAAATTTTTACCAAACAAAAGAATATGTCTATTACTAGGAATACTATTTCATTTCAGACCTATTCAGCAAACAAAACGTGACATAAGCCTCTGAACTAGATACTCTCTTAGGATGTGTAATGCCCTCCACATCCCCTCGAAGGGGTACGGTTAAGGGGACTCCACCCCAAACTCCAAAAGCCCCATGCTCTTGTCGACAAGAAAGTTTAGGCAGAGAGTTCCAACTAACAAGGCCAAATTGATGTCCCACGTGCACCAACTGTCCTATTGTCATCTTATCAAGCGTTGCACTCCAAAGTCAAATTAACAATAGGCCTCCAAAGCTTCTTTTTTTTTTTTTTTTTAATGTGAATATTAAGAATGAAGTGTAGTATCCTTATTTTTTAAATATCGCGATTGAATTAATTAGTAATATATTTCTAACGCTTTGAATTATGGCAAATCATACCATGGACTGTAGTTTATATTGCATTGTAGATCTTGATTTAAAAATAACCTTTAGTATTTATATTTGTAATTAGTTGACGCATTTTATACCCGCAGTTTACATGCAGTTTATGTACTTGTAACTATTATATTATGTGTCCGCAATTATCAAGTTATTTGTTTACATGTACAGAAACTGTTAAATGTAGATATAGAATGTTTTAACTGAAGGTGCAGATTTTTTGTATTAGGGTTCACAATGCAATATGAACTCTGGTATATGATATAGCAATTGATCAATTACACCCAAATATAATAGAAATTCAATTATTTTTCTCAACGGCATAGGAAACATATTATACAACGCAAATTGAAATGTGTTGTGGTAAAACTTTATATTATTCCCCTCCCATCCTTGAGAATATTATATAAGTTGTCATTATTGATCAAATAATTAGAGCAAGTTGATCTGGTTGCATGTCACCATCTACAAGGGTTTCCCTTTATGGAGTTCTCTTATAGTTTAGGAAACAAAATAATAAATAAAGCATATTTAATTGGGAGAAATAATATATGGCCGGCCCCCCACTTTCCATTTTTTTTTTTTTAAATAACCCCACTTTCAAGTTAACCTTTCTCGCTCTCCGGATTTTGGGGGAGAAATGTTGAATTATGCGATTTAAGTTGTTACTAGTTAACATCATTAAACCTTAAATTGCTAATTATTTCATTAATTTAAACCACTTAACACCACAAAGGTATACACACATACGTGTCTTCAGTTATTGCCACTTTGATCTTTCTTTTTATTTTTTATTTTTTTTATTAGTGCATTAATTCAATTTTGTCCAAATGATATAAATTGATCTCTTGTGTTATTAATTATTCTTATTACCTTAATTTTACTTTTTTTTTTTTGTGTCAAAATTGCAATAATTTAAGCAAATCGATTTAAAAAAAATATTCTTCAATCAATATTTAGCTCCTGATGTTACAATAAAATCTTTTATGTTTATTACTATACTAGTTTTATACGCGCATTGCGCAAATGGGTTAATGCCCAATGTTTATATTTAAATAAATATTTGAAAGTATATCAATGCAAGATTATATATGAGAAGTTTATACATAGGCAATTGAATGTTGAATTTTTTTATTTAAATATCTAACTCAAAGTATATGAATCCAAGATAATATAGAAAATTCATTATAATTATTACTAAAATAAATGTTTGCAACCTTGTAAAATCGATAGTCTAAATATTTGGTCTAAAAATGATAGTCTAAATAAATACTACTTTTCATTTGAATTTTTATAAGTGTTTTTAATTCTCTTTTGAGTAACATTGTCATTGTCTTCATCTTTACTATTTGTTCTCTTCCTTTTTGTTGGTAGTGTGTTATTTGCAATTCGGTTATTGTTGGTAGCATAGATGACAACGTCATGCAATGAGATTATGATATATGAGCTATGGACTTTCCTTTAGGTGTTCTGCTTGGGGTTCATTTGGTTCAACCATTATTGTTAAATGAGTTATTGTGGATAAATAAATCCCTAGTTTAAGAAAAAAGATTAAATAAATTAATAAAATTTTGAATATTTAAAATATTATATATTCCAAAGATATTAAAATGTAGTTTCTCGCTTCAATTTGCTGGGTAATGAGTTATTTAAGTACTTTCATTGTCAACAAATCCCCCAAGTAGTTAATATGATTGGTTTCAAATTATTCTTTTTTATTTTTTTCATGGTATTAAAGAAATACATATGTATCATTTTTTAGTGTAACTACTAATTTATTTAATTCAATAAGAGTAAAATAGAGCGATTCCGCTTCAATTTGTTGGGTTATTTTAGTATTCTCTTTGTCAACCAATCCCCAAGTAGTTAATATAATTAGCTTCAAATTATTTTAAATTTTTTTTGTCATAGTATTAATAAAATGCTTGGTAAATAAATATATAACATTATTTTGTACTATAACTTTGATATTTAATTACAAGATATTGTAAAAATAAGATAATGGACAAGGAAATGAATATCAGTTGATAAATTTGAATATAAAGAATCTTTGCATGAGAGAAAATAAAGACAATATAACTAATGAAATTATTTCTCTTATTTAATTTAATTTTTTGATAATGAATAATTTTTTTCAAATAAAGGTATTGTAGACACATAATTCTAAATTAAAGAAATACATATGTATCATTTTTTGTTGTAGCTACTAATTTATTTAATTTAATAAGAGTAAATAGAGTGAGAAACATAATAATTATGTCAAATTTGATTGAGATGAGGTTCGAACCTAAGACTTTTCTTATAGAAATTAATGGGTAAGTTAAAAGTTAACGGAATATTAACGGAGAAGAGAATATTTAACGGAAAACTTAACGGATAATCATAAAAGTAAGGTTAATTAATTAGGTAATCTCTATTAATAATATTAATATGAATTATCTTAACCATCTATTTGATTAAATAATTCATCTGAACCATCCATTTGATTAAATAATTTGACCGCCATTTTTTCTACCCATTTTAGGTCTAAACTCTCTTTGGCTCTTATTAGTATAGTAGATGTGAATTGATCAACTTCAATACGAATTAAAATCTCATCAATTACACTGATCATTTTTTTTTTGGATAAATTTACAGGGTCTTTCTCTCCGTCTGTTTAACTGTCCAGAGTCCACTCACATTCGCTCCGGGAGGCACGGGAGCTGGCCCAGGGGGAATCGTCACTTGTAGGAATTTCTCTCCGTCCGTTTAACGGTCCAGGGTCACTTGTAGGAATTTCTCTCCGTCCGTTTAACGGTCCAGGGTCCACCCACATTCGCTCCGGGAGGCACGTGAGCTCGCCCAGGGGGAATCGTCACTTGTAGGAATTAAACCCAGGTTCTCCCAAAATTCCTCCCTACAAAAAGAGCTCACTTGACACTTGAGCTACCCCATTGGGTTCAACTACACTGATCATTAATCGACTAACAAGAGTTTTTTTTAATGGCTAATTACATACTGGCCCTCCAGGGCTCCATTATATTGTGAAGTGTTTTCCTTAAGCATTGTCTCCTTCCAACATTATTATTATTATTATTATTATTATTATTATTATTATTATTATTATTATTATTATTATTGATGGTGAGAGAAACCCAGCAGCTACCATACAACACAATTATTATTGTACATATATATATATATATATATATATATATATGCACCGAGTGTATATTAGATAAAATTATTTATTCTCATTTGTAGTATAGGTTTTATAATTTCTAATCATGTATATTCATTTTTTTTGTCCCTAGATATTTTTCTAAATTCATTTTTCCTTTTTCCTTTTTTCTGTGTGTGTGTGTGTGTGTGTGTGTATATATATATATATATATAGACTAGTAAAAAAATCTTAAGCACCCGCCTAGGCGCTAGGCGCTCCTAGACCGAGGCGAATTGCTCCCTAGGCGTCCGCCTAGCGCCTAACTCGGCCGACTGGGCCGAGTTGGCGGCCGATTAGGTTGAATTTGGCCGAGTTAACTCGAGCGAGTCGGCCTTGTTAATTTTATTATTATATTTATATATGTTTAAATTTATTTATTTAGATAAGTAAGAGAAGTAAGATATATATAAAATATAATATAATATATGACATACACACACACATGAATTAATTTTTAATTTTTATAGGTCGCCGCCTAGAACCGCCTAGGCCCCGCCTAGACCGCTTAGACGCTAGGCGCTAGTCTACCGCCCGACTAGCGCCTAGCGCCTACTGCAACCATGATCTATGACATGTCATACCATATATTATCAAAAAAAATTATAAGTTAACAAGTGAAAAGAAGTAATACGCACACATTTTGTTTGTTTAATGTTGTAATTGTATTTTGTTAACACATTTTTAGTTCAATAGTTCAATTGTATAAACTTAATAAATTCAGTTCCTTATTTGATACTCTTAAAAAAATAAATTAAAAATATTTTGTAAAATTCAATGCGTATAATCTTTTTATAGTAATAGAGTTCGATAGTTGCTATTGACAGTAGTGATGGATCTCAACGCTGCATTATGCTTACTAGGGAGTCACCCATCTTGTGACTACTGTAAGTCAAGCGCGCACACTTAGTCACAGAGTTGTTTGACTATTTGAAAACCAATTGGTGATAAGTAGATAGACATTAATCATTTAACAGTATCCCTCCATGGTGAGCCATAGTGCCATGTCTCGAATCGAGTAGGGATTGAACTCGACCAACCCGGCCATGCCCAATAATCCCCCTCCCAGACCTACCGCAACCTTTGAAAATCAAGTCCAATTACGTAGCATACCCGACTCGGTCCTTAGCCTACGCACCCATCAATCCCTCCTGGGATTGAACTTGGCCCGAGCTACACCCACATTCTTCAATGGTAAGCCACAGCGTCATGTCTCGAATTGAGTATGGATTAAATTCGACCAACCCAGACAACGTCCAACAAGTAGTTATGACAATACAAGCTAGATGTTGTACGGTGCATCACTTAGAGAGAAAATAAAAATAAAGGATTAAAAAGAAAAGAAAAAGTATAAATAAAGGTTTAAGAAATATTAATCCGAAATTTAATGCTGTCATGCTTATGACGAAAAATAAAGTGCAATCTTTAAAACATAAGATACAAAATTACAAATGATATTGATGAAAAAAAATCCAAATTTTAAAGTAACGTTTTTTTAGTGACTTTTGTACCTTACTATCTTATTCGATACACATTATTATGTTTATTTGTCTATTTTATTATCCTACTATTAAGTTCAAATTATTTAGTAATCATAAAATTCATTTCTCCGCCTTTAGTTGAGTATATACTACTTGAAGTGGTTTAGTTGGCAAAAGTCTCAAAGTTATGGAACACTTAAAAAAAGATGTTATAAATTGTACTGTCAAAGTGGGTCGAAGCCTGCGAACCAACCCGCACTTACTCCCTTGTGTGGCGGGTTAGTGCTACACAAAAATAGCCCGCGACCCGCGGGCCAAGCCCTTTAAATTTTAATATATATACATACATACATACATACATATGTATGTATGTATGTATGTATTTATTATTTTTTATTTATATTTTAAAAAAATCTACGGGACCTGCCAACTCATGTGGAGCAGGCTAAAATATAGAAATCCTAGTTCATAGACCGACCTGCAAAAGCCCACTAAAATTTAAGCTTGTGGTGGGGCAGGCTAGCCTGCTTTTACAATACTAGTTATGAGGGTTCAAACCTCCCAAACCTTTTAATTGATAATACGAATTAATTGCTAGTAGGTAGTGAAGCTCAATGTTGGGATACATTACAATTGGGCCGATTCTGCCCAATACAACTTACACATTGGGTTGGCTTAGACATGTTTATTGGGCTATCTCAACAATAGACTAATTGACTTGAACACATTATTTTTTATAAATAAAATTAATTTATAAAAATATATATTGTTAAATGTATTCATTGGAATTATTGAAATAACACTCATATTAATATATTGTTCAATATATCTTTTCAATAATTGTGTGATATATTTATAGTAGTAACTTAATGAACCATTAGTAATGATTTAATAAATTTATAATAGTAACAATAATAATCTACGTTAGTAATTTAATGAACATACAATAGTGAGTTGATGCTATCTTTATCATTATAATTCTTTCTCACCTTCAAAAGCAGACCATATATATTGCAATATCAGCATATTTGCATTTTACTACTATTTCTTCTACGTTCATATATACAATTTTAACTTAATTCTAAGATATAATAATAATAATAATAATAATAATAATAATAATTAATAAATAAATAGATAATGTTTAAATTTATTATTACAAAGAAAAAGAAGTACAAAAGTGGCAAATTGTCAACAAAAGGGCTGACATGAATATATACTAGTTGAAAGAATTACAATTGTTGTCATTCTTCTCCTAAACTTCACTCATGTGATCCGTTGAGTTAAACATGCAGGCTAATTGTTGTCATTCTTCTCTCAAATTTCACTCATGTGACCCGTTGAGCTAAACATGCAGACAGTTATTGTCATTCTTTCAACTACTGGTTGAGGAAAAATAAAATTAATGGCATGAACTTGCCATGTCAAGTCGAAAATGGAAAATTGTAGGGATGAATTATATTGCGTCTAATGAGTAGTACTGACTTAATGAAACTGTAATATCTACTTAATAAATATGCCCGTATTAATTTGATATCAAATCCAACCACATGTAAAAAGGTTATGATTCAAATCTCCGTATCATCCAATAATCAAATATTATCATTTACATATTGCTTGGAGCCTATTAAAAAAAGGGGCATGTTGAACATATAATACATACATGATATATAATAAACGATGATTATGTTCACGTGTTCCATGTGCCCGGTCAAACAGTAAACAACCACACATGTGAGGGCGTGTTAAAATAAGCATATATCTACAAACCTAATAAGTCAATAAAGATAGGTCCTAATAGAAACTAAAAATATTGGTGTAATTATTAGTTGAAATGAATGGTTTATATTATTTTTATTATTTTTCCTACTTACCCTCTATTATATCATTTACTTTTTCTAAATACCTATGCATTCTACCAATGTAAACTTTAGTAATGGAATATTCCATTAACTATATTATTATTATTAATTTACTAATTGATTTTCATAAGAAATGTTTTAGGTTCGAACCACATCCTAATTATAATTGGCATAATTGTTGAACTTATACTATGAATATGTTAGAGTGTATTAAAAAAAATACAATATAAAATTTAACATGAACTTTGGTCAATTAATCAAGAATTCATTTTGCGGGAGTGGTAATAAGAGGAAGCTAAGCATGGATCACACTAATTTGGTAAAATTAACAAGATTTTGTGTTGCAAAAATTATGCTGGCCAGTGAGGGTGCAGTGCTGCATATTGATGCCACATGTCATATTTATGGATTCTTGAAATAGCAATTTTGAATACTATCATCTAAACTGCTAATGCATCGGCTAATCCAACATTTATGCCACATGTCATATTTATGGATTCTTGAAATATTTATTTTTATGAAAAATTTGATAATTTTGCATTATTGGTATAGGCCATGATAGCAGAAGATACTTTGATAAATTCTGAAATACTAATTTAAAAACACACATTGGACATTAGACTATCCGTGCAATGCGTGAGTTGACAGCTAATATAATATATAAGGATAAATGCGCAATCCAACTATAGACTATAATTTTTTATTGTCAAAATATTAATAATTATAATAAATAAAGATTAGATACAAAAGAATTAACATATTTTAATAGAATAGAATATAATTTCTCTGTATATAACAATTTATTTTGATACAATATATATCAAATTAATTGATATAATTACTTTTATATATATATAGAGTCATAATCAGGTGCGACCGTGCGGTTCACACCACTCAATGTTAAGAAACACACCACACAAATATGCACTGTGGTGTGTTTCTTAACATTGTGGTGTGTTTCTTAACAGTGAGTGGTGTATTTCGTAACATTGAGTGGTGTGTGACCGCACGGGAGAGCACGGCCACACCTGAATTTATATATATATATATATATATATATATATATATATATATATATATATATATATATATATATATATATATATATATATATATATATATATATATATATATATATATATATATATATATATATATATATATATATATATATATATATATATATATATATATATATATATATATATATATATATATATATATATATATATATATATATATATATATATATATATATATATATATATATATATATATATATATATATATATATATATATATATATATATATATATATATATATATATATATATATATATATATATATATATATATATATATATATATATATATATATATATATATATATATATATATATATATATATATATATATATATATATATATATATATATATATATATATATATATATATATATATATATATATATATATATATATATATATATATATATATATATATATATATATATATATATATATATATATATATATATATATATATATATATATATATATATATATATATATATATATATATATATATATATATATATATATATATATATATATATATATATATATATATATATATATATATATATATATATATATATATATATATATATATATATATATATATATATATATATATATATATATATATATATATATATATATATATATATATATATATATATATATATATATATATATATATATATATATATATATATATATATATATATATATATATATATATATATATATATATATATATATATATATATATATATATATATATATATATATATATATATATATATATATATATATATATATATATATATATATATATATATATATATATATATATATATATATATATATATATATATATATATATATATATATATATATATATATATATATATATATATATATATATATATATATATATATATATATATATATATATATATATATATATATATATATATATATATATATATATATATATATATATATATATATATATATATATATATATATATATATATATATATATATATATATACACATATATACGCGCGTATGTATGTGTATATGTTTACCATAAAATAAAAAATTGAAAAGTTTAACCTTCAAAAATAATTAATTTAGTATTAGGTAAATACGTCAGGCATCATGCATTCATGCTCCCCGCAATGGAAGTAATTATTCTGGTGCATCAGTGCATAGTCCAACTCAAAAAAGAAAACCAAAAAATACACACAAAAAAATGCAGAATCTATTCCAGTACACACCTTAGCTTATTGGTTGCCGACAATGACGGATCGTATACTCGGTCATTTGACGCAAGTTTTATTGTGGACCGCAATCCACAATAAATTGTGGACCATGCATCAAAACGACGTTGTTTTGATTAATGAAAACAAACGATTGAAACAGTATTCGTTTCGCGCCATTCACTTTCAGTTTATATACACTGCAGACTCTGTAGTCTGCAGTTACATTTTAAAACAACTGCAGTTACATTTCAACACAACTACAATTTATTTTCGATATATCTGCAATATCATTCGATATTATACACTCATGGTCCACCATACAAGTACGGTTCATTTGACTTCAAAAAATTGTACTAATATATAAGGAGTATGAAATTTTATTATTATTATTATTATTATTATTATTATGTTGTTGTTGTTGTTGTTGGGTTATTTCATTGTACTTGGAAAAAATATAGATTCTAATCCTAAAAGATAAGATAAAGTCAGGAATACAACTCCGATCCCCTTCAATATAGGAAATCACATTCCAAAAAGATCACTCGAAAGTCTATATAAAATCTTCAGGCAACAAGGAAAGTGTTCCTAAGCTCGGTGTAGATCCAGACTTTTTCTCAATACCTAAAGTGTCTAGCAAATTAAAAACTTTTCCCAATTCAAAAAGTGCCTCGCAAATTAGAAACTTTTGTCTTTTCCTAAACTGAGTTAAAAATGTTTTCGACTATCATGCAGTCGTCACAAATTTTCAGAGACAAGGAAGAAAATTACCGCAGTAGGGATATGGATGAAGAGAATTACCGCAGTAGGGATAGAGATGAAGAAAACTACAGGGATAGAGATTATGCAAAGTTGAATGCTGAGGATTCTAAAGTTTCAAAGCAAGAAGGAAATTCGGGAACAAGTGGAGGAGTTTATTATTATATTCCCCCTTTCAAGTTGAAGGAGATACAGGAGGACAAAACCTCAGTTGAATACCAAAGAATGAGTTGGGATGCTCTTAAGAAGAGTATAAATGGATTGATGAACAAAGTGAATGCAACAAATATAAAGAACATCATTCCAGAATTATTTGGTGAGAATCTGATTCGTGGAAGGGGTCTATTTTGCCGATCCTGTATAAAGTCTCAAATGGCTTCTCCAGGTTTTACAGATGTATTTGCAGCATTAGTTGCAGTTGTGAACACTAAGTTCCCAGTGGTGGGCCATCTTCTTTTGAAGAGGATTATATTAAAACTCCAAAGAGCATATAAACATAATGATAAGCCCCAGTTGTTAGCAGCAGTTAAATTCATTGCTCATCTTGTGAACCAGCAAGTAGTTCATGAGCTAATTGCTCTGGAATTACTTGCCGTTTTGCTCGAAAATCCCTCAGATGACAGTGTTAAAATTGCTGTTGATTTTGTTACCGAGTGTGGATCCATGCTGCAAGACCTCACCCCCCGCGGATTCCATGCTATCTTTGAGCGGTTTCGTGGAATACTTCACGAAGGAGAGATAGATAAAAGGGTTCAGTTCTTAATTGAAAGCCTCTTTGCATTACGTAAAGCAAAGTTTCAGGGATACCCTGCAAAACGTCCAGAGCTTGATCTAGTACAGAAAGAAGATCAGTTTACCTGTGAAATATCTTTGCAAGATACTATAGACCCTGAAATTGCTCTGGATATTTTTAAGCCAGATCCTAATTTCTTAGAGAATGAAAAAAAGTATGAAGAATTGAAAACGGCAATCCTAGGTGAGGAATCTGGGGATGATGATGAAGAAGAGCAAATGAAAATAAAAGATGAGACTGAAACAAACTTAGTTAACCTACGAAGAACCATCTATCTAACAATTATGTCCAGTGTTGATTTTGAGGAAACAGGTCATAAGCTGTTGAAAATTAAACTTGAGCCTGGTCAAGAGATGGAGTTATGCGTAATGCTTTTAGAGTGTTGCAGTCAGGAGAGAACTTACCTCCGCAAGTATTGTCTTTTGGGGCAGCGTTTATGCATGATCAATAAAGTTTACCAGGAGAATTTGGAGAGGTGTTTTGTGCAACAATACTCGATGATTCACCGTCTAGAAACTAATAAACTGCGAAATGTTGCCCACTTTTTTGCATATCTGCTTGGAACTGATGCTTTGCCTTGGCATGTTCTGGCTTACATACGCCTTACGGAAGAAGACACTACCTCTTCTTCTCGCATATTTATCAAGATTCTCTTCCAGGAATTGTCGGAACACCTTGGAATCCGCTCGTTGAATCATCGTCTTAGTGACCCAACAATGCAAGAATCCTTTGACTCAATATTTCCAAAGGATAATCCCAATAATATTCGGTTTGCAATCAATTTCTTCACACAAATTGGTCTGGGTGGGATTACAGAAAATCTCAGGGAGTATTTGAAGAATATGTCGTGGCTAATCATGCAACAACACAAATCCAGCTCTAGCTCTAGCTCTGAAGAGGATACAACAAGGAAACGAAGGAGACATTGAGTGATGTATCCAAATGTTTGACTTTTTTATAAGAGTATTATTTCACATATTTTTGCTTCCATGCTTGTTTGAGATGTATTTTATTAATGTTTATGTATATATATTCACCCCAGATTTCATACATTAATTGTAGTTAAGATACAGAGATTTTGCAATTCAAGTTTGATAAAGAAAATGGAAATTTGATTAGAAGTGTGACAGATTGAAGTGTACAAACAAATTATCTTATTGTTGGGAAAAGACCCATATGGAGCCAAATGTCTAATAATTTTGTCTAAAACTGTTTCTTATTATCTACTTATTTGTTTAATTTATGTTTGTTACTTCTGTTTTGGTGTATTATAATTGCATGTGATTAATTAGTCTGAACACCTTTTAAGTAACTCCTAATAGCAACTGTATATATGTAGACACACTTAAATTACAATGTTTAAGAAAATTATACAATATTATATTCTACTATGAAAAAATCAAATAAAAAGGTAAGAATTTATTTTTTAAAATATCAAATATTTATTGTTAAAAAAAAAAAAAAAAGATATCTTCCCCTCTTAAATTTACCTCTTGACATGGCAATATAATAAGAGTGTGTTTACTAACTAGAAAAATTCTTCATTATTTCAATGACATAAAAATTTGGAGAAAGGAAAAAATAGAGAATATGTTTACTTGTACATTTGAATATATTTTTAAAAGAAAATACATTAAAAATATGGAGAATGAAAATTTAAAGAGAATAACAAAGACTTGAAATAATTAAATTAAATCCAATAAAAAATTCTTTATATTCATTACTTACTCATAAATCGGTAAACCTCATGACAAGTTAAAAAAAAATACTTATTATTAAGGGACTCTTAATCTCACGAAGCAAGAAACACACTACTCAAAACTATATACTCTCTTAGGATGTATAACGCCCTCCACATCCTTTGAAGAATCTACCAAAGACTAGAAGGGGTATAGTTAAGGGGACTCCACCCCAAACTCCAAAAGCACGGTCAAGTTGACAAGAAAGTTTACAAAGAGAGTTTCAACTAACAAGGCCAAATTGATCTCCCACTTGCACCAACTTAATGTCCTATTGCGCTATTGTATAAACTTAATAAATTCAATTCCTTATTTGACATTTTTTTTAGAAAAGAATTAAAATATTTTGTAAAATTCAATGCATATATTCTTTTCTTTTTATTTTATAGTAATTGAGTTCGACAGTTGTTACTTGTTAGTGGCAGTAGTTATGACTTATGACAATACGAGCTAGATGTGGTACGGTGCATCTCTTAGGGAGAAAATAAATATAAAGGATTTAAAAAAAAAAGTCACACTTGTGTGAGATCGTCTTACAAATATTTATCCGTGAGATAAGTTGGATTAAGATGAAATATAATATTTTATTCATGATTTAGTATTACATTTGTTAGTATAAGTATTACATTTCATCTTGACCTGATCCGTCACTGAATAAAAATTTGTGAGACGATCTCACACAAATTTTTACCAAAAAATAAAGGTATAAGCTAAGAAATATTAATCGGAAATTTAATGGTGTCATGCTTATAGCGAAAAGTAAAGTGCAATCTTTAAAACATAAGATACAAAAAGTAAAGTGCAATCTTTAAAACATAAGATACAAAATTACAAATGATATGGATGACACATTTTAAAGAGGTAAGTAGCATTTTTATAGTGATTTTCGTACCTTAGTATCTATCTGATACACATTATTATGTGGCAAAATCTTGTGTGAGACTATTTCATATGTCACAATTTGTACGACAGGTCGGATATTTGATTAATGAGGTCAAAGATCCGATCTATTAATTAAAGATTTGACTCATTAATTAAATATTCGATCCGACTTACGGATTAAGTTATGTTTGTGTTATCGTTATTATGTTTGTTTGTATATTTTATTATCTTACTATTAAATTCAAATCGTTTAGTACTCATAAGATGCGTTGTCATTTTTAACCCCCACTTTTAAATAATGAAATAAAAAAAGAATCAGAAAGAAAAAACGAAAATAGTTTCTGTCCATACATTCACTAAGGAACTTTAATATATTATATATATACACATATATACTTGTAAATGTATGTATTATATATTTTAATTATTTATTTATTTAATTTGATTTCAATTCTTATTAACTATAAAATAGTTAAATAATTCTTTTTTTTATTTAAAGCTATTATAATTACTAAATATTTGATTTCAATTAGATTTCAATTCTAATGCTGGAACCAAACACCCCATAATTTTCACTTTGTCTCCAGCTTCGTTGAGTATATACAACTTGAAGTGGTTTAGTTGACAAAAGTCTCAAAATTAGGGAACATTTTTTTTTAGTATTATTAACTTTATTACAATGTAATATATGTGTATACATATTTTCTTATCATATTGAAGCACGAAAAATATAAGGTTCGAACCTGGGACTTTCTATTTGGGAAAATCACAAGTATACCGCTTTACCATAATTTAAGAAAGATGTTATGACTTATGAAGGTTCGTACCTCCCAAACCTTTTAATTGAGGCCCAATTCATAACAAATGGCAAATTATACCGTGCACCACGGTGTACATAGCAATGTGCACCACGTACCTAAACGACGTCGTTTTGAGCATTGTAAACTAATCGTCCGTTTTTTTGGAAATCGCGTTTCCCGTTTCGGCCGGTCTCTATATTTATGTTAATATTCTGTGTATTCCAGGCAATCATTCTGTGTATTCTAGGCAACCGTTCTGTGTATTCTAGGCAACTGTTATGTGTATTCATGTTAGTAACACATGTTGTGATGTGTTTGTGCATTCGAATGTTTAGGAGGATGAGTTCTGTGTATTTTGGGTCAATATTCTGTGTATTCATGCTATTAACACATGTTGTGATGTGTTTGTGCATTCGAATGTTAGGAGGATGAGTTTTGTGTATTTTGTGTCAATATTCTGTGTATTCTGGGCAAACATTCTGTGTATTATAGGCAAACGTTCTGTGTATTCTATATAATTATTATGTGTATTATAGATAATGAATTCTCTAGAGTCATTCGCGTTCGCGTCCGCGTCCACTAACATCAATATTCTGTGTATTCTGGGCAAACATTCTGTGTATTATAGGCAAACGTTCTATGTATTATAAATAATGATTATGTGTATTATAGATAATGAATTCCCTGGAGTCATTCGCGTCCGCGTCCACTAACACCGAAACGACGTCGTTTCACGTACGTGGTGCACATTACTATGTGCACCGTGGTGCAAGGTATAACGATTGATAACAAATAGCTCCAATCATTATTTGCTCTTTCAAGTCAATCTACTCCAGATTTGCGCCTTCCAAGGGAGCGATTCCTTTGGTTGGGAGGTGCATAGCGCTTCACAGTAGCAATGTTGGCGGTGGCTGTTGAATCAGTGGTAGGAGTTTCGAGCATCTTTGCTTCTCTTCCAAAAAGTCCACCGGCCACCGCCACCTCCGTCGCCACTGTAGCTGTAGATCAGGCAACTTCCGCTTCCCTAATCGGCTACCCTTTTGCTGCTATATACTCGGCACTTTTCCAGCTCTGCATTGAGCAGCGAGTGCTTGAGGAGGGGAGGAAAGTGCACGCCCATTTAAAAAGATCGAATTTCACGCCTGGGGTGTTCATCTCCAATCGAATTATTGAGTTTTACTGCAAATGTGAGAGGCCCTCAGAAGCCCGTCAAGTGTTTGATGAAATGGGTGAGAGGGACTTGTGTTCTTGGAATATTCTGATTTCTGGGTATGCGAAAGCTGGGTTGATTGAGGATGCGAAAGCTGGATTGATTGAGGATGCGAAAGCTGGGTTGATTTGGCAAGGGCTTTACGTAATAAAGAGGGAGAATTGGGATTTTACACGTGAAATGTCCACTTTGCCCTTGCTAAATCAAGCTCCTCACCGGCTATTAGTCGAAATACGGCAGGAAGGGTTAAGTTGACGCATCACATTTTATTTCAAGGGTCAAATCGATGATTACGGGATTAAGGATCAACATTGACAGTTCGCGAATAATTGAGGGACCAAATAGGTGATTTACCCAATTTAGTATTAGGTGATCTTTATCATAAACAAATTGAAAAGTTTAACATTAAAATTTTATTAATTTAGTATTAGGTAAATACGTCAGGCATCATGCTCCCCGCAATGGAAGTAATTATTCTGGTGCATCAGTGCACAGTCCAAGTCAAAACATTAAACAAAAAAAATACACAAAAAATGCAGAACCGACCATTCCAGTACACACCTTAGCCTATTGGTTGCCGACAATGACGGATCGTATACTCTGTTCATTTGACTTCAAAAAATTGTACTCCGTAATATATAAGGAGTATGAAATTCTATTATTATTATTATTATTATTATTGCAAGTGGCGAAGGCAATGGCGCAATGCTTTGACAGTGAAACCGTTTGACCCATTGGAATTCTCCCAAGTAATGTGTGTATATATATAAAAGGCCTGATTTTGGTGTGACAGTCATCCTAAGTGTGGATGTGTAGATAAATTTGGTCCATCCATTTAACCAAGATTTGAGGCGGAAAATCAATTAAAAGGGAAGAAAAAGTCTTGACAATTTTGTATTTTGTGTAATGCTTGTGCATTAAGAAAAGTTTGACGGTGCATTCGCAGATAACTTAAAATGCATTTAGAAATGCTTGAACGTGCATTTGGAAATGCTTTGAGTGCACATAATGCAATACTTGGTTCATATCACATTCCTATTATTATTATTGTACATTTAGAAATATTTAAGAGTGCGTTTAGAAATGTTCAAGCATTTGTAAATGTACCATCAAATATTTTTCAAATGCACAATCGTAATTACAAAAAAGTTACAAAAGTGCTACCGTCTTTTTCCTCATTTTCATTAATTTTCAGCCTTTGATATTGTAGAGATGGATGGAACAGATTTGTCCGCCCATCCGCACTTTGAGTATTGTCCACATTTTATCACACACGTGTGTGTGTGTGTAAGGCAAGAGTTTGAATTATCAAAACGATTTTACTAAAAATAGAACGCTTAAAAAAAAAAAGAAGAGATTATTGTAAAATTTTTAAAGTTTTGAAAGGAGTCTAGATTCACATAATACAAATAATTTTAAGTGGGAATAAAATTGAATTCAAAATGTGTTATAAAAATTATTCAAAATGACAGGGGATAGAGAGATATGATGATCACGTCTCCTCTTATGAGACTGCAACACACTTGTCAAGAAAGAAAATATATGAAAGAACTCATACATTCTATAAGAAAAAAAAAAAAGAAAGATTCAGATATATAACCTGTTAATATAAGACAAATTAAGCGTTGAACTATTCCTTTGAAATATTTTAAGTGATCGGTTAGTCAACATCTCATCTAAATAACTTCTAACAACATGGTGAGAATTGAATGATTTAATCCCCTCCCTCTCCTCCAGTCTCGGGACTCAAATCCCAGTTATCACAATTTTAAATTATCAAAAAAATTGAGATAAAATTATTTGAAAATTTGTCGAATAACATCCAAAAATGATGTCATGAGTAGAATATAATTAATAATACCGAGAATGGTCAAATTATCAATTAGTTTAGTCAACGATAAGCCATGCTGCAGCCATCACTCAATGGTTCATTGAACCTAATATCTCTTTCCAACGTCAAAGCATCACACCTCACACCCACTCTAAAATAGAAACTTATACAGTTCTACTAAATTCTAATTTTGAATTTTTCTAATAAAGATATTTATAATGCAGTAAGTACAAAATAACTCCATAATTTACAAAATAATAATATTATCTATATTAATTTACCCATGAGCCACTGATAAAATTATAAAATTTTTTATTTATGGAAAAGTTCATAGTCATTACTCGAATATACGCTTTGGGTAAAACAGTAAAACTCACCTTGTATCTTAACCAGCAAAGGACCATAAGGAGGTAAACTAATTTAAATTGTTGATAGTTATTGACCAACTCAAATCAAGAAAGTTAATAGAAAATTTTAACGAACAATAATTATAAAACTAAACCAATACTATTGGAAATTTGTATGCAATAGTCATATCTCTTACTTTTTTTTAGAAGTCTTTGAAAGGGATTTAAATTTTGACTAATTTAAATTCTACTCTTATTTTGTCTCAAAAAAAAAAAAAAAATCTCCTCTTATTTGGGATGTCATGTTTAGCGCCGCCTATGATTTTAGCATTGACTAAAATTTTAAATTTAGAATGGTACATACTCTACCCCACATAGCATGCCTAACATGACAATAATGCTGTGACATTCATATTTTATGCTCACATTTGAAAATTTTATCATTTCTATAATTAGTCAACTGGATAACTAATAATTTAAAAGAAAGAAAGAAAAAAAAACCCTCCATCGTTTTTTTTTTCTACATACTAGAAGAAATACCCAACATAATTATACAAATTTAAACCAAACAGAATTAACTAGCAAGATTAACAAAAAGTAAGATACAAAGATAGATTTCACAGAGGAGTTTAAAAGCCCTACCACAAAATACATTCAATCTCAATGTAGATAATTCTTGATAGCATAAAAACTAAACATCTTGTGTTTTAACTATTTATGGCATTTATTATTTAATAATCAAATTAATTCTTTTTTTTAATACACTCTAACTTATCAACAATATTGCCGACCCTTGATTGGGATGAAACTCAAATTTAAAATTTTCCTTATAGAAAGTAACCGTGATGCCATCAAACCACAAGGTATTTGATAAATCAATTATTCTTAATTATTTGTTTCCCCGACCCGACAGAGCATCTGAAAGTTTGTAAATCATGCATGGCAACTCAGTTGAACACAAAGGCTAAACTTTTACTTATTGCACACAAGGAGTCCCATCACTCTGAGAGGTTACTCACACACTGTTGTTGGTGAGACTCAATCCCAGATTATTGTTTCCAAACTTTATGCCCGGACAACTCTAAACCAACGGGTAAGATTGGAAGCTGGACTGTTGGACTAATATATTTGTTTAATTGCTTCAGTAAAAAATATTTTATTTAAAATCTTTAGGGAAGCAATTTTCAAAATAACGTATCGGCGCCTTAATTGCCTTATCATCTACGGAGTTCAGCGTATCATTTAATTTTCATTTTTATTCTAATAATTTATGCCGCTTATCACTATGGCACCTATAACCCCAGCTGGACGGCAATTAGGGAGCAATATTATACTTTCAAGTTTCAACTATACGCAAATCAACATCAATAGTAAATTTAGGAATAGTATATGTATGGGAGAAGGAATATTAGATGTATATGGGGCTTAACTCACAGATTTAGTATACAAGATTTGAGAAAAAGAATAATATATGATCCTTACTTTTAATACACTATCTACATAGAATTCTATGATATTAACAGTATGTTTGGTTCACGAAATAAATTTTGAAGAAATACGACTATTATTCCATATGAAATGAAATAAATAAAATATAATATAAATTTTGAGTGTGTTTGGTTCGCACATGAGAATCGGAATCGGGATGAGTATCAAATACTTGGTAATCGTAATGTGTTTTGCATGTTTGTAGTAGGGTGGAATGAGAATGATTATTATTATTATTATTAGACATATTTTAATAAAAAAGAGTTATTATTAATTAATGACAACTCAAATATAAACAAAGATAGATGTTTGTATATAATATAATAATAATTAACAACAATAATAATAATAATAATAATAATAATATTATTATTATTAATGAATATATATACACAGAGAGGGTATTTTTGGTATTGTAACATAAAAGCTATTCCCTATAACTTGAGAATAGCTAATACCAGGGGCTCTAGGAATGGTTATTCCCTTACAAATTAAAGGGAATGACTCATTCTAGTGGCACCCGGTGTCCCGGTTTACATTCCCACATGGATGTAGGTTGAGAAAGTAGCTATGGTCTATTTTCAGTAATGTTAAGTCATCCTGATCTATTCCATAAACAAGTAATATTAAATTTTTTCAGACAAGCTTGTTGTAGAGTCTTCTTAGACAATTTACTTATCTTGTGTGATTCATAGACTATTGCACATGAACAAGTGTATCTAGTGTACATCATCGGATTGTAGCTTTAGGAAAATTTTACAAAATTCTAAATAAAATTCTTCAAAATTCAGTATGAATAATCCTCAAGAAATTAAAGGCAGGTGAAACTCACACTTTCTTTAATGGGTCACACTTGTGTGAGACCGTCTCACGGATCCTTATTCGTGAGACAGGTCGGGTCGGGTCAAAGCACCATGCAAATGTCATACTTATAGGTGCAAATGCCATACTTATATGCTCAAATATAACACTAATCAAGAATACAATTTTTGTTACTTATAAGAGAAAAAGTAATACATTTTTCATAATAAGTAATGTTGACAAGTGCCTCTCACTTATAAGGGCAAATATATAATACTTTTGAGGAAAAATGTAATACTTTAAAGGGAAAATGTAATACTTTTAAATCGAAATGTAAAAGTATTGTATTTTCCCTTAAAAGTATTACATTTACCCTAATAAGTAACAAAAATTTTATTCCTGATTAGTATTACATTAAGCATATAAGTATGGCATTTGTGCATATAAGTGTTACATTTGCATTCTTTAATTACGGAGTACTTTTTTTTTTTTAAATCTTTTATTAAACTACTTGACCCACCCCTTCAAAAGTTTCCTATCTAATTTCCCCTCCTTATATGGTATTTTCCTACTGAATAATTATCTTTATTTTTAAATAATGATGGGTCAGCCAATTCATGAACAAACAATAAATAAAAGTCATATAAGCTAATATCATTTTCCTATTACATTTTGTTATTTTAGAGTTAATTACATTGTTGGTCCTAGATTTGTGGCATAACTATTTTTATCCTTTATCAACAAAATAATTTAAATATCATTACATATAAGAGCATTTCGATCTTCAATTATCAATTTTTTTTAAAAAATACATAAAAATATAGCGATTCGACATACTTTATATTTAAAAAAAAAAGTCTTTGTATTTAACGATATTTCAACAATTTTGTTGATGGATGACTAAAAACAGTCATGCCACAACAATATTAGGACCAAATGAGGATATTTTAATAAAAAGTGACTAAAAGTGGGCTATCACCTATAAATCTAGGACAAAAAATGAAATTAACTCTTTATGTGGCAATGAGATATTGGATATCAAAAAAATTCCTACTGCAAATGGAGACGGGGTGAGATTTTTTTTTTTAATTTTAATTTATTATTTATTAAAGATCAGAGTTAATTCCAACGGAGGTTCATTGTTTTTGGTGGCCGGCAATTTCAAATTTAGTCACAGACTATTATTTTTGCCATTTAATACTCTAGACTATGACTATCATATTTTGGACACTTTTGATCATTCCGATTACTTTTCCGATAAAACCCTATTTTAGGCAAGGTATTTTCGTCTCTTTAATTTTTAGAAATTATTTTTCCAATGAGTATTTCCTGCGAAGGTTCCTTATCTTTGGTGGCAATTTTAAGTTTAGTCTCAGACAATTGTTTTTGCCATTTAACAACTCAAACTATTATATTTTGGACACTTCTGGTCCTTTCGATAACTTTTCATGTGAAACCCTATTTTAGGCAAGGACATTTTCGTTTCTTTAATTTTATTTTTTTGCGCGATTTAATTCTTCCAATTTTTGTCTCTTCAACCGTGGATTGCACCCCATCTCTTTCAACCAGCTATTGTTTACATCTCCTTCAACCCAACCACAAATCGTCATTCGTCAATGGTGATACCGAGTACGTGAGGACCTGTGGGCGCGGAGGAATCTTTTTGCAATGCAGTTGGAAAGCTCAGGATGTTGCCACTTGGTCAGTTTCAATATGATTGCTATTGTTTTAGCCCATGATTGTGTGAATCATCTACTATAACTGTAGTCTATAGAGCAACAGGGGAGGGGGGGGGGAGATGCCCTTCAATTTTCTGTCATCTAAAAAATACCTTTTCCTAAAATAGGTTTTCACTTTTCACCAGAAAAAAAAAAAGAAAAATAGTTAAATATGATACCCTGGGTGTTCACAACAACAACAACAGGTAATATGTACATTTTCAAGAAAATAAACCAAACAGGAAAATGCAATTTTTTAACTTTTAGCCAAAAAATATTATGACCTTTTACCGAATATTAGAAAATTAAATTATTTTATGAATAATGAGTAATTGTTTGGAAAACATTTTTCAGATTTTTAAATGAACCCTTATATTAATATTTTTTCCAAACTTTTAAAATAAAATTACATGTACATAAATGTAATACTTTAGGTACACAAATTTGGTTAATAAAAGTCACTACTCTAAGTACATACGTATTCACTACTACTGTAAGTACATAAATATGCTATAATTTGTGTCATTTTTATGTGTATACAATATCAATTTTTTATGTATATGAACAATGTAATTTTTTGACAATTGCAATCCTTGTATAATATACAGTATGATTTTTCTTTTTAAATGATACGACTTGAAGGGATGTCACATTGTAAGGGTTGAGTTTAAGGGATAATCACCACCGTACAACACATAAACTTTGATTCAGGATATGATGATGATTCTCATCTTGTAAGCTATGGTGTTTAAAAGCTGCTAACTCACAGATTTGGAATTTGGAATCAAATTAATTGTGTGTTTGAAAATCAGAAAAATGACTTTTGAAAAATATTTTTGAAAAGTGAGTTATTTTTCATAAAACATTTTCATTTCTTGTATTTAATTGCATTCCAAAAAACTGTCTTTTATGTATTGATTCATTTTTTGAAAAATAAGCAAGAAGTGTATAATTAAAATTTTAATTGTTGCATTGGTTTCCAGTCTGATTTGGTCAAAAATCAGTCAAGGTAGAAAGGCGGAAGAAAGCCGAGGAAGCATACTCGGAAGAAGTCAAGAAGAAGTAGTTGGATCCGAAGAAAAAGAAGTCATTTTTCAGAAAAACCAAACTATTTTTCTTTTAACCAGAAATAATTTTCCGTTAACTTCAATTTTCCACCATTTCCCGGAAACTCTGAAAATGATATCCTGAAATCATTTTTTGGATTTCCAAACTCACCCTAAAAATTAAAATTTTTAGTACCACCCAAAATGGTTTTATATGGACTTTTATTTGGTTTTATAAACGATTAGAACCCCAAATGGCCAAATCACATATGACCAATTTTTGTTTTCAGAAAAATTATGATATTTGCCGGAGATAAAATGATAATTTGAAAAAATTTAGGTGACAATGTGAGAAATTGTGAAAGAATCTTTTGGTATATTCTACATTCCAGTCTGCAGACTATAGTTAAGTCGTGGTTAGGACATGAAGAGAAATCGTAGATTAACCCAAAGTCTAAGCTGCAATTTTCATTTTTCAAAGCTATAATTAAACAACGAAAGATGCCAATCAGAAAAAAAGGAAAATATTGAAAAGAAAGCAAAAAAATAAAAGATTTGCCTTTTGTGAGTCTATTTATAGCCAGTTCATTCAGTCCTTTATAGATCACTACGCCCCACCCAAGGCTATTGAATATTGATCTTCTTCTTTCTTGCTTTGCTTTCTTTCTTTCTACCATTTGCAGATTCAGGTATTCTTTCTTGATTTCTGGCATTCCCAGTTCTCCATTTCTCAATCATCACTCACATCTCTATGCAACATATACATACACTTCCCTTGCGTGTATTTCAGTAAAGTTTTGACTTTTGAGCAAAATATATTGTCTTGTTTTAGCTGCATTCCCTGTTTTTATCAAGAAATGTGGCTCTGAAATGGATAAGCTTATACTTATGGTCCCCATATTTTGTCTGGGTTTCATTCAGGGCTTTAGCAGTAGTATGTGATTGGTGTAAAACTGTGAAAAGTTGTGATCTTTGTATGCCAAATTGCCCACTCTAGTGCTATTAATATATTTTGCAGAAGGATCTTTGGTGAATAGTTGATTGGTATAAAGCTGTGATCTTTTGCTTATTGTTCATTTCATTTGAATTTTATTTTGTTGGATAGATAGTTAAAAAGTGGTTTGTGGAGTGTAGGAGCAGACAGTGAGAAAATGGCTGCTCGAAATCTGGAGAAGATGGCCTCAATTGATGCCCAATTGAGGCTTTTGGTGCCTGGGAAGGTCTCAGAGGATGACAAGCTTGTTGAGTATGATGCTTTGCTTCTGGATCGGTTTCTTGATATTCTTCAGGACTTGCATGGAGAGAATCTCAGGGAAACGGTAATCGCTTCTTAATCTTGTTTATGATTCTGGAGCTACTTTTTAAGTATCTTTCAGTCTTGATCTTGCTACTGAATGAGTCAATTTAGGATTATAAATTACTAATATATATGGTTTTGCTTGGTTTAAATGGACAAATGTCACCATCTGAATTTAAATGTGTTCATACTGTTTTCTGAAGTGGGGAAAGGGGTTTGACGAAACTCCGATTTGATGTTTGATGGTTAAGATTGGGGTTTTACCTAGTTTCATTTCAATTGAACAGTAGCACTTGTTAAGACATGGGCCTTGAAATTGCTTTTTGTATCAGAGGAATATTGTAGTGCCCTTTGTTTTTTTATGGTAAAGATTGGATTTTTACCGAGTTTTATTTAAATTGAACTGTATCCGTTATTAAGAGAAAGATCTTGATATGTTTTTTATATCAGAGGACTAGAAGACTATTGATGGAGTACCGTACTATCGTGCTAGTATTTTAGTTGTGTTAAAGAAACCCATACTGGATTGGTTTTCTACTTGTAACTCGTATGTTAGTAAACTGTGAGAATAGACAATTTTGTAAATGTTTCAAACCTGAATTGTCTTTTTACCTGACCGCAGGTCCAAGAGTGTTATGAGCTCTCAGCCGAGTATGAAGGTAGGCACGACCCCAAGAAGCTGGAGGAGCTTGGAAATGTGTTGACAAGTCTAGATCCGGGGGATTCCATCGTGATTGCAAAATCTTTCTCTCACATGCTTAACTTGGCTAACTTGGCCGAGGAGGTTCAGATTGCCTATCGTCGCAGACAGAAATTGAAGAAGGGGGATTTTGTTGACGAGAACAGTGCAATAACTGAATCCGACATTGAAGAGACTCTCAAAAGGCTTGTGGTGGACATGAAGAAGTCTCCTCAAGAAGTATTTGATGCATTGAAAAACCAGACGGTGGATCTTGTTTTAACTGCTCATCCTACGCAATCTGTCCGGAGATCATTGCTTCAAAAGCATGCAAGGTTCGATTATCATTACCCGACTCATTTTGTTATGCTATTTATATAAGTAGGATGACTATCAGACTATGTGCTTGTTCCCGTTATCCTTGTATTTTGGTAAATGATCTGATTTTCAAGTTTCAAATGTAGCTTGGTTCGCTTTTTTCCTTTCTCTTATCGAACTTTATGCATTTTAGGATCCGGAATTGTTTGGCTCAGCTGTATGACAAAGACATTACACCTGATGATAAACAGGAGCTCGACGAGGCTTTGCAGAGGGAGGTAAATATCTTTCCTTAATGCAATTCTTCTTTCAATTATCTTCCCCTTTCCCACAGTTCAAATGGTTTTCATTCTTGCAGATTCAAGCTGCTTTCCGCACTGATGAGATTCGAAGGACTCCCCCGACCCCCCAGGATGAAATGAGAGCTGGGATGAGCTACTTCCATGAGACGATTTGGAAGGGTGTTCCAAGGTTTTTGCGGCGTGTTGACACAGCTCTTAAAAACATAGGAATTAATGAGCGTGTTCCTTACAATGCCCCGTTGATTCAATTTTCCTCTTGGATGGGTGGCGATCGTGATGGTATAATCCCTAACTTTTTGATAGTTCTTCATTTAACATATGTACCTCTGCTATTGTGCTATCCTATTAAAAACTTTGAGGTTCTAATCTCTTGCCTATAAATATAGTCCAATGTAAAAGAAAATTATATCTAACGTACAATTTTCTTGAGTGGATAAAGAAAGTAAATTTCCTTATTGCCTTTTGGAGTTTTGGCCCTTTATTATTTTGATGAACTTCAAACTCCTCAGTTAAATTGTTCTCGCATATGCAGAAAGAACCTGTAAAAAAAATGAAATCTTTTTTATGTTTACAGAAGCTAAGATATTGTTATACCTCCCGCTTTTCATACGGGGTTTAATGTTTACTTGCAGGAAATCCACGGGTGACTCCCGAGGTCACAAGGGATGTTTGCTTACTGGCCAAAATGATGGCAACAAACTTGTACTATTCCCAAATCGAGGATCTTATGTTTGAGGTATTCCATGGCTGCTGCTCAATACATTTAAATATACATCGGATATTTTATTCTAGACCATGACTTTATGCTACTACACCAATTCTAATGCTCGTTTCCTGGCAGATGTCTATGTGGCGGTGCAATGATGAGCTTCGTGCTCGAGCAGATGAACTTCACCGGTCATCAAGGAGAGATGCAAAACACTACATAGGTAACTGGTCAAATACTAATTCCCGTCCAAACGACCAAACCTCTCCATTGTTGGTGAAATGTCATATGAACATCTTACTATGTCTACTAAACATAATATATATACTTTTTGTGTGGTGCAGAATTTTGGAAACAAGTTCCACCAAATGAACCATACCGTGTTATTCTTGGTGATGTGAGGGATAAACTATACCAGACTCGTGAGCGTACTCGCCAGTTGTTAGCCCATGGACACTCTGATATCCCCGAGGAGGCAACATTCAGTAATGTTGAGCAGGTTAGTATGGTTTTCCATTTTTATGTCCTTTCCTAATTTACGAGCGTTCTAGTAATTACTACTTATAATTGCAACAGAAAAAGATACTGTAAATCCTCTTGAAATTTCTATATTCCAGTCAAGCATGTATGCAATTATAACCATTATGGTTAGGGATTGCTCATTAAGTTTAATAAATTTTGTGTAGTTCTTGGAACCTCTAGAGCTGTGCTACAGATCTCTGTGTGCTTGTGGCGATCGACCCATTGCAGATGGAAGTCTGCTGGATTTTCTGAGGCAAGTTTCCACCTTTGGGCTCTCACTGGTGAGGCTCGACATTAGGCAAGAGTCGGATCGCCACACAGATGTCTTGGATGCTGTGACTACGCACTTGGAAATTGGTTCGTATCGAGAATGGTCTGAAGAGCGTAGGCAGGAGTGGCTTCTGTCTGAACTGAGTGGCAAGCGGCCTCTATTTGGACCCGATCTTCCAAAAACCGAAGAGATTGCTGATGTATTGGACACATTACATGTCATAGCAGAACTCCCACCGGACTGCTTTGGGGCGTACATAATCTCTATGGCCACTGCTCCATCTGATGTGCTAGCGGTTGAGCTTCTACAGCGCGAATGCCGGGTGAAGCAGCCCCTAAGGGTGGTCCCACTTTTCGAGAAGCTAGCAGACCTAGAGGCTGCTCCTGCTGCTGTTGCCCGCCTTTTCTCGATCGAGTGGTACAGAAACCGGATAAATGGTAAGCAAGAAGTCATGATTGGGTACTCGGACTCTGGCAAAGATGCTGGCCGGCTATCTGCTGCCTGGCAGCTATACAAGGCTCAAGAGGAGCTAGTGAAAGTCGCGAAACAGTATGGTGTGAAGCTTACTATGTTCCACGGGAGAGGTGGCACAGTTGGACGAGGAGGCGGCCCGACACATCTTGCTATATTGTCCCAACCACCTGACACGGTTCATGGAAATCTCCGCGTTACTGTTCAGGGCGAAGTTATTGAACAATCATTCGGGGAGGAACACCTGTGCTTTAGGACACTCCAACGCTTCACTGCTGCTACTCTCGAGCACGGTATGCATCCACCGGTCTCTCCAAAACCAGAATGGCGTGCACTTATGGATGAAATCACCGTCGTTGCCACAGAAGAGTACCGCTCAATAGTCTTCCAAGAACCACGATTCGTGGAGTATTTCCGCCTTGTAAGTCTGCTTGGAAACCAATGCATTATAGATTTGGCAATGCGTTATCAATTTTTATACTTGTTAACAGTCCCACACTGAAAAAATGCAGTTTGGCCCATGTGCATTATAACCCAATTGAGTGACCTTGGCCTAATTTTCGATTATAACATGGTATCAGAGCCTCGGATGAGTTAACACAATACCATATGTTTCTCTATTTGTAACTGCAGGCCACACCTGAGCTAGAGTATGGCAGGATGAACATTGGCAGTCGCCCATCAAAGCGTAAACCAAGTGGAGGCATTGAATCCCTTAGAGCCATTCCATGGATTTTTGCGTGGACGCAAACCAGGTTCCACCTCCCCGTTTGGCTAGGTGTTGGTGCAGCATTCAAATGTGCTATCCAAAAGGACATCAAGAACCTCAAAATGCTCCAGGAAATGTACAACGAATGGCCATTCTTTCGGGTCACCATCGATTTAGTAGAAATGGTGTTCGCCAAGGGAGATCCCGGGATAGCTGCACTGTACGACAAGCTTCTCGTTTCAAAGGATTTATGGTCATTTGGCGAGCGCTTGAGGTCCAACTTCGAGGACACAAAGAGCCTTCTCCTACAGGTAATTATTTCTTCTTGAAAACTATTGTATTACTTTACTCTTTACAATGAGCATACTAATTCACATATATTCTTCGATAGATTGCTGGACATAAGGATCTTCTGGAGGGAGACCCCTACTTGAAACAGCAACTCAAGCTCCGCGATTCCTACATAACAACCTTAAATGTCTGTCAAGCTTACACCCTGAAACGCATTCGTGACCCAGACTACCACGTCACTCTGAGGCCCCACATCAGCAAAGACTATGTCGATTCCAAGCCCGCTGCTGAGCTCGTGAAGCTGAACCCAATGAGCGAGTATGCCCCCGGGTTGGAGGACACCCTCATCTTGACCATGAAGGGTATTGCTGCTGGAATGCAGAATACAGGTTAAGCTACTTTTTTTTTCCAGTTGTTTTCTGGTATAAATAACAGATGCTGTTCCTCATCTTATTGATGAATGTTTATCAGATAATGTACTATTAAACCTCCCGGTAGAAAGCGCAACGCTTTACTAGCATGTAATAACTATATACTGAGAGTATTTGCTGAAGAATTGAATGATTTTGGACATGGGTATATATAGTTCACAGAACTATTTCATATTTCCTGTTTATTGATCCAGTTGTTTTCTTATTGTTACACCCTATCCAAGATGACAAGAGATAGTTCGAATTCTTGTCCTCTTGATTTGAGCCGGTCAACTATGAAAAACCTAGACTGATTTATCTTTATTGGCTAGGTCAAAAAATGAGATTTATCCAAATTCCAGACACACACTCGGATAGTAGTTGTGGGTTTCTCTCGTCACCAAAATTGAAAAGATGACAACATAGTGGGCAAGATCCAATTTGTGATACCAAAATATGTCAACAAAATCCATAACATACTAAGTTACTAACACCAACAAAGTACATGAAACAGATCACAATTTGATGTTCATCATAAATATCATATCACATTATGCCAAGTTCAGAAAAAGATACATAGCCTGGAGTATACAACTGCCTACTAAGACTAATTAAAACTGGAACCTTCAAACATGATACTTTCAAATTTTATTTGAATATGGGTACTTTATAAATTTATTTCTCTAGCATCTTCAAAAAAAAAAAAATTATTTCTCTAGCAAAAAAACCTTTTAATTTGTTTATGGAGCAACTAAAAAAATACCCAAAAGAAAACTACATCATATAAGAAACTCTTACCGGGCATGCGATACCCAAAGGATCCTACTGCAAGATGTGTTGAAGAAATAAATGAGGGTTTTTGGATTTTTGTGGCTCCGTTCTTATAAATAAATGAGATTCTATCAAAAGTATAAGTACAATATTTAAAACAATACCTAAAATATATGATTTTTACTTCAAGTTATCTCTGCAGATCCCGGGCTTGAGACATAATCTGTGCCCTTGGGGAAACAAAATGGTATTGTCATGTTCAATTAATTAGGTCCTAATTATTAGGAAAGAGAAGTGATTTGGGATAAAACTAATGTGTTTTAAGATTAATCATTGTTGCAAAATTCCCAGCATAACGCTAGGCGCCACTAGACCGAGGCGAATTGCTCCCTAGGCGGTCTGCCTAGCACCTAACTCGGCCAACTGGGCTGAGTTGGCGGCCAACTCGGCCGAGTTAACTCGCCTAACTCGACAGAGTTAGTCAAGTTAACTTGAACGAGTCAGTCTTGTTAATTTTTTTTAATATTTATATATATTTAAATTTATTTATTTATATAAGAGAAGTAAAAGATATATATAATATAATACATGACATACACCTACACACATGCATTATTTTTTGTTTTTATAGGTCGCCCCCTAGGTACCGCCTAGGCACTTCCTAGACCGCTTAGGCGCTAGGCGCTAATCTACCGTCCGACTAGCGCCTAGCGCCTACTGCAACCATGGAATTAATTATAGATTTTTTTTTAATTTCTTAAGTAACTATGTCAAAAATAAATATTGATCCCTCTAAAAGTTGAGCCATGTGATGTTGTCCATCTTGCATGCCCTAAAATTCGACCATGTTGTGGAGCACAGTGCTATGTGAATCATAATAAAAAAAATACTTTTTAATATACTAAAAGTACATTATTTGTATATTGAATGTATATTATACAAAATAATGTACTTTTAGTACACAAATAATGTTTTTTTTCTGAATGCAATATATATTTTTAATATATACTAAAAGTAAATTATTTGATAGTAGACTGATGCATCTGAATACCTCGTTTAAACTCCTATTATTTTCACTTAAGTGTTAACGTTTTTGTTTTAAAAAAAAAGTGTTAACGTTTTAAAAATAAAAGAACTCCATAAAATATGAAAAAGAAAAAGAAAATATTTTAAAAAGCAATTATAATGCTTGCTTGCGCATGTTATCTACAATTTTTTTTCTATTAAAAAGGTGTAATTTGGATAAAAAGTTGTTGTTTATTTATTTTATGTGTGTACCAAAAAAAATTTTTATTTTTATTTTTTAAGGCTCATCGTCGTCTTTCCAAAAGCAAGAAATTGGAGCAATCAAACTCACTGTCGTCATGCCCATTACCCATCAGTGGTTATATCGTGGACTATGGTTCAAAAACGACACCTTTTTTTTTTAAGTAAATCATTACCCATCAGTGGTTATATCGTGGACTATGGTTCAAAAACGACACCCTTTTTTTTAAGTAAAGAAATAGTAATCGTTACATCTTAACGGAGCCCCGTAAATAAAATTACAGTTTATCTCATGGTGATGGATGGGCAGTCCCTCGTTCTTTTTGGGCATTGAAACAGTTCGTCATGGTGATGGTTTGCTTCTTTCTCAGTAGCGTTACATGAACGACATTCTCAAGCGAGCAGGTATGGTTGACTGTAAGCCTTTGGTTACTCCTGTATCTTTGGTTCAGGTAGATGTTGTGTCTTCCGTGCCATATGATGATTCGACGCAGTACCGTAGTCTGGCCGGTGCCTTGTAGTATCTCACGGTGACCCGATCTAATCTTGCATTTGCGGTTAATCGATTGTGCCAGCATATGCATCCTCCTACGACTGCGCATTGGGGTCTTCTCAAGCGGGTCCTTCGGGTCAGCAAGTCACACTCCTCTAAGCTCCATGCGTTTTCTGACTCGGATTGGGCTGGTGATCAGGGTGATCGTAATTCGTAAGTCTACGAGTGGCTTTGTGGTGTTTCTTGGTGCCAACCTTGTCTCTTGGGTTTGTCACAAACAGTGAACTATGACTCGATCTTCGATTGAGGCTGAATACAAGGCTCTGGTGGATGTCTTTGCAGAGGTAATGTGGCTCGTCTCTCTTCTGAAGGAGCTTGGTCTGCCTCCATCTACTACGCGACGCTGTGGTGTGATAACCTGGGAGCTACCTATCTTTGTGCGAATCTTATTTTTCATGCTAGGACGAAGCACGTTGAAATTGATTATCACTTTTTTCGTGATAAAGTCTCCAAGAAGGAAGTACAAGTTAATTTTATCTCAACAAAGGATTAGCTCGCGGACATCTTCACTAAACCTCTCTCAAGTGTTCGGTTCTCTTTTCTTCGTGGCAAGCTCAATGTTGTTCCGGCTACTCATGAGCTTGAGGGGAGTGTTAGGATTGTATTAGAGTTGTGTTCTAGTAGGCTACTACTACTGTGTCTATATACCCTTTGTACTCATCATGAACTATTATTCAATACACGTAACATTGATCCGGTCTAGGCTCAAACTATTATTCTATATACCATTAAAGCAAATCTTCCATACATATAAATCACAATGCAGTGCACGTAGTAAAACAAATCGTTTATACATTATATATTTGATTATTTATTAAGCTTTATTACTTTATTAGTTATTATTGTGTTTAAAAAATTATAAATGTATTAATAGATGTTTAAATTAGTCAAACTATTTTAGTATACACTTATTAATTTTTATTTAAATTTAAAAATTTTCAAATTTGGCAGGCCCGCCAAGGCTCGTAAGCCTATTGTGGGGTGAGTTGGGTTGACCTCCCTTAGTCTCATAAAAAGTCCGCCCCTACCATATGGTGGGCTTTGGTGGGGTGGGGGGCTGCCCTGCCGGCTCATTTCGACAACTCTACAGATACCATGCATCTTCAATGTTGATGTGTGTATCATGGTCTACTCATTTTCTAAAAGGCAAAAACTTATGTGAAACCATGTTACAGGTCTCAATATGTGAGATGGGTTGAATCTTTGATTAATGAGATCAAATATCTGACTCAGTAATTAAAAAAAAAACTTGACCTATTAATCAAATATCCGACCTGTCTATATGGATTGAAGCCCGTGACACGGTCTGACACAAGTGTTACTCATTTTAAAATTAACCAAATTATGAAATATTATTTGTCATTAAACAGTTTTTCCTTAATCCATTCCCTAATAAAATGGGAATTTTTATTACCTTGAACACAACTTTTCCTGAAAACATATGTAAAATAACAACCCAACCAAAATGCACTCACAACCATCAGCTTCAGGGCTCTCTAATACTATAAAACGCCCACAAATCTCCCATTACCAAACCGTGGAACACATCAAGAGAAGAGAAGTACACCTACCAATCAATAAAACCAAACCAAAGCAAACCAAGAAAACAAAAATGGCAAGGGCCGCTGTTGTTGCACTCATCTCCGCTCTCTGCACTCTGGCCCTTGCCACCACCTTCGTCCACTGCGCCCCCGCCGAGAAATTTAGCGTCCGCGGCCAGGTCTACTGCGACACCTGCCGCGTCCAGTTCCAGACCAGAATCAGCGAGTACATGGCGGGCGTGGTGGTGCGCTTGGACTGCAAAAACATAGACAATGAGACTTTGACGTATAGCGTGCAAGGCGAGACGGGGCCCGACGGGAAGTATAGTTTGAGCGTGGATGGAGACCACGAGAACGACATGTGCGAGGTGACGGTGGTGAAGAGCCCCAAGGAGGATTGCAAGGAGACCGTGGCGGGGCTGGAGAAGGCCCGGGTGGTTTGCACGGATAACGTTGGAATGGACGGCTCCGTTCGCTATGCTAACCCGCTGTTCTTCATGAAACGCAAAGCGGATGAGCGGTGCCCCCAAGTCTTGAAGGAGATCGATTTCTTCCCTAATCAAAACATGTAATTTTCTTTCTCGTCATCAACTACGTAACAAACAACAACAACAACAACGTAACAACCCTTATTAGTTGCCCTTGCCTTTTAGTGTCAACATCATTGACTACCACTTCTCTTCTTCTATGTATTGTTGCGCCCGCGGAAGTGGGATAGATCAGATTGCAACAATAATTTGAGAAAGAAAAATAAATGAGACACAGATTTTACGTGGAAAACCCCTAAACAAATTAGGGTAAAAACCACGGGCAAGGGTAGAAGAATTTCACTATGAGAAAATAGGAGTTACAACCACTCTCTAACTAACAAGGAGAAAACAAGGATAATTCTCTCTTGCTAGGAAGGAGAAATACACTCAACAAACTCTCTAATATCTCTAGTATATGAGGGAAGAATAGAATGATTTGGGATGACTAGAATGACAAATGACCTCCCTATTTATAGTTGTAGATTTGGGGTCATTTTGTAATTAGCCTAAAATGTAAGGACCAAACAATAAATATTTTGTTCAACAAAGTTTGTCTACCTAACATTCTTGTTCAAAGTTGGCAACTTCCTAATTTGGCTGCTGCATGGATGTTGCCTAACTCCATTTGCCGACAATCTCCCACTTGAAGATTAGATTGTAACAATCATATCTTCACACCATTCTTTCTACCTTGCACTTTCCATGTCGCTTACATCTCTATCAGGCCACAGGAAGATCGACACCAAGTAAACTTATCAACATTGATTACCTTTGTTAGGAAATCTGCTACGTTGTCCGTGGTATGGATTTTCTGCAAATCTACTGTCCCTTCTTCCACCTTCTCTCGGATGAAATGGTACTGCACTCGTATGTGTTTCGTCCTTGAATGAAATGCAGGATTCCTTGCTAGATGCAAGGCACTCTGACTGTCACAAAACAAAGAGACAAACTCTTGTTTGTGCCCGAGCTCCTCCAATAGCATTTTCAACCAAATTGCTTCTTTACTGGCTTGTGTAGCTGCTACGTATTCTGCTTCTGTTGTTGACGTAGCCACAACTGCTTGCAGTTTTGAAACCCAGCTTACAGCTCCACCAGCAACTTTGAACACATATCCTGTCGTAGATTTACTTTTATCCAAATCCCCTGCATAGTCAGAATCCACATACCCGTTGATAATAAAGTCTGATCCTCCATAACATAATGCAACATCTGAGGTCCCCTTGATGTATCTTAGGATCCTCTTCACACAGTTCCAATGCTCTCTGCCTGGATTCGCCATGTACCGACTAACTACTCCCACTGCTTGCGCAATGTCTGGTCTTGTACATATCATAGCGAACATTAGACTCCCCACCGCTGATGCATACGGTACTCGAGACATCTCCATCCTCCCTTCTTCATTGCTAGGACTCATACTTGAGGATACTTTGAGATTAATAGGAAGAGGGGTAGAAATTGGCTTACAATCTTGCATGCTGAAACGTGACAAGATTTTCTTTAAATAATTCTTTTGAGAAAGCCAAATCTTCCTATTACCTCTGTCTCGGTGAATTTGCATCCCTAGAATCTTGTTTGCTGGTCCCAAGTCCTTCATTTCGAATTCCCTAGCCAGTTGTGCCTTCAATTCATCAATCTGATCTTTGTTGGGGCCTGCGACCAACATGTCATCTACATACAACAGCAATATAACAAAGTTATCTTTTCCAAACCTCTTGAAATATGCACAAGGGTCTGCATTCAGTCTGTTGTATCCAAGGCACATGATGAAGGAATCAAATCTCTTATACCAACACCTTGGCGCCTGCTTTAAACCGTACAGAGATTTGTTCAACCTGCAAACCAAGTTCTGATTCTCTTTGTCTTCAAATCCTTCAGGCTGGAGCATATATATCTCTTCTTCAAGATCTCCATGAAGAAAAGCCGTTTTCACATCTAGCTGCTCTAGATGTAAGTTGAATGTAGCACACATCGCCAAAACTACACGAACTGTTGTTAGTCGAACCACAGGTGAAAATATTTCATTGAAATCAATACCTTCTTTCTGAGCATATCCCTTCACCACCAGTCTTGCACGATACCGCTCCACTTGATCGTCACCATTCCTTTTGATTTTGAAGACCCATTTGTTACCAATTGGCTTCCTTCCTTGTGGTAGTGGCACAAGTTCCCATGTATTATTTTTATGGAGAGCTTCTATTTCTTCCTGCATTGCTGCCGTCCATTGAGAAACATCTGAGCTGTTTATCGCCTCCTGAAAGGTTGATGGCTCACCATCCTCTGTTAGAAGGCAGTATGCAACATTCCCTTCCATAACATAATCTGAGTGCCAAGTGGGACGTCTTCTTTCACGGTCTGATTGACGAGTTGTTGGAGCTCTAGAGCGTTCTGGTTCTGGTTCCTCGTGCGCCGGTTCTGCTTCAGAAGAATCTTGTTCAAATTCCTCCTCTACCTGTATCTGAGTAGTTTCTGGCTTTTCCTTTTCCGTGCTATCATCAACTTCTCCTCTTTGTAGCTTGTCCTCTACAAAGATAACATCCCTGCTGATGACAACTTTGTGGGCAGTGGGATCCCACAAGCGATACCCCTTTACTCCATCAGCATACCCCAAGAATCTACATTTCCTGGACTTCGGATCCAACTTTGTAATTTCCTGGGCATTGTACATTGCATACACAATGCTTCCAAATATATGGAGGTTTGAATAATCAACAGGCTTACCAGTCCACATCTCCATTGGTGTCTTCAGCTCGATTGCAGTTGATGGAGCTCGATTCACCAAATAACAGGCGGTATTGACTGCTTCTGCCCAGAATGATTTTTCTAAGCCCGCAGCCCTCAACATTGCTCTTGTCCTTTCCAGCAAGGTTCTGTTCATCCGCTCTGCCACTCCATTTTGTTGAGGAGTGTATGCCACCGTGAACTGCCTTTTGATGCCTTCCTTCTTGCAGAAGTCATCAAATTCCTCACTTGTATATTCCCCTCCATTATCTGTCCTGAAACACTTGATCTTCTTCCCGGAATCAAGTTCCACCCGTGCTTTGAAGGCTTTGAAAGTCGCAAACACATCTGACTTTCTCTTGATAGGGTACACCCAGCATCTCCTAGAGTAATCGTCGATGAATGAGACAAAATACTTTGCCCCTCCTAGGGATGGAACCGGTGCTTGCCACACATCAGAGTGAACCAATTCTAGAACAACCTTGCCTCTAGAATTTGATGTGCTGAATTTAAGACGATGCTGCTTACTTGTTATACAATGCTCACACAAAGGAAGTGATACCTTTGTTAACCCCGGAAGTAGCTTTTGCTCCACAAGAATCTTCATTCCTTGTTCTGACATGTGCCCAAGTTTCTGATGCCATAGCAGCGTAGAGTCTGGACTACATGCGGCAACCGATGCCTCTGCTTCTTGCAAAGTCTCTCCCTTCAGCATGTATAGATTTGCAGCTATCTTCTCCCCTTTCATCACCACAAGCGCTCCTTGGAAAATCTTCATGACTCCTTTCTGTGTTTCAATCTTGGTTGCACTATTATCCAATATTCCATAGGATAATAGATTTTTCTTCAGGCCCTTCACGTGCCGCACATCCTGAACAGTTTGGACTGTTCCATCGTACATCTTCAGCTTGATGGTTCCAATGCCGATAATCTCCAAGGCATGATCGTCGCAGCTGTACACAGATCCTCCTGAGATTGGTTCATAATGATAGAACCATTCTCTCCTTGAGGTCATGTGATATGTGGCTCCCGAGTCTATGAGCCATATATCCGCGAACCTTTTTCTGCCTTCCCTGGCTATTGGTGCTTTGCAACAAAGAGCACTTCCATCATCTGAGGTACTTGCAACATTTCCTTGAGGATTGGAATTCTGAGGTAAATTCCAACAATCTTTCTTCAGGTGACCCTTCTTTCCACAGTTGTAACACTTTAAATTCTTCTTACTTGATTTTGATCTACCACGACCACTGCTTTGGCCACGTTCTGTTGACCTTCCTCTCATCACCATTAACGCCTCTGCCTGTTGCAGATTGACTTGTCTGTCCTCCTTGTTCTTGCGCCGACTTTCTTCTTCAAGAACCGCAGCTGCAACATCATCGAAGACTAGATAGTCTGTAAGGATGTTGTTTGTTAAGTTGATGATGAGCTGATCATACGAATCAGGTAGACTCTGAAGTAGAAATTCCGCACGCTCCTGTGGCTCTATTTTACAGCTTAGAGATGTAAGCTGGGAAAATAGAGTATTCAGCGTATTTAAGTGTTCCGTCACTGAAGTAGATTCTGACATACGAAGAGTATATAATTTCCTCTTAAGGAAAATTTTGTTGTGCAGTGACTTGGCCTCGTACAACCGGTTGAGGTGATCCCAAATCTCCTTGGCCGTCTTCTTCTCCTCGATGCTTGACAATACTCCATCTGCTATTGATAGATATAGATCCGCCATAGCATCCTCGTTCATCTCGCTCCATTTTTTGTCATCAGTAAAATCCACCGGCCTTTCACTGATAGCCGCTAGACAGTTGTCTTTCCTCAGGATAGCCTTCACCTTCAATTTCCACAATGAGAAATTTTTCCCATTGAATTTTTCAATCTCAAATTTCGCTGCCATATTGTTCTTGAAACAAATTCTGAACAATATATCTGAAGGCTCTGATACCAATTGTTGCGCCCGCGGAAGTGGGATAGATCAGATTGCAACAATAATTTGAGAAAGAAAAATAAATGAGACACAGATTTTACGTGGAAAACCCCTAAACAAATTAGGGTAAAAACCACGGGCAAGGGTAGAAGAATTTCACTATGAGAAAATAGGAGTTACAACCACTCTCTAACTAACAAGGAGAAAACAAGGATAATTCTCTCTTGCTAGGAAGGAGAAATACACTCAACAAACTCTCTAATATCTCTAGTATATGAGGGAAGAATAGAATGATTTGGGATGACTAGAATGACAAAATGACCTCCCTATTTATAGTTGTAGATTTGGGGTCATTTTGTAATTAGCCTAAAATGTAAGGACCAAACAATAAATATTTTGTTCAACAAAGTTTGTCTACCTAACATTCTTGTTCAAAGTTGGCAACTTCCTAATTTGGCTGCTGCATGGATGTTGCCTAACTCCATTTGCCGACATGTATGTGTACTTCAATTCGTTTGATTTGATTGAATAAATTCCCCAAGTTCATGATGTGAATGTGAAGCTTTGATAAATCTTGTCTCTCTCATCTTTAATTTGTTGTTTGGGTACAAAAAAATTATAGTTTAATTTGGGGCTTATAAATCTAGTGTAGCTTTGAAAGACAGACTTATAACAAGTACTGTTTTCCTTCCGTCCGCACATCATCTATCAAATCATCATTCAGTACACAAATAATGTACATTCAGTACACATTATTTTGTATAATGTGCATCATTCAGTATACAAATATACTTTTAAATATATTAAAATGTATTTTTTGTTATGGTCCCTCCAGTGACTCTTCGCTTAAAAACATATATGTGTGTGTAATCATTATGTTGAATATTATTAACAACTTATTTTTATTAAATTTTTTTTAATTGAAATCATATTTTTAATATTGATTTATTATTATTCTTTATATTTATACAATATTAATTACAATAACAATAAATTATAAGATTTACTCCGTAGTAAATAGTCAAACGTCCTATAACACAATCAAGTACTACCTCAGTCAAAGTTATTTTTAATCCAACTTTTTATAATATTAATTTTAACATTAATATATAAAATTTATATATTTAGAAACTACATTAAAAGTACTATTAAACACAAAAAAATAAATTTAAAAATAAAAAAAAATTAAATTATTAATGAAAATAAGCAGAGAAAGAGTTGGTTTGACCGAATAGTAAATAGGAGTGGTAAAATGGGACAAAAGGAGTATTAGTCAATTGCCAAACATCCTTTGTATTTTATACGTGTAATTTAATATTTAATGAATTTGTTAAGTATGCCAACTATGTTGCAGAGGTGTCTAGGAGTTAGGTATGGTTCTGTTTAACTGTATTGCTCTGTCTTCTTATATATACTGATAAAATATGCATTAGGCATCTCCTAATTCTCGGCCAGGACGGGTTAGGTTAAAAGTAACTCCATGGAAAATGGCCATTCATTCATTGTCTAAAAAAATTAAAACCTCTTTATATTTATTATTTATTAATGAATTAATTGATTCACAACGAGTTACTTAAATAAGCACAATCAATAAAAAAATTTGTAATAATCAAATACATAGAAAAATGTACATAATAACATTACAAATAGACTTTATTGGTGATCGGTTATAAGTTGATTTTAGTTCAAAATTTATGGTTTAAAAATTTTGTGAAATTAAAAATCAACTTGATATAATAGAATTTCAGTTTTAATATTGTTCCGGTTCAAACTTAAATTAGAACTAGTTTTTTCCTACATACCTAATATTGTTCTATAGCCTTAATTAANTTGCGCCCGCGGAAGTGGGATAGATCAGATTGCAACAATAATTTGAGAAAGAAAAATAAATGAGACACAGATTTTACGTGGAAAACCCCTAAACAAATTAGGGTAAAAACCACGGGCAAGGGTAGAAGAATTTCACTATGAGAAAATAGGAGTTACAACCACTCTCTAACTAACAAGGAGAAAACAAGGATAATTCTCTCTTGCTAGGAAGGAGAAATACACTCAACAAACTCTCTAATATCTCTAGTATATGAGGGAAGAATAGAATGATTTGGGATGACTAGAATGACAAAATGACCTCCCTATTTATAGTTGTAGATTTGGGGTCATTTTGTAATTAGCCTAAAATGTAAGGACCAAACAATAAATATTTTGTTCAACAAAGTTTGTCTACCTAACATTCTTGTTCAAAGTTGGCAACTTCCTAATTTGGCTGCTGCATGGATGTTGCCTAACTCCATTTGCCGACATGTATGTGTACTTCAATTCGTTTGATTTGATTGAATAAATTCCCCAAGTTCATGATGTGAATGTGAAGCTTTGATAAATCTTGTCTCTCTCATCTTTAATTTGTTGTTTGGGTACAAAAAAATTATAGTTTAATTTGGGGCTTATAAATCTAGTGTAGCTTTGAAAGACAGACTTATAACAAGTACTGTTTTCCTTCCGTCCGCACATCATCTATCAAATCATCATTCAGTACACAAATAATGTACATTCAGTACACATTATTTTGTATAATGTGCATCATTCAGTATACAAATATACTTTTAAATATATTAAAATGTATTTTTTGTTATGGTCCCTCCAGTGACTCTTCGCTTAAAAACATATATGTGTGTGTAATCATTATGTTGAATATTATTAACAACTTATTTTTATTAAATTTTTTTTAATTGAAATCATATTTTTAATATTGATTTATTATTATTCTTTATATTTATACAATATTAATTACAATAACAATAAATTATAAGATTTACTCCGTAGTAAATAGTCAAACGTCCTATAACACAATCAAGTACTACCTCAGTCAAAGTTATTTTTAATCCAACTTTTTATAATATTAATTTTAACATTAATATATAAAATTTATATATTTAGAAACTACATTAAAAGTACTATTAAACACAAAAAAATAAATTTAAAAATAAAAAAAAATTAAATTATTAATGAAAATAAGCAGAGAAAGAGTTGGTTTGACCGAATAGTAAATAGGAGTGGTAAAATGGGACAAAAGGAGTATTAGTCAATTGCCAAACATCCTTTGTATTTTATACGTGTAATTTAATATTTAATGAATTTGTTAAGTATGCCAACTATGTTGCAGAGGTGTCTAGGAGTTAGGTATGGTTCTGTTTAACTGTATTGCTCTGTCTTCTTATATATACTGATAAAATATGCATTAGGCATCTCCTAATTCTCGGCCAGGACGGGTTAGGTTAAAAGTAACTCCATGGAAAATGGCCATTCATTCATTGTCTAAAAAAATTAAAACCTCTTTATATTTATTATTTATTAATGAATTAATTGATTCACAACGAGTTACTTAAATAAGCACAATCAATAAAAAAATTTGTAATAATCAAATACATAGAAAAATGTACATAATAACATTACAAATAGACTTTATTGGTGATCGGTTATAAGTTGATTTTAGTTCAAAATTTATGGTTTAAAAATTTTGTGAAATTAAAAATCAACTTGATATAATAGAATTTCAGTTTTAATATTGTTCCGGTTCAAACTTAAATTAGAACTAGTTTTTTCCTACATACCTAATATTGTTCTATAGCCTTAATTAAAATTTGTTGGTTTAGAATTTAAATCTTTGTCAAGTATCTTGTTGTTTGATTTTACATTATTGTTATTTTCCTATGGAAGATTTTATGTTTGAGTTCTATCTCAATCTCTTTAAAGAAGTGGGTAATTTCAAAAAAAAAATATTGGGAAGTATATAAATATTTTAAAAAATAAAAATATTTACAAATATCTAGTATGTAAAAAATATGATTTATTCACTAGTTTCATAATTAAAAGTAATGCACTAATAAATAAAATCCACAATACATTAAACTTTGGGTTTCTTAATAGTTATTGTATATATTAAGTGCAATTTTTTTTTTTTAATAAACAATCTATACTTAGAAAAAATTGAGCCATCGGTCGTGCGACTGATGCTGATGTCTCGCCAGAGTCCCCCCTTATCAAAGTTGTCAAATTAGAAGAGGTGGAATGACATATTTAATGAAGAAGAGAAAGAAGAAACTAAAGTCGCATTTTTTTTTTTTCATTTTGAACCAAAATTTATATTGACCATTCCAATTTCAAAATCCATTTTGACTGTTTTCTTTACTATGAATACTAAGAACTTATTTAATAACATAGTTAACCTATCAATCAATTTTAATTTATTTGATCACTATTAATTGTTTGAATTGGTTAAACAATTAATATGATTGTTTGATTAATTAGCTTTTTATAACAGCTTATTGTTCCAAAATGATAAAATTCAAAAAGTTGCTTGAAGTAATTTTTCGATCATCTTTTTGAGAAAGTCATTTTATATGTAATTAGCTATCAGCTAACAATTAAATTACCAAATATTTGTCTATAATCAGCTAATCCTATTAACTATTTCAACACACTAATCCAATCAGCTAACAACGATTTACTAACACCCATGCTTAATTACGAATATTAGAAAATAATTTAGTAAAAAGAAAATGTAATGGGACTCGAATTAAAAAGTAAAAACGACCAACAAAAAAAAAAGAAAAAAAAAAAGGAAAAGAAAGAAGATTAAGGTGCGCTATGACGCACTGAAGTAATATACAACTATAAGCTGTTTAAAGAAGAAAGTAGTTTTTAGGGAAACAAGTTTCAATCAAACCCTTGGCAAGCCTTTGGTAAGTCTCCAATTCTCAACTTCTTCACCCTCACCCCGCTTGCGTAAACATTCCGACCCAAAGAATCTTGCGATTCACTTCAATTCAATGGCTAACAGCAATCTCCCTCGAAGAATCATCAAGGTAAGCTTCGATCTTCTTCGATCTCTCCTTCGATTCATCCATGAACTTCCACTCTCTACTCTTTTTGATTCATCCACCAACTTCGATTTCCACCACACATTTTCTATTCGATCATTCTTTTCTCTACGGCTGTTTGCCTTTTCATCATCTTCTGACCAGTTTTTGTTGCCTAATCTTCTAGGAAACACAGCGGCTCCTTAGCGAACCAGGTATCTCTCTCTCTCCGCATGTACTCGATGTGCCTGTCTGTTCTAAACTTTTGGTTTATCTTGCTTATTGAGTGTGGATATAGTGTTTGCCGAAGTTTTTATCTCCTCTAGGAATGGTTTGTAAGCTCTGCTGCTAACCGAATTACGAGCATGAAGTTTCTGAATTGTTCATAAAGTAACTTTTGGTGTTGCACCTCAGTTATTGAGATTATGGAATAGTATGCCAGTGTAATTTGAGCCGGTGATTCCTGTATTTTGTTTCTCATTTAGGATATGAAGCTTAGCTTACATGTTTATTTGTGGATTTATAATGTTGATTTTGATATGCATATTTGTAATTGATGAGGTTTTGGAATTTTTGTACTGTTCTTGATGTTTTTTGCAGCCCCGGGAATAAGTGCATCTCCATCAGAAGACAATATGCGGTATTTTAATGTGATGATTCTTGGTCCAACACAGTCTCCTTATGAAGGTAATTGGTATTCTTCTGGGTAGATGAGTGGTGAAGACTCTGTGTTTTTATGCATCATATCATTTCGTATATGTGCTTAATTGGCAAAACTCATTTTATGATATCTATTTGGCCTTATTTCACATTTAGATAACAAAGAGGTTGAAGCAACTAAATAACTGTTGTCTTGAGGTCATTTTTAAACTGATCATGGATATTTCTCACCTTTTTGAAGCTACAAAACTTGTCTACTATAAAGCACTACTACTCTCAAGTCTCAATTAGGTCTTTCTCTTGAACAATTGCAAATTTGGGCATGTAATGGAAACATGTTTGCTCTTGCTGATTAATAATCATCAAGGTTGATTCTTTGTGTCTTTCTGTTCATGACTTCATGTTATTATTGTATGTCTTTTTATATGTTTGAGTTTTAGGTTTTTTTTTTCCTCCTGGAATAAGAATTAAATGAAAATCAAGCTTTGGCAGTTTAGTGTTGGCATCCTAATAAATGGGGCCATGGATTTGATCTTGTTAGGTTTTGACCCATCTGTGTTCTTTGTATTTTTAAAAGGATAGCAGTTCAGAAAATACTGAATATGATTTCTTTTTACTGAACTCTCCTTGACTGTTCTTTTGTTTCACTTAATTTTCTCTGTAGGTGGTGTTTTCAAGCTGGAATTGTTTTTGCCTGAAGAGTACCCAATGGCTGCTCCAAAGGTATTTCAACAAATTTAAAAAAATCAACTGCTTGCACAGTTTCTTTCAGCTGTCAATATTTGACTACTTTGCAAGCTGTACCCTCTAGGATTGTTTACTCTCTGTTATAGCAGTGTTCTTTGGTTTTATGAATGAAAAAATTTTGATTTGGGCAAGTGATTAATTATGCCCACCTGAATACTTCTCTTATTTACTGAATATTCTGCATAGAAAACTTTAATGGATCATTAGCTAGATAATACCGAAACTCTTGTTATACTGTGATTGGATTTCTATGCTATTTTGAAGCATATCACATTTCTAGTTCTTATATACTGAATGGGTTTTCCATGTTCCTGCTGAATCCTAATTCTGATTCACTGTTTACCTGATTGTGCACTCTTTGCAATTACTGCTTTGCTTGTTAGGAATTTCCACTGCATACTAAGTATGCACCTAGCTGTATATTATACCTGCCATTAACCGTATTCTTATACATATGGTTGTCCTTTGAGCAACAATGCCAATTGCCAGTATCACTAGCTATGACCTTACTGTGACTGTTCTGCTGCGCACGAAGTATAATGCTTGATTACCTTACTGTGAATATGTTTTCTTGCTCTGAGGGCACTTTTTCATATTATGGTGTTGATGATAATATTCATGAATGTCCATCTTTTTCCAGGTTCGGTTCCTCACCAAAATCTACCACCCTAATATTGATAAGGTTTGTTGTAATCATTCATCATCTAATTCCTTTTCAGTTGATCTGTAATTTTTGTTCATGGATTGAATCTCTGTGCAGCTTGGAAGGATCTGTCTTGATATTCTCAAAGACAAGTGGAGTCCTGCTCTTCAGATTCGTACTGTACTTTTGAGGTATTGAAGTTCCTCCATCTTTTGTTTTTAGTTAGTGACTATCAGAAGCATTAGGAAAATGATGGCATTTTGAGAATACGAAATTGTTGTGAAATCTCTGGTTGAAGACTACATTAAGTGTTGGTGATGCATTCCATAGTGGTTTTATGCAATCTAAATATTGTTGTTTCAGCATTCAAGCACTTTTGAGTGCTCCAAATCCAGACGATCCACTTTCTGAAAACATTGCAAAACATTGGAAGACAAATGAGGTTGAAGCTGTTGAAACAGGTGCTTTCACATTTTTTATTGGGCATGTCAAACTGAAAAGTTCTACTAGCAATAGTCATTGATTCTTTTTTATTGTATTTTTGCAGCAAAAGAATGGACTCGCCTTTATGCTAGTGGTGCCTGAACTTTGCCAATGAAGCACTTTGAAATAACAAAATGTGCAATGTACTCTATTAACTGTTGAATTAAAATGGGGTGCCTCAAGAAATGATCATGTTTGGAACAAACCAAAAATATTGTTTGAACTATTTAGTCATTCAAGTTACTGCTAGATAATTGTTTCCCCAGCCCTCGAAATTTTATTGTATCAACTAAAATATAAAGGCTCACCAAGGGTTACGGACCCTTGAAATGTGTCCATTTTCCGGCCGGTGAGTCCTTTGTTAAATTTGTAATGATATATGAAATATGTAATGATGATATGGTCGCAGTGATTTTTCAGTTAGATTATGTGTTGGGAATATTTGTTTTCATTGTTGTTTTTAGCCTTAGAGGTACTTGTCCCTTTTTTTCTTGGTTTGGCCTGTTTTTAGTTGAATGTGATATGCACATGTAATGTAATGATATTGAACTATTCCCTATGTAGACGCTGGAAGCATTTGGGTCGAACAATTGCCCTCAATTATTTAGACTTGCAAAACTACCCAATAAAAGCTACATGCGAGGCACCATTTGCCCTGTAACGGTCTATTGCTCCAAAAGACTAAAACAACTAACAATTAATATACCAAACATCGCTAATATTATCAACTAATCAAACTTACTAACCCAATCAACTATCCGCTATAGGACAACTATTTACCAAACACCCCTATTGTTTAGTTTCTTCAAAATATTTTGAAGGGATCAATCTTTCTCCCACACAATTCATGTATGCTCCTGAATCCAACATTGCAATACCTTCTAATACAAAGTTTTTTTTTTTTAATAATTTTTATTATTATTTCTACATACCATTTTCAAATCGAATTTTTGTTATTGTATTTAAGAATTCTTCTTTTTGAGTTTCATTTTCAGGCTCTTCTGTTAGGATAGGATTTCTTAAGTCTTGATTCCTAGGGGTACTTTGTTGACTATCCATTATAATTTTTAACAACAATTGAGAAGAGAATTTACTTTAGAACAAATAAAAAACATAATGGCCGGCCTGTTCAAAACAACCTCCAGTTTTGGACACAGAAATAGAGCTTAGGCAGACACAGTTGAATTAGGCATGTTCATGATATTGTCAAAGCTGCAAAACAATAGGAATGTGTAAACAAGAAAAGCAACAACAAAGGAAATGATCAATTTTATTGATGGAATGGTTGAACAAAGAAACAGTCAAAATCGATAACATGATCATATTCACCCTTCTTTCTTTCTTTCACAGCCCGGAGAAGTACCAACCGAAGATGAAACCGCCCTGAAAATCAATCTCAACGACATTATCACGCTCATCCATTCACTAGCCCGCCCAGTGACCTGGTGTGGTACTCACCCGCCAGGCATGGAATCTCCCATTGTGGCCTCCACTGTTTGGTATATATTGTCACATATATACAGTCTAAAGCCAGCCATCTCTACTAGCTTCTCTTAAATGTGCAACTAAAGGATATCGTTTTTAATCAATTGTACATACATTTCCACCACTATCTCTCCTTACAAGTGAAGATTGATGTAATATGTAGAGGCCAGCCTACTTGAGGGCAAAAAGGTAAAGAGAAAAAAAACCGATGGGAAGAATTCTGGAGCCAAACGGTATTGAGGAGGAATGAATGAATAAATTTGAAGGAAAAAGCTAAACTACCTGTCTCAATTCCACTAGCGTTTAGGTTGATCGAAATGGTTCCTAATAAGATTATTAGGTCGTCGGAACAACAAACAATTCTTGTATAATCCCGCTAAACTGGGGCTGGGCTCGGGAAGCATGAGGGAACGAAGGCTGAAAATGTGAGGAACGAGAAGTAAATCTGTGATCGAGTTCTAAATACAGTAATGCCTCACCAAAGACTCCAACTCCTCGGGACTCGGGCAGACCAGATCCTTCACCCGCTCGCCCTTCTTGTAAATTTTGAACGTTGGTACAATTCTAACATTCTCGGCATTAGCAAGTACTGGGCAGTCTTCGACATCCACCTTCAATTAAAAAAACGAAGAAACAAATTTTACATTTTCATATTATGTTTGGAACTATGAAAAATCTACTCGCACTCCATTTTCTCCATGACTCCATCTATTGTGAAGAAAAGCATATCCCCATCAAACAATAAATAGATCATACTATGTCTAGTATTGTACCTTGAGAAAATTTATGGACCGATATTTGCTACACAATGTATCCAAGAATGCGGATATCTCCCAGCACTGTACATTGGAAGCTGCTTTAAAATGAACCACCGATACTCCTGCAATTTCTTACTGTAAATGCTTGGTCATTGGAATAAGAAAAGGGCAAATGAATTATCATGGGAAAAACCTACCAGGAGATAAAATTGCAGCTCGAAACTGTTCGAGGCCCGAAACAATTTCAATCTCTCCACCGAACTTCGAATTATGAACCTCTTCCCCCCTGGATTTCTTAAGTGCACCTCGAGCATGTAACAAAGATTCGGCAACTTCATTATCGTGTGGAAGCTCCCTCCTCAAGACTTCATAATCTCTTACAGCTTCAGCCCATAGCTCAAGCTATAGCCACATTTAAGAACTTTTGTAATCATCGTACATAAAAGCACGAGACCATCAAAAAGAAAAAGAAATAATTCTTAAAAAAAAAAAATTGTAGCAGTTTACCTTCATGTTTGAGGCAGCCCTTCGGAGGAGGGCTTTGGTATACTTTGGCTGGATATGGAGAGCTTGATTGCAGTCACCGACAGATTTTTCCCATTGCCCGAGTTTATACCAGCAAGCTGCTCGATTGCAGTACAGAACTGAATTTGACGGGTCAAGCCTGAGGCCGTCCCCATATGCTGCACAAGCTTCAGTATACCTTTCAGATTTAAATAGGTCATTGCCACGTATGCGAGCTTGGCTAACCAATCGCACATTGCTGAGTAAAAGCGAAACTTCGATGTTTCTCGAGTCGATCTGCCCAGCTTTCTCGATGGCTGAAAGTGCATTTCCAAACCTGCAATAGTCATAATCCATTCTCATGTACCTCTCGAATCCTTATTCTTGTTGGGCAAAGCTTACGATTCCAAACTCACCTTCCAAGCGCCAATTCAACCTGTGCCCGTACAAATAATAGATACGCTTCAGAAAGCATCCCGAAAATCTTTGACTGGGTGTAGGAAGCAGTTATCGGCTTTATTTGAGGAACATTCGATAGGCTTGAGTCAGCATCATCTAATTGGGAGAGCTTTAGAAGCGCTTCGGCTCTACAAGCAAATAGCTGCAAATTCAATTTAACTAAATCAGATAGCGCTGAAAACCTTTCCATGAATCACCTTTACCGAAAATACTACGCTTTGAGCAATGCCCTTACCTGAGGAGATGCATCGGCTCCAGAGGCAATTGCAGCGTCAGCTTCCCTCAACATACTCCTCCAATCTCCGAGTCTCCTGGCATCGTTGCATTTTCCTATATGTTTCTCCACCCTCTCCAACTTCGTCACTTCAACGTGATCTGGCTGGTGGCCCGCTAAACACATGTGTCGTCTGGCATTTTCAACCTGTCCTAAACTGCAATCCTTAGATGAATTAGATCGCTTACAACTCAGTAGAAAATAAGCAATGACCCAAGAATGAAAAAGATTGGATTTTGTAATTTGTTTGCAAAACTAACTACTTAGTACAATTTAAGCAGGACGTTATCTACCCAGAGAAGGAGGATTTACATAACATCCAGTCTAATCCACAAATTAACTCATGCTTCATAAAAGTTAATTTCTAGCCTCAAAGTGAACTCCTCCATATTTACCGAGAAATTAGACTGTCTAATAGTAACAATGACACAACAATCGAAAACAAGCAAACTTATCAACTGAAGAGATCACCAAAATGAACCCGATCCCACAAAGGGCGAGCAACTACCAGTCACACACACCAACCCATCGCTGATCAATAATTGTCACATTTCACAGATTACATGTCTGTATTCACAAAACTAGTCAAAGAACCTAAGATCAATGTATCAAAACTGAATAATGTTAAGAATTTACACATTTTAACACATCCAAATACCATCACAGAAAATTCAAAGACAGAAAAGATATGTAGGAATCACAAGTACACAAGGGTGAACAACAACCAGTCATATTAATGCAGATATAGATAATCTCACATCACATTTCACACAACTTGCATTTGCATTCACAAAACCAGTCAGCATACCAAATGTCCAAATCAACATTTTTGCAGAGTTTACACATTTTACAGTCCAACATGCCAATTCAAATAAGTTAACATAGCCAGACAAGATGTTCTGAAACCAATAAGAAAAACATGCATAAAGATTTGAACTTTGGAGCAAAAGCTAAAGCTTAATTTGGCTTACCTAAGAAACAAAGATCCTAATCGATGGTGGGCTCTTACATATCCTTGATCCAATCTAATAGCTTCCTCACATTCCCTCAATGCTTCATCTACCCGCTTTAGAGCAATCAATGCTGCCGCCCGATTACAATGGTAGGCTGCATTTCTGGGTGAAATCGCAATGGCCTTTTCGTAAAGATTCAAAGCCTCGGAATACTGACCCTTCTTGTAGTGCTCATTCCCCATCAACTTCAACTCCTCTGGATCATTTCGCATTCCACCCTTCACTGTCTCTCCAACCACAAATCCTTTCGAGTTTGTGGGTAGTCCGGTACTACTAGCACCACTCGATTTGTGGACCCCACCGCCCCGCATTATGCTGCCATGGCCATAATTCACAGTCCCAGACCCCAAAACATCGTTCTTGGTGGCCCGGTTGGCCATGCCGGTCGTCAGAACCCTGCCGGACGGGCAGATGTTACCGGCCGGGAGAGTATTCAAAGCCGGAGAGCTGGCTCCGGAGTAGATTAGCGGGTGGGAACCGCCGGAATCAGACTTCGCATAGCCCGGTTTGGACCCACGCGCCGTCGGTGAACTATCCACCGAGCCCGATAGCTCACCGGAGTGGTTCAAATCGGACCGCTTCTGAACCGGGTTCGACCCATTCCGACCCGAAACCGATCCAGACGAGCTAGAGCTACTACTTGTGGTTGTAGCGGTGGAAGAACTAGTCCCTCTCCGGCGAAAAAGCAACGGCGAGACCGGCGAGCCCAGATCGAGTTCCCTAAAATCCGGCTTATCAATTTCCGGTTCATTGCATCTCAGCGAGTTCTTGAACCGATCACCCAACCCATCAGCCCCAGAAATGGATCCCTTCCTAGAATGCGCCATCTTCAAATCCCTTATTATTCTTTTTCTCTCTCTCACTATATACACACACCCAATGTGTGTGTATATATGGATAGAAATTTCACTGTGTATATCTTCACTTCTCTCTTATCACCGGGAACCCGCGGCAATGTCCGAAGAAGCTCTGAAAAAGACATACACAGAGAGAGATATAGAAGGGAGAGAGTCAGAGAGAAAGGGAAAGGGATCTCGTGATATAAAAGGGCGAAGCAAAGAATGAATGTGAGGGTTGAGAAGAAGAAGAGAGGTGGATAGATGGTGGTGGTGGTGGCAAGACCTCAGAAGGAGAAGAGGAGAGAGAAAGAAAGAGATCCTGTTTTGAGGAGAGAGAAGAGGTTTTACAGTGCGAGAGAGAAAGAGAAAAAAGAGAGCTTTTTTATTTTTTTCTTTTTCCCTTTTATATTTCCCCTGCTGAGTCACGAGACAATTCTTCCTGTATCTTCCAACATTAGGACATTTATTATCACTTTTTTTTTTTTTGTCATTTCCATTGTTAATAAAGAAGACTAATATGTATTTTCATCATTTAATTAAGAGTTAGTTCTATTAATGGTCCTTTATTTTTTGTGATAATTCTAAATTTAGTTTTAAACAATTATTTTTGTTATTTGACATTTCGGACTAGTATCTTTTGAATATTTCTAGTCATTCTCATGACTTTTCCTAATTTAATAAGGGTATTTTTGTCTTTTTCATGTTTTTTTTGTTATTTTTTCGATTTCAACCGGTTTAATTGATTTGGGACTTTAGGTAATCTTTGATTTTTGGTAATTAACCATATTTGTCAATCGGTTTTTAGTAAAGTCCTAAACCAATTAAACAGGTTGAAACTGAAAAAAATAACAAAAGAATAATATGAAGAGACAAAAATGTCATTATTAAAAATAGAAAAAATCATGAGAATGACTAAAAGTGCCCAAAAAATAATAGTCTAGGATGTTAAATAGCAAAAACAATAGTGTGTGACTAAATTTGAAATTGCCACCAAAGATGAGGACCTCTAGTGGAATTAACTCTATAATTAAAAATAATTCTTCACGAAATGGAGGAAAAAAAGTACATATTGGGAACAAGATAATTTAATGATTAAATTATGTGTTAATCATTTTTGTTAACGGTGGAATGACATAAATGTAAACGGAAAATCAATTGTGACAAACAAATAAAGATTAATCATGTAAAGAAAGGAAATCATAAACATATAAAAATTAAAGAGGAAGATGGTATGTAAATTTTAAAATAGTTCTACCATTTTAGATATTGTATTGAAATTCCATCATAAATTAATAAAAACCTTATAACAAGAACTGAAAACGTTATTTCAATAATAATTGATGGGTCAAAAATAAACATACGTTTTAATTGAGAGATTGAGTCTATAATTCAACTATTGCTCAGAGATCAAAAGTGCTATTTTCTTAATTTTATTTTGCTTTTGGTCAATTGAGTATAATGATATTTCTACTTATGATTTTTAATTTTAGTTTCATTTTTAGACTTTTAGTCATAAATTTAAAAAATCATTCCAATTTTAGTTAAAATGTACGAGATACATTTATTTGTAGAAATTTTATCAAATTTTGCAATATAATATTTAATAGCATTTTGAATATTTTAGACTAGTAGTGTAACATTTTATAAATTAGTGACTAAAAAGGGAAAAGATAAGTGATGTGCCATGAGTAAAGATCTTACTATAGATTACAACCAATAAATAAAAAATAGAATAAACTCTTTGTAAGATATTGTAATTGTTTGAATAAAATGCATTTTGTTGTATTTTCTTGGTAAAGTACAAATGAATTTGTAAAAAAGATTTGATATTTTACTTAAATGATATGAATTATGATACATACCAACAATTTTTATAATATTTGTAAAATTGTTAGATTTTATCATAAGGTAATAACTTAAATCACAATAAATAATACAAAATTCAGTTCATATTTTATTTTCCTAGGCTACATCAGAACATGATTTTTTATTTTTTATTTTTTGTAAAACAAACTACTAACAAAAAAATAATATTTATACATATATTTTTCCAACAAAAATTTGATTTTATTTTTCTCAAATTTGAATTTTCTTTTTTGGACAATAAATGCTCTACTTGTAAATAGTTGTGAGTACATTTGAATAAAAGGCAATTGAATTCTAAGTTATTCCTATTTCATTTACTCACTTTAATGGTTTAAACTTTAAAGTCAAACCAAATATTTTGTTAATATTTTTTTTAAAACATAATTCATAATTATAGGATTCGATATTTGATGCATTTCTTAAATTATATACATATATTTCGATAATACCAAATGAGTGAAAACTTTAAAATACCTGATAATAAGAATGTTGACTTTTATAAATAAAAAGGCCTATAACATTTTTTTTGGTTATAAATAGAATAATAATTTTATTTTCTTAAGTAGAAAAGTAATGTTATTTTCATTATTTAAAACAAATTACATTACCATTTTCTATTTATAATAGTCTACATTTGTACTCAGTACTACTTAGTATTGTAAAATTAACTAACAAAAAAAAAAGACAAATTATGGTATGGACCAAGGTCCAGCTTGCAAGATGGACCCAGGTCCATGTTCACAATTTTAAAACTTTATATTCACAATTTTAGATCTCAATATACGAAATTACATTACTCAATATCCAAAAATTTTGAACTCTATATATTCACATTTTTGTTATATAGATTTAGAAATTGTGTTATACTATTGAAAATAGAGTTATGAAATTATGAATATAGAGTTATGAAATTTTGAATCTAGAGTTTGAACAATTTAGGATTATTTCACTCAAAACGGTGTCGTTTTGAGTGAAATAAACCAAAAAAAAAAAAAAAGAAAGCAATAGCTTATTGGCCGAGTAGGTGGCCTAGTTGGCCGCCTAGATCTTCGATTATAGCGATACGTTAGACGGCTACCCGGCTGGCGCCCAACGGCTAGACGTGATTTTTGCAACACTAAGTACACCTAGCACCTTGTACTCAGATGACACCTCTGTGACTCTCCTTGAAGGAAGGTCAAAAGATCGAACTCTGATAGTGGGATATTGACTCTTTGGGCTGCAGCAGATTGAGAAATTAAAGTATAAAACATATACTACTTGTAATAGAGTTAATATTCATAAAAAAAAAAACTTTCTTCAAAAAAAAAATTAATAAAAAAAAACATTGTAAAACAATACATAATAATGAATGCAAATCATTGATATAAAATATCAAAACGAAGTTTAAAACTGAGTTGTAATCTTTTATTGATTTTCGTAATACATATTTGAATTGCAATTTAAATTTGATTGAATTTTATTTCCTGTGTATATGAGTTTTGAGTATTAATTAATACCGTAGTACATTGGTTAGTAATATTTTCATAAATAAATAGTTATTTATGAAATGTCACCATCTCCTTTTTTATTTAGTAGTTATATATAATTTTATTTTAGTATTATAACATTTGTTTGGTTATTATTATTATTCTTTTTGTCTAAATCAAAACAATAACTTGATAATGATATGTAAACCAAATATAGGGGAGTGAATTGCATTCGTATCTAAAGAAGCATTAAATTCCTCATTCCAATGAGAAATAATATCCCTATTAAGTTTTTTTTTTTTTTTTTTTTTTGAAACACCTATCAAGTTCAAGTAATGGGAATGGGAATGGGTATGTGAAACTTTTTAAATCCATGCTAGGATTGGACATGGGGCAAAGAGAACTATCCCAACCCTACTCCATCCCCTATCTATCTAATATACTTTACATCTTTTATCTAATATATTTTTATAATGCATTTGTTTTCGACTTAAGAGTTCTTTGTCCTTAATTAAAATTAAACATTATGTGAGGATATAAATGGGGAAAAGATCACTCTCTTGTGATGCACAGTTAGAAAATCGTGAGTTTTCGTATGAATTATGGCAACTCATCAAAAAAAGTGGTCAAAAATTTGAGATTTCTTCACTTTTCCTCACCACTTGTGTTGATAAAAAAAATTCTAATTACCTTTAAATTGGTGGTAAAAAATTTTATTATATTAGAAAATTCAAGTTCTTACCCCAAATTAAAGTGGTCAGAACAATTTTAGCACTCATTCTCAATTTTTTAAATTTTTTTTCATTTTATATATTTGTCTCTTGAATTTTTACTTTGTACTTATTTAAAAAAAAAATTAGAGATATATTTTCTTTCATTTGCTCCTTGTTGAACACTTTTTTGTGGCAATCAAAAAATTTTCTAGCTATATATGGCCTTTGGTGAAGGAAGAGGAGGAGAAGTAGAAGAATGACACGAAAAGACACTTTTTTTTTTCTTTAACATGCCTATCAAAGTCCAACAAAGAAATTCATGTCATATGGATTTCTTTACCAAAAGTCATAAATTTTTGTTGTGGTTGTTGACAAATTTTTTGATAACCATGACTAGTTAAAAGAAAATATCCGATTATTAGTGGTCTGACAAATTAGGGTTAGCTTGCATCAATGATATAATTGGCTAAATTTTTTACCATTAGAAAAATGATTGATAATATTAACCATTTTGACATGTGATAATAATACTTAGAAAGAATTTTTGTGGACATTGAAAGTGATTAAAAAAAAGTGTTTCTGACAACAAATTGTTGATTTTGATTTTGATTTTGATTTTTTTTTTTTTTGTGATTGAAAACTGCAATAAAAATTCTTAATTTCCAATCATATTTTTGGTGATTGAAACTGCAAGATTTCCAGCAATGGGTGGATCATGGATGCAATGGTAATGTTCCTAACCAAATTAGAACATAGATATATACAAATATTTTATTTCATCAATGAACTTAAAATAAATCGAAAACTATATATGATAAATTTTAATGAATTATTGTATCAAACTATAATATTGAAAACATAATGCATGCATACCAAATTTCGAATACATAATCAAAATATTTATATTAGTAATTGGTGAGTTCAACCAAACCCTAAACGTTATTATAGTCATTCAGTGATGAATACGAATAATGCTACATTTGTTAATTCATTTTCTAAATAAAAAGTATCTACACATATATGATTGCATTCTATTATACTCATTCAGTCGCCATCAAATACCTCCTGCTCATCAATTATGTTTTTTTTTGGCTTTGTATATTAATTAATGATAAATTAATCGTATTTAATTTTACCAAAAGTTAGAATTATGCCAAGTAATGACAATGAATTAATCCTTGAAAATATTGGGAGTTCTATTAATTTTTATTTTAAAATAATTGATTGGCAACTCTTTTGCTTAATAGGTACCTATATGAGTCTCGAGATGTTTGATGCGCCATGTTAAAGGGTTTTGGGCTAAAAAATTTTCAAGTAAGAGTCAAACATTAACCTTGATCGAGTCAAAATTAGTCTCATAATAGTGAGAATAGTGAATGACATATGCAAAAAAAAAAAAATATATAAATTATCCGTTGTTCGTAAGTCAATGAGTCATAACTAAATAAAATTGATTAAGCCTGCATGAGCAGTTTAGTTGGTCACAGGGTGAAGTTTGGAATTGAAACAATGACCCCGAATTAAGTCTCACCAGCTGCAGTGTGGGAGCAACATCTCAAAATGATGGGTTGGGGCTCCTTGTGCGCAGTAAGAAAAGGTCTAGGATCTGTGTTCAGCTGAGTTACCATTTTTTATATCCTTCCAAATGCTCTATCAGGCCGGAGGGGCTACTTAATTGTGCGCAGTAAGCAAATGTTTAGCATATGTGTTCAGTTGAATTACTATGTTTATATCCTCCCAGATGCTCTGTCGAGTCGGATTGTGAGGAAGGCCTTGGGTTGGGGATTTAACCTTTTTGGGAACAACAATAAAATTGATTACAAGTATTTTTTTCACAATTTGGTAAAAAACATTGTTAATAATTATCTACCACTTTTGAATCATTAATGAAGTCGTCATAAAGTATATTTGACTAAAGCACTGCAAGTGTCCGCAAAATTGGGCAAGACAGTAATTTATTAGCAAAAAATTTATTTGCGTTGAAATTATCATTTTAAGTAGAGTTAATTAACCATTAAGTATAGAAACATTTTTAAAATTAGTACTCAATTAATAATTTAATACTCCGTATCATTTTGCCTTTAACTTTACTGACAACTTGAATTTATCTAACGGTAACTAATTTTATAAAGTTTAAAGATTGAAAAGTAAATTAGTACTCCATTTGTCTCATTTTATTTGTCTTATTTATTATTCATTGGTCAAATAAACTATTTTTTGGGTGCTTATTTCTATTATTAACATTTTCTTATATTTTTTAAATTTGATTTTTTTTATATAATAATACTTTTAAATTTTAATATAGTTTTTAAATATATAAATTTTATATACTAATTTTAATAGTAATATTATGAAAATTTAAATTGTAAATAATTTTTGTCAAGTCTCGTTAACTAAATTCAACACCTAAAATGAGTCCCAAGGGACTATGTATTATCCCACCATGAACTCACTGAAGGTGTATTGATTGCCCATTTTGTAATTGAAACCACATTTCGCCACATACAATATTTGTAACACGTATATTTTTTAGAAACCCTTATCGTATAATAAAATCAATATAGCTATTGACTAACACTTTATTCTTTAATTTAGTTAGTTTAATGTAAACAGGAATTAGTTGGAGTATAGTACGAATTTAAAAGTGCCTCATATAATTAGAGTTTATATAGGACACATCGACGCATCGTGATCTAATAAAAACACTTATATTTTCGAGAACAACTCTTATCCGAGTTAGTCAGATAATTAGTTTCATAATTATGTCACAAGGACATTTTTTAAAATCAAAATACTTATGTATGTTTTCGTGATTTTGTTGTTGTTTAAGATACTTTTTGTTATAAATTAATGTTAAATTACATAATGTCACTCTTTTAAAAAATTTATTTAAATATTCTTTTTTTTTTTTGTTGTTAAAATCCTTTTAACAAAATAATAAGTCTTACATATACCTCAGCTGATTGAGAGATGATAAGTCATTGTTTTACCTAAAAAAGAATTTTAAATTTTACATTATTACAAATCCGAGCTTAGCATGAAATGTTGTTTGTTTAATTTGGGCAAATATTGGTTTTCCACTTGTAGTATTTCATACTTTTGGATTTGAATTACCTTTCCAAAATAGTAAGATCATATTTCTTCTTCTTTTTTTAGTTATTGATTATAGAGTTTGTTTGAAACTTTGAATTTTGATCCATTAGTAATAGAAATTATGATAGTTATACCATGGAGCCAGATCCACCTTGCAAGGTGGACCCATCACAATTTGTATATTGAATGCACTTATCCACAGGATAATTTGCCTAGAAATTCCATTATTGTTGGACTGACTGAGGCTTGAACCCACCACCTCCCGTATAAAGGGAAGGGTATGATGCCACTGGACCACAAGGTCTTGGCATATTCAATTAATTTAGTTTGAAGCATAATTTATTAGTTTCTTAACTTTAATGATTTAGACAGATTTCACGCTTCTACTTTCTCTATGTTATTATATCAACTTAAATAGTATAGTATTTAATTTTTATATTAATTAATTTAATTTTAGTAAATAAAATTTATATATTTAAAAATTATATAAAATTTTAATTTAGAACTAGAAAATTCAGTTTTATAAATTATATGAAAAATATTACGGAGTACTAAATAAAGTATGCAATTATTATAGTAGAGTTAGTTACTTTAATGTGCAAACAATAAATATGATAAATAAAATCAGATATATAGAGTGTAATTTCTTTTAAATTTGAACTCAAAACAATAAAATATTGTCAAATTTGGAGTTTTTTTAAATTTATTAATTATCAATTTAAAGTTTCATTTCTAAACTTTTCCATCACCTTGAAAACTCTATGCCCGCAAGGAAAAATAATGTGCCGTTTTCAAAATCTAGTATTTTTATATTATTGAGCAATAAGTTCATCTAATAATTAATCTAAAGTTCTCATTGAATAATAAAATATAGATTTATAATCTTGTGCTTGACACATTTTTAAACTTAAAAATAATGAATTTTTGCGCACCAATATTATTTCTATGAGTGTACATAATATTTTTTGAAAAATGTTATTTTTCTATACTAGTATTTTCACCCGTGCATTGCATAGAATGGATTTGTGCAATTATACTATTATACATTAAATATAAAAATATATAGATAAAAGTTGTCTCATTTATTGAGCTATTATTTACCATAATAATTATTAGATTTTATATAGTAATAGCTTGGGAGTTAGTTTGGACAAAATATAATTTTATTTTTATTAATAGTTTAAATGAATAAACCTAATAATAAAAACAATACATAAAAAAACAACTCTAATTTGTGCTTCAAAAGTAAGATGCCCCCACCTTACCAGTTAATCACAGAGAAAGAAAGAAACCAAAAAGAAAGATTTGGCAGTTGTGGTAGTGACGGTGGTACTATTAACTAATTTTTGAATGGAAAACTCACGAGCAAAAATAATAAACAACTACTCCATTACAAAACCGGAAGCTCCGGTCAGGCCTTCTAAAGAGAAGCTAAGGCTATATCATCCATTCGCAAAAATAATAAACAGCTACCCTAATATCTGTACAATTAATTCCTTAATTACCATAATAATTATTAAAAAAATATACTAATATTGTGCAATTATACTTTTATACATTTAGTAATACACACACACGCACGTTCAATTAATATTTGAAAGTGTACATTTATTTGATTATAAGTTTAGTGTAAAAGTATCACTCAATTAATTGTATAATATATAACTCGTTTATCTGCAATTATCTTTTAAAAAAAATAGATATGTAATATGATTTGTGTAATTATATTATTATTACTAAAATAAATATGGAAACAATAAGAAATAATTTAATTGTAGTTATTATAAAACAAAACATTGACGACCAGTGACCAGTATATATTGTGTTGCCAGGAATTGGTCGGAGGCTTACTGGAGTTGGCCGGAACCCTAATGACTTGAAATCACAGGTCACCAATTGATTTTTGAGCTTTAATATACCAAAATAACATGTTTACGAGGTTAATAGTAACTTTTAAAAATTTAAGGGTCTAATTGATTTTTTGAGTAAAGTCCATGGCCTATTTGACCTTTTTTCAAATTCTATATATTCCTTGAATAATCATGTGTGGGATTTTGGACCCGGAGTATTAGGATTAAGCACTCAAGTGAAAAAAGAGATTAAGCCAAAAGTGGGTATTAGGAAATGTATCCTGTTTAGCCAGCTAAAAGGCTATATATCTTCAAGTTATATTGGAATATGGGAGAATCCAATTTTTACAAGGATTAGCCAGAGATCGAACTCCGACAAGATGGCCGGCAATGTAAAAATATGATATTGTTGTGTGTCTCTTCTGAGTCCTAACTCGACCTCTTTATACACCCGTGTTGCCTTGTTATTTAGCTACAACAAATGGAATCAACTTATCAGACTGCGAAATGCTTACGCCACCATATGTTGTACCAAAGTTTTAGGCTGCATTGCTGTAACTAAGGTTTTATTTTGTCACATTCTCTCTCCGGACCTGGATTTGTGGGCAAATTATTTGTGAACCAGGTTACCTGTAGTGCAGTGTGAATCATAATCAAACATACATTTTTAATACACTAAAAGTACATTATTTGTGTACTAAATGTACATTATACAAAATATTGTACGCAAATAATATACTTTCCTTGAATACAATGCATATTTTTAATATACTAAAAGTATATTATTTGTGTATTGAATTTACATTATTTGATAATATGATTCACACAACTGTGTAAACCATGATATACACAATAATAATTTGGTTTTGTGTTGAGTTGGGAGGAATCATTCTTTGATGGACCTATGATATATTAGGACCCTAGAATTAAGGACATTTCTTGTAACTCTAACACCATGAATTAATTGTAGGAATAAATATAATAATATTCAACAAAAATCACATCACAAGGATAAACATGAAAATAATACAAGTTTTGCGTCGCACACATACAATTTCTTATAATCGATTCGCCTTTTCCTGAGACTGCTAGGAGCGTTGAAGTTTAAATATTCAAATAAATCGATTAGTAAACTTGAACGAAAAAAAAACAATAATTTTTAAAATCACTTACATGACATTTTCACACTTTTTAAAAACATTAATCATTCCCACAATGAGTTTAAAAATTTTACTTCACACACACACACACCAAAAAATTCAATTAAGTAAATCGAATTGATCGAATATTAGAAAGTAATTTTAAAAATGGAATCTAGAATGTGCATATGAATGGTGTCTTTACTGCTAAAGAAGCCGAAGCAATAAGTATGAGGGAGGCTCTAAGCTGGCTCAAGGATACAGGGTTGAGAAGTGTTGATGTTGAGACGGATTCCCAACTTTTGTTCAAAGCGATGAATGGACCCTCTTTTTATTCTGTTTTTGGTTTACTTGTTGATGATATTAAAGAATTGGCATCTCAGATTAATGATGTCGAATTCAGTTTTGTTAAGTGATCTGCGAATTGTGCCGCCCACTATGTTTCTAGAGAGGGCTTTTCTGAGTCAGATTGTAGTGAGTGATTTAATACATACTCATCCTTTGTTTTTTGTTGACGTTCTTGTTGATGATTCAATGAATTAAGTATTTCTTCTATAAAATAAAATAATAATAATAATAATAATAATAATAATAATAATAATAATAATAAAAGAAAGAATGGAATCTAGATTTAAGCTTTAAAAATAAATAAAACAAAGATGAAACTTCTAATGCCCTAGAAATCTAGAATCTTTAGCTTTAAGAACTAAAATTGAGAGATTTTCATAATAAATTGACAAAATTACCCTTCGATTTTTGTTTTGCTTAAACTTTCTATCAAAATGTAACTATAATACTAAAAGTGTCTATTTAAACTAGGAATAATTCTTAATGTGTATATATTTTTATGAAGTTATATATGCTATATTCTTTTATTAAAATTAGTCTCTAATATTTATTCCTTAACATGTTATTATTGTATTTGAGTTATTTTGTATTTAATTATTATGTGAAGTCTTTATTAATTGTAATATGATTCATCAATTAATCAATGCAATGAAATTTGTTTAAAAAATTAAAATTATTTTTTATAATACATGTCAAGAAGTAATTTTATAGATGAAAATAATTGATGAAAATAATACATACTTTTTTTTTTATTTTTATGTGGGAAGATAATAATACAGCTCATTGTGGGGACCATAAAATAAATAAACAACAAAGAAAAAGCTAAAACGGAAAGCCAAAAAGTTTCAATGAAAAATGCATTATAAGTCAAATTAATTGAAATATAATGGACCGTTAATTCCTGTTTCTAACAGAAACCTTCCATCGTTCATTTGTTTGGCCCCCACCATGTTTGCAGATCTTGCGCATCAAAAAGACAACAGTACCTATCTTAGAATATTCGGTTATGCCAAATTTTCATCAATAGTAATTACCAAATATTTTATTCTTTTTTCTATAAGGAATATTTACTCATTTTTAAAAATCGTTTAAATACATTATTGTTATAAAAAAAAATCACACTTTTGATTTTTTAATTGTTGAAGGGTTAATAAATTTAATTAGTTCTTTTTTTTTTTTTTAATTTTCACAAATTGTTCCATTAATTACAACTTCTTTAATGATAAAAAGGATCATATTTGTATCCATAGAGATGTGGATGGAATGATACGAGTCTTTTCCAATTTAACTAGAGGTTCATAGTCCTGGTGAAGGAGAGAGATTTGATTTATAACTCAAAAACAATTTAGGAACAAAAAAAAAACTTAGTTTTTCATTATTATTGTGTATAAGTTTTAGTTTATTCTTCGAGTCTCACTTGTGTGAGATGAGTTAGATATAAGATAGTTGTTTGTTACTTATGATAGAAATCATAATACTTATTATAGAAAATTTAATATCAAATTGGAATAAATAAAATATTACTTATAAATATTGCAATATTTATATGTGAAATTGTGATACTATTTAGAGTGAAATGATTGTTAGTAATGATAAATATTATAATACTTATAACTGAAATTGTGATATTACAAAGTATAATTCTAATGTAAATATTGTAATACTTATATGTGAAATGGTAATACTTATTGTAGAAAATTAATATCAATTTGAATTAAAATAAATCATTGTTATTTATGACAGATATTATAATAATTATATGTGAAATTATAATATCATTTATGGTAAAATTAATTGTTACTAATAATAAATATTGTAATACTTATAACTGAAATTATGATATTTACACACTCAACTGTCTATAACCCAACCCATCTCACGAATAAGAATTCGTGAGACAGGTGTTTCATACACGTTTTTATCTTATTCATCATTATATTTCATATAATAATATATAGGTGTTTTTTTTTCTTTTGGATGACCAAAGTTGCACTTTTGGTTGTTGAAAACTAAATATTCCATAATATAAAATTGATAAATATTATTTGCAAGTCGGTTCCATGCAATATAATTGTCAACCGTGCCCCTATATAGCGGGATAATTTTCCATTATTACACTTGAATATTCAATTGGAAATAAGGCCGATTTACAACAAAATTTAATACTATTACTTTTGTACATGTGGCGAAACAAAAGCCACCCTCACAATCATTACAAGCTATATGCGAAATAGTAAAATGTAAACTATTATAGATTTAAAAAAATACTTTCATAAATTAAATAATAAAAGTAAAACTATTAATTATTTTATTTATAAAAATATTATCTCCTATTTTAGGCTCGATCACTGTGAGACTAGATATTTATGTTTGATAGCATTAATTGTCTAAGTGATTAAACGCTACATAGTGTGTAAAATTAAAAAGAGTATTGTATAATGAGATGAAAATTGAATTAATTAATCAGTAAAATCAATTATAGTTCTTAGTATATATATTTTGGAACACCTACAGGAATTCAGTCAACGGGGTTAACATGACACACGATCATTGGCAAGTTAATCGGCCACATCACATGTTAGTACCGGTGTGACCTTTGATGAAGTGAACGTTGATCCAAATGTGGATCGCCAACTTCCGAGTCTCTGAGAGGCTGGGAAGTGCCCAAAAGGAGTTATACATTTTGTATATCCCATTAATGTTTTATATATTATATACTCATTGCTCAACAAACATCATATAAAAATTGAATTATTATTTTGCCTAAATTAAAATTATAAGTTTATAGGTAAACTACATGTTTATTCTTATATATTATATATATGCTCAATAGCCAAAAGACCCCCTCAATTGTATGGACCAATTATTTAATTTTGATATACTTTAAATAACATGTTGGCTCTGATACTAAATTACGAGATTCGTTCCAATTCAACTAAAATTTTAAATTAATTATTGAAGTACATATATACATATATATATATATATATATATATATATATATATATATATATATATATATATATATATTATATTCAACAGGAAAATGCCATAAATGACGAATCAAGACTCTCCCAAAGCTTATCCAATTTCCCAAGTTAGGTTAAATAAGTGTCCATTGATGGTAATCTATCTTTAGCCTTTTAGCCGTTGCTCAAATCTAAGTGATGGCAGATTTTTGCAAAGGTAAGAAGGCTAGCTGTGAAGAAGAAGATAAGATACGAGTCGAATTACATGTCAAATTTAGATAAAATTGAGTTATTTGATTAGGTGGTTGAGTTGTAAAATAGAACTTAAATAAAGCAAAGATTGAAGACAAAAGATGGGCAAAAAAGTTAAGGTCTTGTTCAGTTTCTGAAAATTTTTCCTATTTTTCAAAAACAAAATGAGAAATAAAAAGAAAAAATTATATTTTTCATCCCTAAATTATAGGATAATTGTAGAATTTGTCCTGAGTGTTGGTTATGCTCACTTTTCGTCCTTAAGTTATCATTAACATTGCACTTTTTATCCCAGTCTTTACTAATAAAACATTAGACACTTTGTTACAATGTAATATTTTACATATCTACTTTATTAGCCCTGTGACATCTATCTACTCCACTAATCTTATCCTTAGCAGGTGCAACTGGTAATTAGAGGTTTTTTAGAGTGGTCATTAATTAATTAGGGGATGGAGAAGATGGAGAAAATTGAAGTGACATCATAAAGTATCGAGCCCATAACCTTAACGTAAAAATGCATCATCTCATATTTGTTTGTTTCGTTTTTGTCAACAAGTAGCACAGTTTATATTAAGATTAGACAAAACATTTTAATTATGCCCTGAAAAAGATGGTAGAATGGTCAGAATATGATCCAATCTAAAGATCACGGATTTGATATTTTTGTCAATACATTCTTTGTCGAGCGGTCGAGTCCATTGCATAAGGTTTTTTAGTGATGTTTAGCTCTATTGTATAGTTTACAAGCTATTTCACAATAATAAAATTTACTTAATACACACTCTCGAATAATGGTTACCGATTTCTCTTGTCATTCTAAAATAATTTTTTAATCATTAATACGAGGGAAAATGATATATTTTTTCTTTCAAATACCTTGGTAAGTACATTACATTTGGTTAGTGAATTGAATTTTAAAAAGATAGGAAACTTATTCTATAAGAAACAAAATAATAACATGCATTTACAATACATTATATTTCAAAAGTCATTAATTAAGGATTAATTAAGGAAAAATTAGGTATTAACAAAATAATAATTATTATTATTATAATGATGATCATACTTCTCGGAATAGCTATTTTTCTTTGCAAGAGAAATAGTTCATTCATAACTCATAAGAATATTATTCCCTAAAATAAAAGGACTTGCCAAACAGTAAAATAGCATATGACCAAAATGTCATTCTATTTTTTGGTCTACTTCGTAAATCAAACATAATGTTAGTTCTTTAATTATTCTTATGTCTATTTTTTTTTATTTCTCAATTATTCTTAAAGTGACAATTTTAATCCTTTAGTTAACATGTTGTTTATTTGGATGGAAAATCAACAAATAAAAAACTTAAATAGTAAAGGTAAACATAGAAATTTGATTTTCTCTTCCCCTAAGTAGTAAACAAAGGTAAAAGTCCCAAATCAAAAATTGTCAAATAAATTTATTGAAACACTGACTATATGAAACTTTTTTACTTATTACAATAAACTCTTTAAACATTTTTAAAAAGTTTCTATTAAGTGTACTATATGAATATATGTTTAAAATGTGAAATATTACTCTATAAAATTTTTTTCATTTGTCATAAGTTGTTATTAGTGGAGACCCATACTAACATAGCTTTAAATTCTTATATTAAGCTAAGCCTCTTAGGTTCTTTTAATAAGTTATCCAATTAGTAAAAGTAATTATTATGTATGTTATGGCCATGTGTCTATCAGATAAATTTTAGCGTGACATTATGACAAGGCTTAATTCCATGTAATAAAATTTAAGACATTTTTTATTAATTTTTATATTTCTGTTAAGACAGTCATTTATTGAAATGGGGAAACGTATTTAGTAAGGATCAGAATCACATGAAGAAGAAAAACATAAACCCTAGGAATTAGGAATCATTGGAAACACAGAAGAAGTTGAATGGAAACGTATTTAGTAAGTTGAATGCATAGTGTACTTCTTTTTTTTTCTTTTTTAATGAAAAAGCCTATAGCTGTTACTTAAATGTGCGTTGGTATTTATATCTTATGAAATGAGACTAATTTTATTTAATGTTAGTGAGATATGATTTGTAGTAATTTAGATGAATTAAAAATTCTGACTTATTACACTAAATTAATTCTAAATCTTTAGAGTCTCTGCTCAAGAATCACTGGAGAACGTCAATTATGAGTTACTTCATCAGTCCCCAAATTCTCACTCCTGCATGTACATTCGGTGTATAAAAAATATTTATCTCTTTTGGTCGATTAAAATTTTTTAATGGTCCCTCAGATTTTGAGATTTGAAATTCTCAAATTTTTTAATGTAATGAAAGAGGAATGGAGGAGGTGGCGGTTGAAACAGTTAAAATGAAAATGATGAGTGTAACGGCGTGAAGTGCGAAGACAAATTTGTGTTTTTTAGTCAAACATTATCACGAGCGGTGTCGGTGAGTTTGTGGATTCACACGTCCTTAAATGCCGGATAAATAATTGGTGTATGTGCTATCAACTTGTACATATAATGATCTGTTAGATTCTATTTAGTAGTAGTAGTATATGTGCATCCATACTAGTCACGATTTACTACAAATTTTAAACTATAGAGTATACACCTATTATATTGTTTAGAGTTACTGACTTACTGTAATAAGGGCAATCTTGAGCAGTAGTTGACTTGGTGTGTGTGTGAGTGTGTGTGAGAGAGAAAGAAACAGAAATATCGTTGTCACACGAATTAATATATAACTAGAATTCTTACATGAAAATTGGGCTCAATCACTTTAAAAATGAAGATATAAAACAAGGATTTCAAATGGTAATTTGAGTATCTATCAAATTAGACTATACAGGCTTAACTTAGTGATTTAGTAGACAGTATTTGAAAGAAGAGATCAAGGTTCAAAACTTGATAGCGGCAGGGTTGGATTATGTCTAAAGAATACAGATTCCTTAGGTGCACCGGCATTTGGTCATGTCTGCTGAGGCACTATGTTATCGTGATTTACCTCCGATCCCCCATATGCTTTGTCACACCATTTAGGAGAAGAGTATCTATCAAATTCCGCTTTCGCGCAAGTCGACAAAATTTGGAAGTTTCAATTCATTAACTATTTAAGTTAAGTCAGCAAGTTCGTGATGGATTGATGGTAACGTTGTTACCTCTCTCTTCTTCTCTCAAATACTGCCTACTGAATCAGTGAATTAAAGTTGTGCGGGTAACACTATTACTATTATGGTTGTATGATGCTAAGCGATTATGACAGTACTATGTTAAGCGAGCAAGTAAGCCAAAAATTTTGATTCATAAATTTTTAATTCTTTACTCAATATTTTCGAGAGATTTCAAGAAATTTGAAATTGTCGAAACAATGACACCTTGAGGTTGCTATTCGCCAACATCTATAGGTTACAACCGTCCAACGCTTCAATTCTCCAACAATAAAATTACAAAATATCAATATTAGACACGCTAGTGAGTTACGGTAAAATTTAATTGATAATTTAATTATTTCGTACCTAATTTGATAATTTTTGTTTTTTTTTTGGTTATTTATTCAAGAGTTAACCTCTAGAAATGATCCTTCGACTATTAGCTTTTAACAATTTTTGTCATCGCCTTTTTTAATTTGACCAAAGTTGGTCCCTTGACTATTGATTTTGTATTAATTTTGGTCCTTCTGTTAAATCTATGTTAAATATGTGTTAAAATTGAGGGCAAAAATATATAATTAAATATTTTAACCTTTCTTATTCACTTTGTTTTCCCTCCTCCATCACAATATTATATAAGGAACAATGTGAGTTAATATATTTATTTTTTTACATTTTATGTTAAATTGTTTCAAGTAATCAAATTTTTTTCCTGTATTTTTTTTTGATTTTGTTTTGTTTACTGCAATGTAATATATACTCCGTAATATTTTAATTTTTTTTGTAAATTCTCTAACGGGATGTGGAGTGTTATTGTATATTTTATTGTTGTATAAGGTGTTTTTTATTTCCTTTATTTGATAGCAAACATGGTACAAAATCAATAGTTAAAAAAAAAAGTGAAGAACAAAAGTTAAAATATTTGGTTTTACATTTTTCCCTCAATTTTAACCCCTATTTAACATAGATTTAACAGAAGGATCAAAATTGGTACAAAATCAATAGTTAAGGGACCAACTTTGGTCAAATTAAAAGTCGAGGACAAAAATTGGTAAAAATCAATAGTCGAAGCACCATTTCTGGAATTAACTCTTTATTCAACAACATCTGGAGGATTTCTATAACTACAATTCTAAATACCATATTTTTTTCATCCAATTTTATAATTATGTTTTCTAGAAAATATCCATATGGGCCAAGTACCTTGTACTCAATTGGCACCTATGTGGCTCTCCTTGAGGGGAGGTCACATGACCGAATTCCGATGATGGGGTATTGACTCTTTGGACTACAACTGAAAAAAGAAAGTATATTGAACAGATACTACACTGTAATAGAGTTCATAGTACTCAAGAAAATATATCCATATGGGATTAAGAAGTGTAAAAGAAAAAGAAGAATTGAGCAACTAACTCATTCTAAAAAATGAGCTTTTGGAAGATTCATTAAAAAAAAAAAAAACAGTAGAAGAGAGATTTTTGAATAATTCTATATCAAAAGTCTGGTAGATGATTTTGTGTCTAAATGTGCATGGTGCAAGTTTATAAACCACAAAATCAAGCAAGATCAACGGTGCACAATAGTACATAGGTTCACATGTTAATAGAGGTTTACATTTGAACCTAATTCCACACGCACACACGCAATTACATGTAAGAAGGCCCAAATTAGGATATTGCACATGCCCCCTATTTTGATTGGAATAGTGCAGTTTGAGTCAATTAGCTATGAGTAATATTCTTGTAGTCATTTTCTGAATAAGGTCACAAAGTGGGTTTCATTTAAAGTGCACATTCGGATAGTAATTGCAAAGTTACAAGCTTGGCTATCCCATAAAGCATAGGAGTTGGTGTAATAAAGTTTTGCATTAAATTTACGTTTGTTGGTGAATAAAACTCAAATCTTTAAGTATTGTGATAATTATATTCACTCTTAAATTTTGTCAATTTAATACCAAATAATCGTGTTTTGCGATAATTATATCTAATTATGTATTACAATTATATTCAAACCTAAAAAATTTAAGAAATTAACTGCAAATATTTATACTTTGTCACAATTATATTCAATTATAATATCCAACACAGCTATGTTGAGTTGGCACACATATAATTTTACTTATATTATTTATTAAATTTAATAACATTAATACTTTGTAATAATATAACATTAAATTTATATTTCAAATATTTAGTTCGTGCATCGCACGGGACAAATACTAGTAATTTTAAAAGTCAAAACATAAAATCTTTTAAAAAAACATAATATATCAAAATTGTTTACGTTATACATATTGCATCCAACTATATGTGGATCTGTGCATTTGATGATATATAAAAGTGTAGTACTACACTTACATATTACTAGGCCTGCATTGTAGTATTGCTAAATGCACTTTGCAAATATTATATGATGCATTTTAGAGTTTGAAATATTTATTAAAATATCATCATATTTGTAGAATCATCTAACTCTAACCTAATAGAGTGGTTTACTAACACTAGTGCTACCTATCATATTTGTTCCAACCATAAATTATTTACTACCTTTGAGACTCACTTAAAAATGTCAAATGAACAGGCTTGAACAGAGATGACCTGACCCGCCATTACACCGCTTAGAGCATTCATAATAGTTGATTTTTTAAAAAATAATTTTTGAGGAGTTTTTGTAAGTGTGATTAGGAAAGAGATAAAAATGTGAGAGAAAAATAAAAGGAAAAAAAATTATGACAAGATTTAAAAAAAAAAAAACCATATAAAGTCTGTTAAAGGTTAGAGTGGCCGCCAGCTGGCGACCACTTTGACGCGTCCCAACAGGCACGTGGGGTGCGAAGTGCCGCTCAAATGCAGCATCTGCAATTGGTTTTTTTTCTTTCTTTCTTTCTTCTGCAAAATCCATAAACTTGTAGGATATTAAGGGTGTGTTTGGTTGGGGGGTTTTGGTATAGGGAATGGGTATGAAAGTGATTGTTAGTGTTTGGTTGATAGGTTTTAAGAATGCTACTATGGGTATGGAATACCCCATTAATGGGAAAACCCATACCCTTATTAAATAAGGGTTTCATTTCACTTCTTCATTTCTTCCCCAACTATTAATATTCATTCCCATTCCACCCAACTACCAAACATGCTAAATACTTTCACCAAAACCCATTACCCTTACCAAGTATTTGATACCCATTCCGATTCCGATTCCCATGTTCGAACCAAACACACCCTAAGTTTTCCAAAAACCAAACACCACATCAGTAAAAAAAAAACATTATATTGATTTTTAAACTGCTCCAAAATCTGAGAAAAATACTAATAGGGATGCTCTTACTCTTTGGATAATGCCAATCCAGTTGAATTAAGAAAGTAACTTTTAATAGTTACTCTTTTCTAGTACACATTTTAGTGCATCTTTTCCAATGATTAGAAGGACCAGTTGTTGGATTCTTAATTAGATTGCTTCATTATTTGAACATTGTGAAAAATAATGCTTAGATTAGGTGCAACTTGCAAGGCTACATCATCCACAAATTATATTATATATAAATGTTATAATAATCTAATTTTAAAATTTATTGTGTTGTGGTGGTGGAACAGCCTAAGAATGCGTCTACAAATCTGCAATGCAAAGAAAATGAAGATGCGAAATAAATAGGTTTTAAAATTTATATTTTTAATTATTAAATAAATATAAAGTAATGGTAATATGTTTAACATAAATATAAATTAGTGTTATTATAAATTACTATATAAATTAATACTCTTTCCGTCATATTTTATGTGTCACCAGAATTTATTTATTTATTTTAATGGTAATGAACAGTGATTAGCGGCGATCAACAGTGGTCAACATCAATTTTTTACCGATAACCTATTGATTATCGGTAAATTAGAATTTTTGACTCATTTTGACAAGTTCGAATATTTAATTGCACTTTTTTAAAGTTCAATGGCCTAATTGCACTTTTGAATAACGTTGAAGGGTCTATTTGACCCTTTTTCCTTATTATTATTATATAAAAGTTGAGTCTATTGTTATTAATATTTTTTTGGGTGAAGAAGGAATCCTACAACCACTACCTAAGGGTGAGCATTGAGTAAATCCTGTTTTGTGACCATAATGGGCAAAGGACCACCACTACCCAAGGATGAGCACTGAGTAAATATCGTTTTGTGATCCTAACCGGCAAAGGACCATCACTACCCAAGGGGGAGCATTGAGTAAATCCTGTTTTGTGACCCTAACTGGCAAAGGACCACAAGGAGGTAAATCATCGTAGGTTGACCATATTTGACCAATTCAAACCAAGAATGTAAATAGGTCGCTCCCACCGGGAGTCAAATTTAGAACTGTGTGGTTGGTCTTAAGGTTAAAATTTTTGTCTAATAAGTAAGTAAAGAATAATAATAAATCAAAGTATATCTTGTTACCAAAGTTAGGTTTATACATAAAAGGAAAAACTAAAATAAAAAAATAAAATAAAAAAGACTTTGTGGTTTAGTGGCACCAAGTCGTACTCTTATATGAGAGTTTGTGGGTTCAAACCTTAGTGCAGGTGGTATATGATGAAAAAAAATCAAAATATATGGGCCCTCTTTGGTAAAATAGTTACCTTATAAGCTAATTTTGACTTATTTGACTACTATTAACTATTTAACTTCGTTAAAAAATTAATATAAGTGTTTGGTTAATCAACTTTTTGTAACTTCAAAATGCTAAAATTTAAAAAGTTGCTCAAAATAACATTTTCAATTAGCTTTTTGAGAAAAGAAAATATACCAAACATCTATTAGCTTACATCTAATTTACAAAACAAGTTTCTACAATCAGTTAATGTTATCAACTAGTTATACCTTCTAATTCAATCAGCTAACAACTATTTACCAAACAGGAGCATAACTTATCAATACATGCGATTACACCAACATATTTTATATTCTATTAGAACATTAACAATTAACAATAATATATATGGACTCTTATATAATTTAGTAGATTGCATCATTGAATCCATCACCCTTCAATTTTTTTCAATTCAATGATTACAAAAATACATCATAATAACTAATTGATACAGGACAAAAAATCATTGATGAATGGTCAAAATAATGTGATAAAAGTATTAAGGTACTATATACCCTTAATCATGAATTTAAACCACATCATTAATCATTTTGATGAGGTTTATATATGTTGATAAGTATTTATAATATTGTTGACCTTCTATGCTATGAATCATAAATTACATACCCACTGCATCTAAAGAAAATGTTCAAGCTGAGATCAATTGCAATAATTAATAATGGAATGTCAAGTAGACCCAAGCCAAGCGTAGACTATATATTTGGCTACGTTGTTGACTCAAACTCGATTTAAATATTTTTCCGTGCAGTGCTTTGTATTTAATGTAATAGATCATCAAAGATGCAAAAACCTAGAACAATGAAAGTCAAAAGTTGTCAAGGTTGAATAGTAATAGTAATGGTACTTTTTTTTTTTCTTTTAAGTGGTGCCCAAAACTTATTTAGGTTTTGTATTATATCTTGACCTTATGAAATTCGTACACACCTAAGATGCATTTTCAAACATTTACCATTCATAAGCATTCTTAACTGTTAATGCATGTTATCAAATACTTCTAACTCAATTAATTAACTAACTAACCAATTTTCAACTTTAATCTAGTATAGGTTTGTGTAGCATATCCTAAGTATTGAGTCTTATGAGAGTTCAAACATGAACTATTCTATATCTTAATTAGTTGAACCTAGACAATGAGATGAGTCAAGTATATCATGAAACAAATAAGACTATTCATGAACATTCTCAATTCGACGGTGCGGAGTAAATTAGCTATAGTTACGTTGCACGAAATCTCCCTTTAGTTCCGAGTCCGATCGAGTTTCCGTTGCGATCCGTGGCAGCTTGAAGAATTCAATCAAGAGCAATCTTTAATGTAGCGTGTCTAGCTACATCCCCTAGGAAGACTACAAGATCGAACTCCAAATTATAATTCTAAAGCGTTAAAGAATGTAAGGAGTTAATCAAGGATTAACACATAAACTTTTGGTGTAACTGTGAGACTTGAAAATAATTCAAAGGAATTTCTTTAAATCAAGACCGAAGAATAAATGAGGTGGTCAAACCCTACTTATAGGAATAGGGTTAAGGTCATACACACTTGCTTAAGGGACAAAATACATAATTTCCTAATCTACTAAATAATTTGGAAATATATATATTGTGAATATAGAGTTCAAAAATAATTGTGTTATACTGTTGAATATAAAGTTTTGCGATTGTGAATATAAAGTTCTGTAATTTTGTATATTGAGATCTAAAATTGTGAATATTCAGTTCTAAAATTATGAATATAGAGTTCAAAAATTATGAATATAGAGGAACGAATTCTGAAGACAAACATCAAGTTAACGATAATGAAAGAAGCAAATTTTTAAAATAATTCAGACAATGTCGTTTTGAAGCAAAGTGCCGCCATTTTGAACCCGGGTCCTTGACATAACAACTGGGATTTTCCCCCGCCCTCCCACCCCCAACAAGGTCTAGAGTACTGAGTACGCGTTGGTCATCTTGAAGTTGGCCCAAAAACAATCGGCTTGGTATGTATAACTCATGGGTAAATTATACAATGAACTATAGTCCATATTGCATTGTGGACCATAATCCAAAACAACACTCAAATTATGTACTTATAATTAATATATTATTTATATTCATTTAACAAATCATGTCCCTAAAAATAAATTGAAGATACACAATAATTAATTACAGGTATATAATTTATTAACTGCGTGCAATTACATAATATGTTAAGTACAATTCAAGTATATATAATATTTTAATTGTTGTAGTTGTAATAGGTACATAATTTATTAATTGTATGTATATAATATGTTAACTATATGTACATAATATATTAATTTTAGTAGATACATAATTTATTAATGGAAGGTATATAATACGTCAACTGGTACATAATCTAAATGTTGTTTTAAACTAATGCTCAGAATGCAATATGGATTCTAACCCATGGTATAACAATTGTAACTCATAAGGCCGAACCTAATTAACTAGCTGGCTTGGAGATTAAAAATTAAGTGTGACAAATCATTATCAAATCTAAAATACTTGAATCGTTTACTAAACATGATGAACGATTTGTTCTACCATATACAATACACTTGCTGCATCCTACTTTTTACATTCTATCTTCTTTATTTTCATATCTTTTTCCAATTAGCATTATGAGGTTCTCAAAGGTCTGACTGTCTGAGTAGGCACGTGAGTGAAACGAATTGAAGAAAGAGAAACAAAAGTAGTCCAAAGAATATAATGTCTCGAGTATAACAAAATTATATTCAGCGTAGAAAGAGTACGGATTTTTACTAAATAAAATTTTTATCATATCAATAATATATACAATCCAATCCTGCATGATCATTGGGACTTCAGCTCTGAACCCATCATGTTCATCAGTTCATCACATGATAGAGAAAACAGATAGAAGCTAAGAGAACCAAGGCAAAAGAATATAATGGATTTCATCACTTTAAAATATAATGATTTTATATTGTGTATTATTAATTTGTTTTATTTGATCGAGAATCAAGATGGAAAGGCTGATGACTGATGAATTTTCATCATTGTTATTGAAGAAAATTATATTCGGTATGTACTACAGTATAGTGTCCCCCCTCATGTATCTAATTTAATTATAGGTTTATCCAGCGAAACTATTTCACGAATCATTATTCATAGAATGAGTAAGGTCAATATAGAAATATAATATTTATACTAAAATATATAATACTAATCAGAAATAAATTATTTGTTATTTATAAAGGAAGTGTAATTCTTTTAAAGAGAAATAAATTATTTGTTATTTAGAAGGGAAGTGTCATTCTATCTGTCAAATCGGTCATTAATTAGGGGATCGAATGAATTAAATTCAAACATTAAATGTTGATGTGGATGTAATTTTTCAAATCCATCTTTAACAAAAGTTAGATGTTAATTTATCTCAAATTTACTTCAATCCTCCAATATGCTCCTGGTTCACCCCTAGTTATTGGATTTGGTGTGAAGAGTTATTTGATGCACATACACGTACTACACTAATGAATTGTGGGAAAAATAAAGTAAAATAGGAAATGAATAATGAAAGTAATTAATTAAGCTTATCCGATCCGATCCTCTTATAGATCATAGAAAAACGTGATGAAAAGAAAGAATCAAATTAAACTACCAAACAAATGAAATGGGTGGCAGTGCAGATGAGATGGATTGAATAGGAGAGTCCCCATAGATGCATATATAGCTCAGATATGAGAAAGGGGCATGTACATTTCTCAAATTTCTAAGCTAAGAAAAAGACATAATGATCGATTTGCACAGACTTTTGGAATGCCATATGATGGATACAAGGTTGTCAGAAAAGAGGCCAGGCCAGGGAATCTTTGTTTGTTTAGTCATTAGTTTTTCTAAGTGTGTGTTTTGGAATTTAAGCAGCTATCTAGCTAGCTGTAGCCTGCATGCAGTGTGCAGATGGCCTGACCTTGGCCTGGGCATGCAATACATACAAGAAGATCAGAGGAATTGAAATTTGTTTAATTTGTAAAAATGTATGTGAAGGAGAATATTTGTTTTGTTGGTTAGGAAGATGCCTTTGCACAATGTTTACTCAGATCTGATAAAAGATACCCTAGACTAATCCTAACCTTCAAGTATCTACTTTAATAGTCCCTAGAAGATGTAAATTAAGGTTGCATAATTATTCCGTTCCCGACCCTACCTTATTGTGTGCACAAGGAGCCTAACCCACATCCTACTCCAACCTAGGGACTAGGGAGTCCAACTTCAATGTGTTTGAGGTGGACATGAACTCTCGCACTGCCACCTCCAGACTCCAGTCATGACTTTAGATCAGGTGATCAACTACTATGTTAATCTCGGGGACGACAACATGCATCTTTGATTTGCTGGGAATATATGCCAATAAACAACTCTTGATTGAGTTAAATTTGACACCATGTGATTATATCAAACTAATTAACTGTCTGACTAACTTGGTTGGGAATCACTCCGCTAAGAAGGCATCTACAGAGTATGATAAAAATATAACCCTTTAATTTTAATTGTATGAACAATATTTTTATTATTTTCTAGTTTACTCCATATTCAAAATCGTTTCATTTTTTAGTGAGCTCGAATTGAACTTTTAAAACAAACCTCAAATCACACTGCATGCCATGGTTGTTGATTTGGACGCATGGTTATTTAATTTGACGGAGATTATAACACTTGAACTAGAAGAAGGAGGGAAAAAACAAAAGGTCTTTAACATCGGGTGCCACTAGATCACAAGGTCTTTGACAAACAAAAATCGCCTTAATTAGCAATAACTTGCTATAATAAATCATCTTCGAATTTAAAGCGAAAAGGAGCATAGTTCTTCTTTTCTTCTTTAGCTTGAGAGTTTATATGAAGAGGGTTTTAGTTTGAAAGTGTAATTATTCTTTCTTAATTATTTCAGACAATTACCAAAGACCTTGTGGTCCAGCGGCATAGCTGTGGCCCTCCCAAGTGAGAGGTGTGCTTCAATAGGTTGAGATAAGTATGTATGAGTAGATACTACATTGTACCAGAGTCTATTAAAAAAACGAAAGTTATTACAAGTCGTTACAGAGTTAATAGTACTTTAAAAAAAAAATTAAAATTGAATTTAATATGATAGTGGTAATTAATAAGGTTGTGTGTGGGAGAGGTTTTACCTTTACTTCCACTACACCTTTGGCAGTTGAAATGAAGTTTTGGTCCCAATCTAATCATTGGCCACTTAGCTTCTTCTTTCCTCGTATACCATGCATTATTGCAACCTCCGATCCACCACTTACCAACCTTAATTATCACCTCTACATATATATTATTTTCATTCTTCCTTTTCCTTTGTTATATCCATTCTCAAATTCCACATATCAATAACTCATAACCCCAAAGGCAAATCGCGCTCATATACCAATTATCAAGATCAAATGTTTATTACTACGTTAAAAATTACAGTTAGTAGAAAATGTATAACATCACATTTCAATAGCATGATACTAGACTCGATCGCTAAGATGGTCCAACATTTTCTATTCATCCATATTTATTAAATTTGGCGAACATTAAACTCAAGCTTTTGTTTTCAAAAAAAACTTAAGCTTTTAGTAATGTTGTTGAACTTAAAAGATTAGTAGACCCATAACTGATTCTAGATATAAGGTCACATTGCTAATTTCATTGTTTCAATAAATATTTTCTCTTTTGAAAATTTTTATTTATTTATTTATTTCTGTGTTCCTTGAATTGGAATCCAGGTTTCATCGGATCTATAAACTTGGGCCTTCAGTTATGAATTGAATTGGTATCGTCACAGCTTTGGGCTCTAGCAAAATAGGCCCACAATTAGTAACCACATCCATATGGCCCATAGACCCAGAAAAATCAATTTCTTGCAAAATCAAATAATTTTTCAAAAATTAATTTTTCAATTAAGAAAATGTCTTCTTTTTTTTTTTTGGTAAATTCACCAGTGAGTTCGCTCCAGGAGGCACGGAAGCTAGCCTAGGGAGGGATCATCACTTATGAGAATCGAACCCGAGTTCTCCCAAAATGCTTCCCCACAAAAAGAACTTACTTGCCACTTGAGTTACCACATTGGGTTAATATCTTTCTTTTATGTGATACTTCCGCCGCCGGTTAAGAAGGGTGATTCCCATAAGTTATTTTCCTTATTTCCAAACACACCATAAACCTACCTTCTAATTCCCTATTAAATAATGGTATCAATGAAATTAGAATATTAGAGTTGTATATTAGAATATTACTAGTGGTTAGAAAATAGAGAAGAGTATCCAAAAAAGAAAAAAGGATCGGCTGACCTGCCTAGCCCATAGGCCTTGAAGGAAGATTGAAATCTAAGAAAGACGATTTAGGTGCATATTCAATTGAATCGTTCAAGTTGATCGAGTTGTCTATGATGAATTGGATGATGAAGCAAGTTGTATATCAATTGGGCTAAAGATTTTGAATTAATTTGGAGTAAGTTAATTTATTTTAATTTGCCTAATTAATTCAATTATTATTAGGTCAAAACGTGTTGCAACATGTTCAATAGTTATACCATAGACCCGAATTTACCTTTCAAGATGGACTCATCAGTCATCACAATTAAATATTTAAATTGTGAATATTCAGTATGTAAATTGTAAACATTCAGTATATAAACTGTGAGGAGAATAATTTGCCCAACACATTTGCCCCAATTATGTTTCTGCCAAGACAAATTAATTGAAAGTGGCCTGAGGTCCCAAAAAACAAATGAAAGTGGCATGCAGTTGGCATGACTAAACAAATTTCGTTTTTGGAGTCTTAAATAATAGATTTATTAGTTTTTTTCTTCAATAAAAAATAAATTTATTGCAACCACAATAAAGAAAATAAAGACGGAAGAAGGATATAGACTTATCCCTAAACAAAAAGAAGAAGAAGAAAAAAAAAGGCCTCAAATAGGTCCTTAAACTTTACACCAAAAGTCAATTAGGCGCTTAAATTTTTAAAAAGTGCAATTAAATCCTCAACCATGTTATTTTTGGTCAAATAAGTCAAATTTACCGGTAACGGATTATTGGTAAAATCTTACTGAAAAACATCACCATCGACCAAAAGGTCGCCTTCTTCGTAGAAGGCAAGCAAAGAAGGCAACCTTTAGAACTAGTACTGGCCGCCTTCTCTAGTAGATGGCGATCGACGACGACCAATCCGTTGTTGAATTTTCGCTGGATTGATGCCTGAACTAAAATGACCTGTAATCACAGGTCATTTACCGGTTCTTGGGTTTCATTGTCTCAATTTGACGTGTTAAAATGTGTAATTACACTTTTTAAAAGTTTAGATGCCTAATTGACTTTTGGTGTAAAAAAAATTCAAAATAATCATCAAACTACACACAAAAGAGTTAAACTATCTAACTCAAAAAGTGTAATCATGTCCTTCAACTATCAAACATTATATAATTCAACTAAATTTGACATGTTCCTCAAGTCATCGCTGACGTGACAATCATTCTATTAAAAAATTAATTTATTTTAATAATTCTTAATAAAATATTGTTTAAAAAAACAAACACACACACCCCTACCCGTCTTCAAGCCAGAGACGAAGGCGGGTCACACCCCCCCCCCCCCACCTCCCCCCTTTTTTTATTTAAAATATTAAAATAAATTAAAACAATTAAAACAATAATTTTTAATATGATAACCACCATAGCAATGATGACCTGAGAAACATGTTAAATTTAGTTGAATTGCATAATTTTAGACAGTTGAAGTAACTAATTTAAACTTTTTCCTAAAAATATATGGTACTTACAAGTTACATCACTATAGTATGTAGTTGCAATATTCGGATCACGTTTCGTAAATCCACCTTTAATTTACCGCTGGTCTGATGTTGATGGATGGATAATATGATTGGTAAGATTGACGAAATCTCAAGGAGACAACCTACGGAGAGGTCAAAATCCAATGGGACATGAAAGGTAAGATTTAATGAATCAAAATTCGGCTTCCAAACATTAAAAGAAAAAAGAAAAAAAAAAACACTAATTATACTCCTCAAAACATATATATTCTGTCATGGCTTGCATGAATTGGTTGTAGGCTGACAATGAAATGCTTTCTTGAGATGCAAATGAGACAGATGTGTGGGAGACCAACTTGCATGTAGGTGTTGCGTGGGTGACACGCCTCAGGATTTCCTTACATGCATAAATGTCCTACATATACCAACCATTTTTATGCTTTTAATATTCCAAGGTGGGGAGAGCCGCCTCAAATGGCCTAACTGAAACTCGATTAGATCAATCTTATATGCAAGATGCAAATACCAATTAAATATTATCCAACCAGTTTCTTATCTACTGAAAGGGATGAATATTCAACTTCTTGGTCACAAGTTTTTCAAAGAATATGCACAGGACATGCATGGAATTGATCAACTCTGTCTTAAGAACAGGTTGTGGTTGCCATTTCTTCAAGTCTTAATAAGATGTCAAGTTCTGAAATATAATGGTCAACTATAATTATTATAAGTCTTTCACCCAACCAACCAGAATTCTCCGGGTATCTTGAGAAATGGCTAAACTATAGAAGGAGAAACTTGCAAGAAACCTCTCATTTTCTCATTCTTCAGTTTGCACACTTCATTCAGACCTAATTAAGCACCCTCTAACACAAGCAATTAATCAAACGTGTTGAGAGACTATTATGCAAAGAAAATGGGTGTCATTCGGAAATTGCAGTACAAGTAACAGAATTAACTAGTCAAGTTGCCAAACAAACCTTCCTAGAAACTCTTAATTATTGGCTTATCCAGTTGAAATAATCAACATTTAACAACTTGAGCTGCCAAATACTCAACTTATCATCTTCTTATAGCCTCTTATCTCCTTACCAGCACCAAATAAGTTGGGAAAAGTCCTGAGAGCAACTATGTATTGCCATGTTCTTTTTCTTCTATTGCTACAAGGGATTGGAGCTACAAGTAGACCTTTGCAGCAGAGTTTTAGAGAAGTGATTTCAGATGGCACTGATCACATTCAAGAGAGTTCTTCGCTTATCCGTTTATATGGAGAGGATTCTGCAGAGTTCTGCGAGCAAATGTATGGATTTCTTCCATGCTCTAACACTCTCCCAGGGCACCTCTTCCTTATCTTGGTTTATGAATATCTGTTATTCCATGGAGAATCCTATGTTGCCGCGGGAGGTGAACGGATATTCAAGATTCTTGGCCCTGGTGTCTTTGGTGCTAGTGCATTTCAGATTCTTGGATTTCTACCTGAGACTTTGATACTCCTAGGTATCTTGCTTTCATCTCTTGCTTCAAAAACATCTAAATTTATCTTTAGGCTTTAAACTCTGATGGTTTGGAAGATTTTGTCTAATGTGATCAATGTTGTGGTGAGCATTGCTCCTTACTTTCAGCCAGTGTTGCAAAAATCCTGCCTAAGCACCGGTTAATCAGCGCCTAGGCGCTAGGAGCTGGCTAGTCGCCTAGCGTATCACCATAATCGGTGGTCTAGGCGGCTGGTCGGCTAGGCCGCCTAGTAAGCCGATTACCTATTGTTCTCTTCTTTTTTAAATGGGTTATTTCACTCAAAGCGACATCGTTTTGAGCGAAATAACCTAAATTGTTCAAACTCAAATTGTTTTTTAGATTAATATTTAATATTTTAGTATTAACTATTAAAGTATTAAATAATTTATAATTATCAAGTCTTAAAAAAATTTTAAAAAAAATTTTAAACAAATTTTTAAAAAATAAAAAATACACAAGCGCCTAGGCACCGATTAACCGCCGCCTAGGCACCCCCGAGTGCCCAAGGAGCGCTTAGCGGTTTTTTCAACCATGCTCTTAGCATTGGCATTTTCAAACTAAGACCATTCCAATAATTTTTACTTCTTATTTTGTTTCCAGCATCAGGCCTCTTGAACAGTGAAGAGGTTGCCCAAGAATATGTCTTAACTGGAGTGGGATTGCTAGCTGGAACAACAATCTTGCTTCTCACCATCATTTGGGGAACTTGTGTAATTGTTGGGAATCAAGAATTAAGAAATGACACCCAATCTCAACCTCCATCCCATTCAGAAGACCAAAAAACCCATCTAGAGGCATTTCTATCACGATCGAAAGGTCAGCTCCTTATATGCACATGAGTCAAAGCACACTAAAAAATTGAATCCAATCAATTAGCTAGTCTAACTCATGGCCTTATAAATCAAAATGTCTCTCTTATATTTTCAATGTGGGACTCTCAACACCTAATATATCAGGCTATATATTATCTTCCTACATATGACATAGTTATTACAGTCCGTAATCATGAAATTCAACTTGACATTTTTTGTTTACTTTAAGTCCTAAATTGTGGTCTAAACTCCAAGTAATTGGTTTAATTTCAGAGTTTTCTTGTTTTGGTTCTAGGTCCTGGTGTGGTCACAGATTTGGAGACATGCAAGACAGCAAGGATAATGGTATCTTCAGTGATACCTCTCGCGATCATGCTAATTCTAAGAGTTCCTAGTTACTTTTCTTCATGGGAGCAACTAACAATCCTGATCTGTCTAGTTGTCTCTGTTGTGTTCCTGCTCCTTTACTTCTTCTACCAGGTATTCTATTCTTATACTGTGAGTTTGAGTTTCATGTATCCACCATGTTGGGCAGAGGCCCTTAAAGGGCCAAGTCCAGCAATTGGTGGCTAAGGGGATTGGGGCAGAGGCCAGTGAAGGGCCAAGTCCATCATCCTACCTCTCGAAAATGTGGTGGTATATATAGAAATAAAGTTGCGTCTTTGCTACGAGCTATAACTTTTGACGTAGTGATAAGTGTTTGATCAAACGCACCAGCAAGCACTTATCTTTCGGTGTCTTCTGTACATTTTTACCTCTACAGATTTGTCAGCCATGGATCCAGAAAAGGAGATTAGAATATGTAAAGCATGAGCACCTGGTAGTGGACATACTCAAGCATTTGCAGAACCAAGCCATTGGGAAACTCCTTACAGAAGATGGCACCTTAAATGTACCTGCAATAAAAAAGCAAGTTTCCATTTAGTTAAAAGAAAATCATATGTAATTTTCTATTTCTTGTTTACTGGGAAGAATTACCATACTGATGCTAACTTATTGCAGGTTATTTGACGAAATTGATCAAGACAACGATAGCTTTATATCGGTCCTTGAGCTGAAGGAACTCTTAAACAAAATCAGATCAAGGAAGTTAAGAGAGGACAAGGATCACATAACACAAGAGATATGGGGGGATTTGGATCATGACTCCGATGGCAAGATAACCTTGGAAGAATTTATGGAAGGATTCGAAAAATGGATAGGTGAAACAAAGCAGACAATGAATAGGCGGTATCACTCTACAAGATCTTTAAAAGATTTATACGAGGTATATTACCTGGCTAGTCACATGGAGAATATGAATTCCTAATTCAGAAACCTTATAATTAATGATATCTTAGTCCTTTTGTTTTGCTTTTCTTTTCTTTTTCTTGCAATTTCCTCTTTCAGATACTCAAACCTTGGATTCAAAAGAAAAAAGAAGAACATGAAATGACGAAGCATATTATATCAGTTATCCTTAAACATGTTCAAGATTCTGCTATAGGAAGCCTCTTGACAGAAGATGGGAAACCAGATACGAATGCCATAAAAAGGTGAAGATTCTGATCAGATCAACACATTAAGCTTTGCTTAATTCTTTCTGATATTAACCTGTTAGTTTCCGCATCACATCACAGACTATTTGAAAGCATTGATAAAGATGGAAATAGGGTCATTACACGTTCTGAGCTGAAAGAACTGATAAATAAGATCAAGTTTGGGATAGTACCTTCAAATGCCGAAGAAACAGTGGACAAAATAATGGAAGAACTTGATGCAAGCGGAGATAAACTGATCAATGAGGATGAATTTGTTAATGGATTATGCAAATGGCTACATATTACCAACAAGCATGTTCCCAGTACAGTGGAGTCCAAAGATGATGTCTATTATCAAGTAAGGAAAAGTATAATCTTTTTCTTAGTACATACCATTTTAATCTCAAGATATTTGTTCAACTTTCTTTACATAAATTTGCAGAAGAACTTGAAAACAATTGACAGGCTGCTAGAGAATCGCCTTGATGGGTCTACACTTGCCTGGACTAAGGCCATAATGCTTTTGGCTCTTGGAATAGCTATGCTAGGCCTTCTAGCAGAACCTCTTATACAGAGTGTACAGAATTTATCTGCAGCTGCAAATGTTCCTTCATTTTACATATCATTTATCTTAGTCCCTTTGGCTACAAATGCCAGAATTGGCATCTCAGCCATCAAAGAAGCCCGTCATAAGAAACAGAGAACTACATCCTTGACTTTTTCTGAGGTATGTCCAATTGCCTCCCTCCCATGAATTGCAAAAGTAAAACCTGTATGTCTCTACATGTAAATATTGAACTGTTGGGTTTCCTTTACTCTTGCAGATTTATGGTGGGGTATTCATGAACAATGTGTTAGGCTTCTGTGTTCTTCTTTCGCTGATCTATTTTCGAGGATTATCATGGCATTTCTCAGCTGAAATACTGGTTTTGCTTATGGTTTGTGGCATAATGGGATGCCTTACAAGTTTGAGCACCTTCTTCCCAGTTTGGACATCAGCCATAGCATACTTGCTTTATCCCTTGTCTTTGGTCTTGGTTTATGTTTTTGATGATTCTTTCAATTCTTTCTCTACCTAAATGTAATTGAATGAATTTTGCATTAAAAAAAAAAAAAAATTTGAGCAAAACAGTTTGTTAATATAGGAAATAAAGTTTATGTTCATCCTTCTCACTGTGTTTTCTACAAAAAATTTCTTGGTATATGTGGTTCCTCAAATGGTGAAGGTTTAAGACCTGATAAGGCAGAAGTAGAAAACTTATTTGAATCTGAGTATACTTTGTTACACTTGTCTGTGCATTGAATATCTTAGAGCCATGAATGATTAAGCATGATTTTGGCATCTTACAACCCTGATTGGGTTTACACAGATCATTCAAAGCATGACAAGATTGATATTTTATTATGCCACAATTGTTATCTATTCTGCCCAGCATCAAAGTGAAATGGTTCTATTGTCCATGGTCTTGGAGTTTGGTTTCAAACACAAGACAAAACACTCATTAGTTGCAGAACCTAGAGGCACATATGATTCCAAAGAATTCATATCAGCATTGAGCAGCCTAAGCATCTCTATCAACATTTAAAGACTATGAGAGGATAAGGAGCAGTAGTCCAAGCAGTGTCGAACACTGTATGTTATGTTCATATCTCTGTATCCAGCTCCGATACCATTTCAAGCTTATAGCTCTGATAACATACAGTGTTCGACACTGCTTCGACTTTTATCAGATGTTGGTGTTGTGTATGTTTTATTAAGGATTGGAAAGACATTATCTAGCATGTAAGACAATGACTAGAAACAATGAATATTCTAAGTTTCTAACTAGGTTAAAACATCAAAAGGCAGCAAGTAGTTCTATCATTTCTATTGTTAAAAAAAAAAAAAAAAAAAAAAAAAAAAAAAAAACCAAACAAACAAACAAAAAACACTGCAATGCTGCAATCTCAAAATGTGACTTAGAATGCAATGTTAGAAAGATAGTATATGCACACAGCATATAACACACTTTTACCGTCAACTCTTAACATAAAAATATAAAATGGAGAGACAAGAGATTACACAATCAATTTTTATATGCATTCACACCATACTTCTCTCATTATAGACTAGAATTTATTGTATTACTTTAAAGTAGGCCATATTAGAACCCCATCAAATTTCCTATCCAATTAAACACAACATAAAATCCAATGCAAAAATGATTTAAAATGGCTCAAACTGATCAACTCTTCTCAATAGCCAAGTTTATTCATATTTTTCCGAATACAAATATAAGCAATACATGGATAACCACTAACACCAAGTATTACTCAAAGGGATGTATATTAACTTTGGCTCAAATGAAAAGAACTCAAATATTATATTAGTGAAGATGCTAATCGTGAATCAAACACATGTAGAGTATAAACAGGCGCACAATGGCATATCCAAATGCATAAGCCTCTAAAAATGCAAAAACATAGGCATATCCAAATGCATAAGCCTCTAAAAATGCAAAAACATAGACGTATCCAAATGCATAAGCCTCTAAAAATGCAAAAACATAGACGCTATGTGTTTGATTCACGATTAGCAAGTATTACTCAAAGGGATGTATATTAACTTTGGCTTAAATGAAAAGAACTCAAATATTATATCAGTGAAGATGCTAATCGTGAATCAAACACATGTAGAGTATAAACAGGCGCACAATGGCATATCCAAATGCATAAGCCTCTAAAAATGCAAAAACATAGGCATATCCAAATGCATAAGCCTCTAAAAATGCAAAAACATAGACGTATCCAAATGCATAAGCCTCTAAAAATGCAAAAACATAGACGATTTTCGGGCAGCATTTTTTATTCAAAGGGGACAGAGCTTTAGAGGGTGGATAGTGAATCCAAGGTCCAGTTTGGACTTTCCCACAAGTCATAACATTGTCCTTCCTTTGCTCTCTTTAAGCAAGGACATATTGAAGTTTGTTGAATTTGCATCTTCAGTCCAATTTTGTTGTCAAAATTAAATTCCATGAATACCAACAATGACGCCAATGAAAGAAAGTATGGAAAAAAGTATTAGGATCAACTATCTACAGGAACACATAGAGGCAAACAATGGTCGGGTGTTCATGCTCTTTAGAGAAAAATGCATATCTAGGCTTTATATGAAATAATAATTTAAGGAAGAAAAATGTAAGCAACTAAGCATGCAAAGCGTTGATCTTAGCTTACTTGTGAGCCGTGGCACAAAGAGGGTGATGTGGTTGGGGACTAGGGGAGAGAGAGTGGTGTGAGCCATTACGTCTCAAATTGAAATCTTTTTAGTTGCTACAATACAGCTTGCAATTGAATGTCGTGTTTTAGTATCTCTCTAAATAGGTAGTAATCTGTTTAATAGACAAAATTTAATGTTCCCTCCATCCCATTTGTATGTCATATTTCTTTTATGGGATGTTCAAAAAGACCAATCATTATCAAATTTCAAATGACACTTAATGCAAAACTTTCCAAAATACCTTTCATTATAAAAGATAAAGAATGCAAATATGCAATGATAGAGGTAGACCCTTCATTACTTCTTTTTAGCTAAAGCATGGGGTAAATACAATAAATGAATTTCTCTTAAATTCTCTCTCAATTAAATGGAATAATTTTTTGAACATCACGTAAAAGAAATACGACATAAAAAGGGATGCAAGGAACACTAAACTTTGTGCATTGAATGGATTACTGCCTAGTTATATATTTAGAGAGAAAGAGATAAACTAAAACACGATAACCACTACAAGCTCAGTTTCGGCAACTAAAAAGATTCCAATTTGAGACGTAATGGCTCACGCTACTCTCTCTCCCCCATCCCTAGCCACGTTACTCTCTTTGTGCCACGAGTAAGCTCACCGCTTTGCATGAAACTCTTTGTGCCACGAGTAAGCTCACCGCTTTGCATGAAAACAACTCAAGTATTTTATCTATACATATATTTTTCTTCCTTAAATTATTATATAAATCCTAGAGAAACATTTTTCATTGAAAAAACCTGAATACCCAAGTAACCAAACCATCATTTGCTTCCATGTGTTCCTGCAGATCGTTCATCCTAATGCTTTTTTCCATACTTGCTTTCACTAGTGTTATTGTTGGTATTCATGGAATCCTGACAACAAAAGTGGATTGGAGATACAAAATCAGCAACCTCCAATATGTCCTTGCTGCAAGAGATCAAAGGAAAGACCAAGTTATGACTAGTGGGGAAGTCCAAACTAGACTTGGATTCACCAACCGTCGGGCAGCGCTCTGGCCAACTCCATCCACTTTGCATAAAAAATATCCTTCTATAGTGAAAATTGCCTCTGTTTTTGCATTTATTCTAGCATATGTGTTTAGATATGCCTTTACGCGCCTGTTTATATTCTACCTCGATTTTGTTCATGACGAGCATGTTCATCGAGCACACAACACATGCTTAATATGCACACATCAAAATGCTCTATATGCACACGCGGGTTTTTAATTCCCCTAATTAATCTCATCAATAGATCTATTTTTTTAATGTACCAGTTTGTTCTCTATTATATTTTCAATGCAGACTCTTAACATGACCATTAGTATATTAATATATAAACATTTATCACATGGACAGTTGGACACTAATGTATTACCATATGAAAGTAGAGTATTATACTATTACAATTGGAATATTATTAATAAGGTGCATGAGTGCATCTAGCAACACGCATCCATGTCTTACTCTATATTGGATAGTCAGGAAATGAAAGACTACTCATTGTATACACTGTCCGCAAAAAGTGGGCACTCAATGACCAAAGCAATGTGAAATTATTTAGTGCATCATTTTTACAAACGTCATAGTTATATTGCTCTTCAAGATATAAAACAAAAAAAATGAAGAACAAAAATGAAATGTGAAACATTGGAAGATAACAAAAAAAAGAAGGGGGAGGGGGGGCAGGAAACTAACATAGTAACATGGTAGTTTACCATTTCCAAAGGAGTGTTGTTCAATATCCATGGCTCATAATGCAAATTTCAAGGTGCCACTCTGTTTCCACCAAGGTTGAATATATCTCAGAAGGCTAGTATATCCCCACCTAGTTCGCCAGAAGGACTCAAAGTCCAGAATTTTCTGAATTATTCTAAGTTTCTAAAAGACCAACAGAGAGAAAAGATGCCAAAATTAATAATAAAATAAAACACAGGTTGCACAATAAGTTATTTTGAGTGGGAACTATATGCATGCTTGTAACTGTTAAGCTAACAAAAGCACTTAAAAAAGAATTGGATAATGCTGATGGAATATATAGAGGCATCACATCTTCAGATGTGCAACAATCCTCAAGAAACTGCAACTAACAGAACATTTTCACTAAACAACCCATAGAATACATTTCTAACACCAATTTATTGTCCTGGAGTGCCTTAATCAACAAACACATTATTTCAATGGGTTCTTCCTACCAAGTACCAAAGCACACAAAATACATTTGCACATTTATTTTCTAATTCAAGAGAAAACATGATAATAAATTCAGCTGATCTTCATCACTATCACTATCAAATATCAATAATTTCCTTATACCGTAGTTGAATTTTCATTGGGCTTTCTTAGATTGCACTACCAGTCTATCTTGGCAAATTTTTATTTGTAAATCCTGGAACTTCAAAATTGATTTTCTAGATCCTTGAACTCAAGATTTTTTTCTCCCCAAAGCGGTTGTTAACTCTCCCTTATTCAGGGGATATTTCAACAATTCAATCCCTGAACTTCGCTCCTCCTCAAGCTCGACAGACACCCTAAGCTTTGAGGACAATTCAGTTTTCTGTCGCTAAGAGAAGTCATGATACAGTATGATAGTAATAAACTAAACAATTGTTCAGTTTGTAGCTACCATGCAGGTGAACCATAAACAAGAAGTTAAGTTTATTAGGCGATTTATCAAATTACACTCAACAGTCAATCTCGCGTTCAGGAAATTTGAGCGACAAATTGAACTAGGGTTCTCATAAAAAGGAGCATAATCACGATTGCATATGATCGTTAATGGAAAGGGAAGTACGAACCTATGGTTGTCTGTATCAGCGTTGATGAAGATGTTTGAAGCTGCATCCTTTTAGATGACAAGGTTTACGGAGCGACTGAAATGAAAGTCACGTCTAGTTAGTACAATGGGTGTCTATGCACTAGAAGCAAGTAACCAGTTTAACTAATATTTTTGATAATTTGGGAGAAAATGTGACTTTAGAGATTATATAATTTGCTTTAATTTTGTTAAAATTATGCTTTAGTAGTTTCATTTTTAATTAATTTATGTTCAATAATCTTTTAAATGATATAAACTTTTTTTAATACTATCGACTCTATTACAAATTTGTGACTTCTTACTTGAGAGGACCACAACTATGCCGCTCAATTACAAGGTCTTTGGCATGATATAATTTATTTTTAAGAATATAAAATTTATATTTAACAATTTAACAAAATATACAAATACATTAAAACTAAATAAAAGACTTTAAAAAATTAGAAATAACAGCAGGGGTCAAAAAAAAAAAAAAAAAAAAAAAACTAACACACTAAAATGGTGGGAGGTGAACAATGCAGCGCTAACTCCGCTAAGTATGGCGTTGAACTGTTCATTTCTCACCATTTTTTCCCGCATTAGCACGCTCCGAGGAAGTTGTATCATTTTTTTCCCTTTGGTGTTTTGTCTTGCCCGTTGAGATGGTCTTACAGCTCCTCCGTTCCCGCAGTCCTCCACCGCTCCACGCGCCGGGAACTCTTAATCGAAGATTCGTAGATTTACAGCCCATCATAACTCTGCCATCACCACTGTTAATCCTCGCCCGGCACTCCGTAAGGGACTCACGGCGGCATCTCAGGTTCGAACCAATCTTCATTATTGTTCAACTTTATTCAATTATTCTCTTAGTTAGTTTTCCATATTCAATTATTCTCTTAATTATTTCGTATTGTATTTGTATGTATGTAAGTATATGGAAGTATATAATTATTCTCTTTAACACCCCTAGGAAATGGAAGTAAAAAACAAGAGAGGGAAGAAGATTGGAACCGGTAGAAGAAGTAATAATAATAACGGGGCTGTTAAAGTTTGTTGTTATTAGATATTTTCCTTCTTCGGAAATAGAGATTGTAATGGGATTATGCTTGAAAATTAATCAAATTGTTATCTCTTTTCTCTCAATTATCTCTTTACCCTCTCTGCTCTTCTTCTTAGTCCTTCAATTATCTTTTTTTTTATGCTTATATTTACTGTGGCATTACAAATGGTATCAGAGCCCTCATCCATGGAAGCTCAAAACCCTACCACCACGGAAGCTCGAATGGACAAGCTGGAAGCCCATATGATGGAGTTGAGCCGCGAAATTGATACAGGATTTCAAGCTATTCAGGAGAAATTAAGAGTGGAGCTGTCCAATTTCAGAGACGAGGTGATGGAGGCTCTCAGATCCGCTCCTATGGTGGTGGCTCAAACTCCAGGGTTATCTTCAATCCATGGGCAAGATGTTCAAATTCCAAGTGAAGAGCTAGTGAAGATCGACAGAGATTTCGATGTAGTAAAGACAGACCCAAACGTTGAGGTAAGTGACTGGGCTGCTCCTTCTTAGTTGCTAATGACATAATTGGAGGAACTTAGTGACATTAAAGGAAAAATTAAAGTTCAAGTTACTGCTCAAATAGTAGAGTTACCAACCCCTGTTCATTGTGTAGTAATGGTCTAATGGATCATTTGGGTATGCATAAGGTGATGAACTGCGATGAAATTGTTGGGGTGGATTATGTGATTTTGGGTGGAAAATTTTCAGGAGTGAACATTGACTATGCATTTGTTGTAGGAATAGTTTTAACTACTATGGGGTTGGTGGTGAGAGCTGAAGTGGAACAATATGTGTTACATGATGGTCCTAAAATGCCAATGTACAGAGAAACTACTTTTGATCCGGGAGGAATGTTTAAAACTATAGTTCAGGAGTTGTTAATCTTCTTAAATCCTAAAGATATTGGTAAAGTGTTGGTTAAAAATGAAGCATTGCTTGAAAATGGGAATAGACTGGAGAAAGCTCCTAATGGCCTAGTGTGGCAGAGGGTGAACAATGATTTACTGGAAATAAATGAAGGGGGTGAGCTAGTGTCACTGTCTGATATATCAACCGGTGTCATGAATACGCATGCAAGGCTTTTGTTTACTTTAAAGAAAGAAGCTATCAAGAGGAGATGAATCTATGGTTTGAATGAATTTGAGAAGCATGAGGGACTGTCAATTTTTAGATTGATTCTGAATAGGTTTAATGATACACTAGTGAGGATTTTGCTTCTTGTTGCTGTGATATCATTTGATTTTGCTTGGTATGATGGATACAAAGGTGGTGAGAGGGGGATCAATGCGTTTGTGGAGCCTCTGGTGATATTCTTGATTTTGATTGTTAATTCCATAGCAGGGGTTTGGCAGGAGAACAATGCAGGGAAAGCTTTGGAAGCTTTGAAAGAGATCCAGTCCAAGCATGCAACTGTGATTCGCATGGGGAATAAAGCTTCTAGCTTACCTGCTAAGGATGTTGTTCTAGTGGACATTGTTGAGTTGAGTTGATTGATAAAGTGCCGACTGAGTATTGAGTTTAATTGGCTTAACCCTCTAGCTTGAGCAGAGGCCCTTGACTAGAGAGAGTTCTCTGGGCCATTTGCAGAATAGAGATGGTGAGGTTGTTATAGACTCAAATAAGGAGGGGGACACAATTGAAGAAAAACAAGAGAAAGAAACATTTGAAATTGCTACACTGTTGAAGGCCGCAGAATGGAGTAACCTTGAGAAGATACAGCAGCTGCACTTAAAAGCTATAGGGAAGTTATTTGTTCAAGAATTCTGTGTGAACTCTGCTCAAAAAGAAGCAGTACATTTTGAATCAGATGTGCTAAAGAAGTTTGCTGAGGTTGAACCTATATCATGTCACTAACCATTTTCCTTGATTCATCCTTGGGGACAAGGATCTATTAGGGGGAAGGTACTGTAACACCCCGAGGAAATGGAAGTAAAAAAATAAGAGGTGGAAGAAGATTGGAACCGGTAGAAGAAGTAATAATAATAATGGCGCCGTTTCACTCCCTGTTAAGTTTGTTGTTGAGTTGTTATTAGATATTTTCCTTCTTAGTATAAATAGGAAATAGAGATTCTAATGGGGATTATGCTTGGAAATTAATCAAATTGTTATCTCTTTTCTTCTTCTCCCTCTTGCAAATTCTGCTCTTCTTCTTCGTCCTTCAATTCTCTATTTTTTTATGCTTATGTTTACTGGGGCATTACAGTATATTGCCTGAGATGCTTGGTAATTCACTTTCTGAGTTTCTGTTAAGTCTTCCTCATCCAATTGCTAAGTCTTCCTAAGATACGTGAGAATGCTTCCTTACTAATTAGCTAATTTCACATCCCTGAGAAAGTGAGAATGCTGCTTTATCTGATTTAGTGTCATTTTTAATGTTATTTCTCAGTGCAATCAGATTTAGAGTTTGATATAATGATAGTCCACAAGTACTACTTAGACCGTAAATGATAAATGATATATTATACCTAATGAATACGAAATTAGGATTCTAAATTAGTTAATGTGTGTGATGCTTGGGGAAAGAAAGGAGATATAACAGATTAACGGTGTAGTAATCTTACCAATCTATATCGAGACTATATTAACATTGTTCTTCCCAGTGGGCAGTGTCTTCACAAGATTACCAGTGTAGTTATTTAGTTAATGTGTGTCTCTGCTGCTACTTTTTAATTAACAAGAGTCTTGTTAATTGATTAGGAGTTAAATATCTATATATTATCTCTGTATATTTTCAGATTTCTCCAATTTTGTCAAAAATAATTTGCAAATGAGATTAACTAATGATTTGAATATATATTATTTGATTAGGAGTTAATCATCTATATATTATCTCTGAACTCCCGGTTTCCTGGACATGGCAACCTTTGTGTTTAAATCTCTGCAACGACTTTCTTTGATAATATCCTTGTACTCTTAGTTTCCTGGACATGTTCTCTCTGGTGCAATAATGGTCTGTGAGAATTATGGTGTCTGTTATTTACAATGCCTGAATGATTGCTTTTCTGTGTAGTAGACTGTGCTGAATGTTTAGTTCATTGCTGATTTGATCTTGTCTTTGTGGGTAATGTAACTTCAGTCTAAAGCCATTTGATTGCTTGGTTAGTACTACAAGATCAATCTTTTACCGAGTTATTATGTTATGCTACAGAACTCGGTCTTTTTTCTTTACAGCAAAGCAAAACCAGGATAGAACTTGTAACGTTTTATCTACATAACTCAGTGACTTCTATATCATATTCTGCGTACAGCGGATTTTTCATAACATCTTGAAAGGAAAGGGAAGAAGGACGAAGGTGGTTCTTACTTTGTCCTTCTTCCCTTTCAAGATTTTATATTGTCAGTCTCATGTTGGAAGAGAAAAGAAAGAAAAAGACTCAATTTTGTTTCAAAATCGTCAACCTCTAAAAGACTAAAACCAGTCCCAATTTTGTTTCAAAATTGTCAACCTCTAAAAGACTAAAACTAGTATAATGAGAGGCTTTAAACAACTTAGAAGTTGAAATAGGCAATAAATAATGCTGAAAATTAACCTTTAATAGTTTAATTTAGCCTAATATAATTCAAAAATACCAAATAAGTAATGTAAAATAAAAATTAAAGGAATAAAAATCAGCATCAAAGTGGCATAATTCTCCATTCTATTTCAAGCTATCTTTATCTTTTAAAATCATTTCATTATTCTTCAATCAGATTTAAAGTTTTCTCATATGAATATAAGACAAGTCTTGATAGGATTGATTTTGAGATTCATTTAACTTAGATACGCTAAGATGGACAATCCTTATATCGTGGACTAGAGTTCACAATGCACTGTGGACTTTGGTACATGTGTATCTGTCTTGTATTGTGAATTTTTGTGCCTCATGTTATAAAATTATGTATCTTAAAGGTATGAAATTTTTACTTGAAACAAATTAATAGTTGTGCAACACACAATATATAGTGCCTTATGTTATGAATTTGTGTGTCTAGTGCTGTGAAATTTGAACATAAATTCTGCACTTAAATCATATTTGAAAATAAGTTAATATATAACATGTGTGTGTCTTGTGTTGTGATTTTTTGTAACTTGTGTTATGAAATTTTATACCTTAATGCATGAATTTTGTACCTATAATAGATTAGTAGACTCACAATATGGAAAATCAGAAAAATTGCTGAATTCATTAAAATCTAAAGATCAAAACAACATCGTTTCGATTTAGAGACCACAATACTATGTGGACCTTGATCCACGATATAAATTGCCTAAGATGGAGGTTTACATCATCAATTCATCATGGTTTGGACTTTGGACCTTCTCTGCACATTATTTGAAGTAGATTAATTAATTGCTTTTGAGTTATTGAAAGCTTGTTGGATCTTCTTTAAAAAAAAAAAAAAAAAAAAAAACTTGTTATGGGCCCTAGTAATTGGGCTTTGGGGTTTGTTCTTAATGGCAAATTTTACTGTGGACCATGATTTATGTAGCATCATGGACCATGAGCTATGTATCACTTTAATTACATTTCAGTTTCATTTGACAATATTGCTATATTTTTTAGTTTCATTTTCTTTTCACACTAGTTTCATTTGATAATATACATTATTGCTTGAACTCTATTTTTTTGTTTCATTTCCCCGCGCACTAGTTTATGATCAAAGCTTTGAATGATGCAGAAGATGGTGGATGAATCAGACACTAGAGTTTTGGGATCATTTGATGCTGAAGCTGCTAAGCTTCAGGCCTTGGTGTATAAAGCTATTAATAATCTGGAAAGTAATAAGAATAAGAAGGAAATCAAAATTCCAGCCAATGAGAAAAAGAATCCGTTGTTTTGGAACGAGGAGGAAATGAAGGCACATAAGGCTAAACGGCAGAAAGAAATTGAATTATTGGATTGGCAAACTGAATTAATGGAGTGGCAAGTTGGATTTATGAGTCTGAAAGATGAATTAATGGAGGAGAACCTCGCAATTTTGAAGGAAGCAGGTCCAAGCCGGAGATGGCAAAGAAAGAAATAGGTGAAGGGTAAGAATGATGACACATTTGGCTTCAAAGTGGAGTGGCAATTGGTGACTGGATATTGCTCTAGCTAGCAACAACTGTGATCTACCTGAGAAATGCCAGGAAAACATAGATCGGTAGTTCAACAAAATAGGAAGCAAAGTTGCATTTATAAATTGATTAACGTAAGTCTGTAATCTCTCATGAATCTCTAAACTACCATTACAATGCCTTAAATTGCAAGGCCTTTTAGATTCCAATTTGGGCTCTCTATATGAATTGTAGAACTTTTGAGATATGAATTTACAGAACGCTATATGAATCTAATGGAAGCAGACTGTCTCTAGGTTATCAAAGGAATCCAGAACAATTTTATGTTGTCTTCCTGTGATTTAATTATTAATGATGTAAGTAAAGGAGTCAACTAGAGGATTTGCAAACTTCAGCCTTTTGTTTGCCAAGTGGTCAGTGAATCAACTATCATTGTCTGACTGTTGTTTGCTTTGATTCCCCATTTTCTTTTCTTGTTCATGTACTTCAGTTTGACATGAATTAATAAAAATTTTGTGATTTTTACTCATATATATATAATATTATAAGAAAAATATATGGTAACCCACAATTTTAAAAAATAAAAATAAAAACAATACTTATATATGCTTTTAAGCAGTATTGACTCTTTGTGATTCAACCTAGTACTAAAAACAAAAAAAAGTTTGTAGAGTTTTGGTATGGAAAAAATGTCTGTAGAATTTAGGCATATAAATAAAATTGTGAAGTTTAAACAAGAAGAAAATAAATTTCTAGAGTTAAGGCTAGAAGAAACAATTTATTAAGTTTATATCGGGAGTAGGGGTGTAAATGAGCCGAGCGGTTCGCGAGCCGCTCGGTCAAAGCTCGGCTCGAGCTTGGTCAAATTCGAGCTGGAGTCGAACTCAAGCGGCTCGTTTAATAATCGAGTCGAGCTCGAGTTATACTGTCTTAGGCTCGTGGCTCGTCGAGCCGCGACTGCACTTATAATAAGAGACTTTGAATCAAAACATCCTTATGTCAATGACGGAGAAGAAATGATTAAAATAGCTGAAAATTACTTAGGCGGAACTGCTAGAGCAGCATGGGAAGCTTTTAAACTAAAATTTCCTGATAAGCTTGCAGAATTAGCAATGCAAGGAAATAGTATACACAACTTTGCTTATCAAATACACACACTTCTCACTGGAAGAGAAGCAAACACAGGCTTAACTATAAGGCAAGCAGAAGCCATGAGAGATCTAGAACAAATCCAATTGTATGATTGGCATAAGGTTATAGATTTCTTAATAGACTTTTTATCACTAGCTTGCACCTCTGGAAACTATTTCTCTAAAGACCTTGGAGAAAGACTTTTTTCAAAATTACCTGGACCTTTAGGAAAAGAAATCCATGATTCTTGGAACTTAATACCTAAAGAAGAACTTTTTGATAACATGGGAACTAGAATTCAACATGTTATTAGTGAACTTAANTGGGGACAAGGATCTATTAGGGGGAAGGTACTGTAACACCCCGAGGAAATGGAAGTAAAAAAATAAGAGGTGGAAGAAGATTGGAACCGGTAGAAGAAGTAATAATAATAATGGCGCCGTTTCACTCCCTGTTAAGTTTGTTGTTGAGTTGTTATTAGATATTTTCCTTCTTAGTATAAATAGGAAATAGAGATTCTAATGGGGATTATGCTTGGAAATTAATCAAATTGTTATCTCTTTTCTTCTTCTCCCTCTTGCAAATTCTGCTCTTCTTCTTCGTCCTTCAATTCTCTATTTTTTTATGCTTATGTTTACTGGGGCATTACAGTATATTGCCTGAGATGCTTGGTAATTCACTTTCTGAGTTTCTGTTAAGTCTTCCTCATCCAATTGCTAAGTCTTCCTAAGATACGTGAGAATGCTTCCTTACTAATTAGCTAATTTCACATCCCTGAGAAAGTGAGAATGCTGCTTTATCTGATTTAGTGTCATTTTTAATGTTATTTCTCAGTGCAATCAGATTTAGAGTTTGATATAATGATAGTCCACAAGTACTACTTAGACCGTAAATGATAAATGATATATTATACCTAATGAATACGAAATTAGGATTCTAAATTAGTTAATGTGTGTGATGCTTGGGGAAAGAAAGGAGATATAACAGATTAACGGTGTAGTAATCTTACCAATCTATATCGAGACTATATTAACATTGTTCTTCCCAGTGGGCAGTGTCTTCACAAGATTACCAGTGTAGTTATTTAGTTAATGTGTGTCTCTGCTGCTACTTTTTAATTAACAAGAGTCTTGTTAATTGATTAGGAGTTAAATATCTATATATTATCTCTGTATATTTTCAGATTTCTCCAATTTTGTCAAAAATAATTTGCAAATGAGATTAACTAATGATTTGAATATATATTATTTGATTAGGAGTTAATCATCTATATATTATCTCTGAACTCCCGGTTTCCTGGACATGGCAACCTTTGTGTTTAAATCTCTGCAACGACTTTCTTTGATAATATCCTTGTACTCTTAGTTTCCTGGACATGTTCTCTCTGGTGCAATAATGGTCTGTGAGAATTATGGTGTCTGTTATTTACAATGCCTGAATGATTGCTTTTCTGTGTAGTAGACTGTGCTGAATGTTTAGTTCATTGCTGATTTGATCTTGTCTTTGTGGGTAATGTAACTTCAGTCTAAAGCCATTTGATTGCTTGGTTAGTACTACAAGATCAATCTTTTACCGAGTTATTATGTTATGCTACAGAACTCGGTCTTTTTTCTTTACAGCAAAGCAAAACCAGGATAGAACTTGTAACGTTTTATCTACATAACTCAGTGACTTCTATATCATATTCTGCGTACAGCGGATTTTTCATAACATCTTGAAAGGAAAGGGAAGAAGGACGAAGGTGGTTCTTACTTTGTCCTTCTTCCCTTTCAAGATTTTATATTGTCAGTCTCATGTTGGAAGAGAAAAGAAAGAAAAAGACTCAATTTTGTTTCAAAATCGTCAACCTCTAAAAGACTAAAACCAGTCCCAATTTTGTTTCAAAATTGTCAACCTCTAAAAGACTAAAACTAGTATAATGAGAGGCTTTAAACAACTTAGAAGTTGAAATAGGCAATAAATAATGCTGAAAATTAACCTTTAATAGTTTAATTTAGCCTAATATAATTCAAAAATACCAAATAAGTAATGTAAAATAAAAATTAAAGGAATAAAAATCAGCATCAAAGTGGCATAATTCTCCATTCTATTTCAAGCTATCTTTATCTTTTAAAATCATTTCATTATTCTTCAATCAGATTTAAAGTTTTCTCATATGAATATAAGACAAGTCTTGATAGGATTGATTTTGAGATTCATTTAACTTAGATACGCTAAGATGGACAATCCTTATATCGTGGACTAGAGTTCACAATGCACTGTGGACTTTGGTACATGTGTATCTGTCTTGTATTGTGAATTTTTGTGCCTCATGTTATAAAATTATGTATCTTAAAGGTATGAAATTTTTACTTGAAACAAATTAATAGTTGTGCAACACACAATATATAGTGCCTTATGTTATGAATTTGTGTGTCTAGTGCTGTGAAATTTGAACATAAATTCTGCACTTAAATCATATTTGAAAATAAGTTAATATATAACATGTGTGTGTCTTGTGTTGTGATTTTTTGTAACTTGTGTTATGAAATTTTATACCTTAATGCATGAATTTTGTACCTATAATAGATTAGTAGACTCACAATATGGAAAATCAGAAAAATTGCTGAATTCATTAAAATCTAAAGATCAAAACAACATCGTTTCGATTTAGAGACCACAATACTATGTGGACCTTGATCCACGATATAAATTGCCTAAGATGGAGGTTTACATCATCAATTCATCATGGTTTGGACTTTGGACCTTCTCTGCACATTATTTGAAGTAGATTAATTAATTGCTTTTGAGTTATTGAAAGCTTGTTGGATCTTCTTTAAAAAAAAAAAAAAAAAAAAAAACTTGTTATGGGCCCTAGTAATTGGGCTTTGGGGTTTGTTCTTAATGGCAAATTTTACTGTGGACCATGATTTATGTAGCATCATGGACCATGAGCTATGTATCACTTTAATTACATTTCAGTTTCATTTGACAATATTGCTATATTTTTTAGTTTCATTTTCTTTTCACACTAGTTTCATTTGATAATATACATTATTGCTTGAACTCTATTTTTTTGTTTCATTTCCCCGCGCACTAGTTTATGATCAAAGCTTTGAATGATGCAGAAGATGGTGGATGAATCAGACACTAGAGTTTTGGGATCATTTGATGCTGAAGCTGCTAAGCTTCAGGCCTTGGTGTATAAAGCTATTAATAATCTGGAAAGTAATAAGAATAAGAAGGAAATCAAAATTCCAGCCAATGAGAAAAAGAATCCGTTGTTTTGGAACGAGGAGGAAATGAAGGCACATAAGGCTAAACGGCAGAAAGAAATTGAATTATTGGATTGGCAAACTGAATTAATGGAGTGGCAAGTTGGATTTATGAGTCTGAAAGATGAATTAATGGAGGAGAACCTCGCAATTTTGAAGGAAGCAGGTCCAAGCCGGAGATGGCAAAGAAAGAAATAGGTGAAGGGTAAGAATGATGACACATTTGGCTTCAAAGTGGAGTGGCAATTGGTGACTGGATATTGCTCTAGCTAGCAACAACTGTGATCTACCTGAGAAATGCCAGGAAAACATAGATCGGTAGTTCAACAAAATAGGAAGCAAAGTTGCATTTATAAATTGATTAACGTAAGTCTGTAATCTCTCATGAATCTCTAAACTACCATTACAATGCCTTAAATTGCAAGGCCTTTTAGATTCCAATTTGGGCTCTCTATATGAATTGTAGAACTTTTGAGATATGAATTTACAGAACGCTATATGAATCTAATGGAAGCAGACTGTCTCTAGGTTATCAAAGGAATCCAGAACAATTTTATGTTGTCTTCCTGTGATTTAATTATTAATGATGTAAGTAAAGGAGTCAACTAGAGGATTTGCAAACTTCAGCCTTTTGTTTGCCAAGTGGTCAGTGAATCAACTATCATTGTCTGACTGTTGTTTGCTTTGATTCCCCATTTTCTTTTCTTGTTCATGTACTTCAGTTTGACATGAATTAATAAAAATTTTGTGATTTTTACTCATATATATATAATATTATAAGAAAAATATATGGTAACCCACAATTTTAAAAAATAAAAATAAAAACAATACTTATATATGCTTTTAAGCAGTATTGACTCTTTGTGATTCAACCTAGTACTAAAAACAAAAAAAAGTTTGTAGAGTTTTGGTATGGAAAAAATGTCTGTAGAATTTAGGCATATAAATAAAATTGTGAAGTTTAAACAAGAAGAAAATAAATTTCTAGAGTTAAGGCTAGAAGAAACAATTTATTAAGTTTATATCGGGAGTAGGGGTGTAAATGAGCCGAGCGGTTCGCGAGCCGCTCGGTCAAAGCTCGGCTCGAGCTTGGTCAAATTCGAGCTGGAGTCGAACTCAAGCGGCTCGTTTAATAATCGAGTCGAGCTCGAGTTATACTGTCTTAGGCTCGTGGCTCGTCGAGCCGCGACTGCACTTATAATAAGAGACTTTGAATCAAAACATCCTTATGTCAATGACGGAGAAGAAATGATTAAAATAGCTGAAAATTACTTAGGCGGAACTGCTAGAGCAGCATGGGAAGCTTTTAAACTAAAATTTCCTGATAAGCTTGCAGAATTAGCAATGCAAGGAAATAGTATACACAACTTTGCTTATCAAATACACACACTTCTCACTGGAAGAGAAGCAAACACAGGCTTAACTATAAGGCAAGCAGAAGCCATGAGAGATCTAGAACAAATCCAATTGTATGATTGGCATAAGGTTATAGATTTCTTAATAGACTTTTTATCACTAGCTTGCACCTCTGGAAACTATTTCTCTAAAGACTTAGGAGAAAGACTTTTTTCAAAATTACCTGGACCTTTAGGAAAAGAAATCCATGATTCTTGGAACTTAATACCTAAAGAAGAACTTTTTGATAACATGGGAACTAGAATTCAGCATGTTATTAGTGAACTTAAAACTAGATGTACTTATATACAAATCCAGAGAGACTTAAAACAAAAGAATGTAGGTTTTTGTAAAAATATCTACACTCCACAACAATATGGGAGACATCCTGATGATCCAACTCCCAGAAGACAACCTGCGAAACCTAAAAGAAACTATGTTAAAAGAAAATACATAAGAAAATCAACTGCTAAAAAACCTTATCTTAATAAAGACAAACATGTTACTAAATACAATCCAAACAAAAATTACAAGAAAACAATAACTTGTTATGCTTGTCAAAAACCTGGACACTTATCCTCTGTTTGCCCAAACAGAAATAACTTATTTAATGAAGAAGCAAACTTAGTAAACACCATTAATGAAGATATACTTGAAATTACATCTGATATTTCAGATACTTCAGAAATCTGGAGTATATGTTCTTTAGAAGGATTTGAAACCAAAGAGGTTGAAATTCCTGAAGAAGAAGACTCACTTAATATCCTTATGGATAGACTAAATAATTGGAACTATGGAATGTAAACATTCCTGGAAACATAGGTCAGGTAGTGACAACATTTGTTGTCATATCTGTAAATGGTATCCAGCCTTCGACAGAAGATGGAAATGCCAAACTTGTCTTAAACAAATTTGTAATAATTGTATTACAAAAAACTTCAATATATCTATCCCAGAAAATACTACATTTAATAATACTCAATGGGAAAACCAAAAAATAAAAACTTTGGAAAACCAAGTAACTACTTTAGAAAACAAAATGGCTAAAATTGAAGAAAAACTTGAAAAAATACTTGAACTCTTAGAAAAAAGAAAACAAGTAATAACTGAAACTGATCTCAAAATAACTGAGATAACTACTGAAGAACAAAACATAATTAATACTCAAACTGAAAAAACTTGTAGCACAAATATACCTTTGGTATGTAATAATACAAGAATAACCCAAGTAATTATTCCATCCAAACTTTCAATACATGGAATAGATTTACTTGTACCAATACTTGTTGATACTGGAGCTACTTCTTCAACGATTGATTCTGGAATATTACCAGAAACAATTAAACAAAAAATTGTTAAAGTTACTCCTGTTAAATCTACTCAATTTGATGGTACTCAAGTATCCATAGATACTCAACTTAAAAATATACAAGCCAAATTTCAAACCAACTGCAATACTTGGTCGGAATCTTTTTATTGGCCAAAACTTTGGGTAAGAACACTTAAAAACCATAATGTTCCTGTAATTATGGGACTAGATTTCATACTTTATAATAATGGCCAAATGACCATTAACAAAGACTACTTAACTATTAGTAGGAATTGTTTCCAAATTCCTATTATTTCAAACTTCCCTGCTAAAATTTTTGAAACTAAAATATTAGACTCCTGTAAATGCAGTAACAATAAAGATTGTAACTGTATAAATACTGAAGAGTTACAAGATTTTCCAGAACATCTAGAGAATCTTGAGGGAATTGAATTAAACTTACATCTGGTAGAAACTACTAATTTTAAAAAGGAATTAAGGGAAAATGACTTAGAAAACACTAATTTTAAAAAGGAATTAAGGGAAAATGACTTAGAAAACTTGGTTAGAAGACTTGAAAAAATAGAAATTATAGGAGAAAATCCTGTAAAATTCTGGGAAAAGAACAAAACTGAATGTAAACTTGAAATCATTAACCCAGATATAACTATCAAATCCCAAAACTTTAAATATGGACCTTGGGAACAAGATGAGTTTAAAATGCACATTGACCAACTTTTAAAACTTGGTATTATAGTAAGATCAACTTCTAGACACAGAACTCCTGCTTTTATAGTCCAAAGATCAACTTCTAGACACAGAACTCCTGCTTTTATAGTCCAGAAAGAAGCAGAAAAGAAATGTGGTCAATCCAGAATGGTATTTGACTACAGAAGACTTAATGATAATACTTATGAAGATGGGTATTGTATCCCTGACAAAGATACTTTAATTAACAAAATACAAAATAGAAACTGGTTTTCAAAATTCGACTTGAAATCTGGATTTTGGCAAGTAAAAATGCATCCAGAAAGCATAGAATGGACAGCCTTTTCATGTCCATTAGGACTTTTTGAATGGAAAGTAATGCCATTTGGACTTAAAAACACTCCTCAAAAATTTCAAAGAATGATGGATGAATTTTTTAAGGATTGTTATGACTTTACTTGCATCTATATAGACGATATACTTGTTTTTTCAAAAACTAAAGAAGAGCATAGAGCCCATCTTTACACTATCTTTACTATTTTTGAAAAATATGGACTTATTGTTTCTAAAAAGAAAATGGAACTTTGTAAAAACCATATTTCTTTTTTAGGAGCTGAGATAGGAGAAGGCACTATTAAACTTCAACCACATATTTCTAGGAAGATACTTGAATTCCCAGATAAACTTGAAAACTTAAAACAATTACAATCCTTTCTAGGATTAGTAAATTACACTAGACCTTATTTTAAAGATCTTGCAAAACTCACTACACCACTTTACAATAAATCACAAACTAAAGGATATAGAAACTTTAATGACCAAGACATTAAAATTGTTCAACAAATAAAAGAAAAAATCCAACAACTTGAACCTATGGCTTTGCCATTAGATTCAGACTACTTAATAGTACAAACTGATGGAAGTAAAGATGGATGGGGAGGAATACTTATTAAGAAACCAACTGAATATTCTCCTAAATCTACTGAAAAACTCTGTAGATACACTTCTGGTGTATTTAAGGAAAAAGGATACTTAACTTCTATGGATTATGAACTACTTGCTATTATTTATGTTCTAGAAAAATTTTCACTTTTTATACTTTCAAGAAAATTTTTTACTATAAGGACAGATTGCGAGTCCATAGTAAAATTTGCAGACACTAAAAATGAAAGGAAACTTACTGCAAACAGATGGCTCAAATTCAGAGAATTTGTGCTAACTAGAGGTTTCCATATTAAATGGGAACATACTAAAGGAAAAGATAATAGACTTGCCGATATCCTTTCCAGAAACATTCTAGACTATAAACTGTATGATCCTCCATAAATCATTTTAACAATTTGTCTAAAGTTTTGCAGAACTTTTCTAGACTTCACTATGGAGAAAACTTTCAAGGTGGACAGGTATGAACTTGCTGTTATTCCTGAAAGGAATCAGTTCAAAACTCCACTTCGTGAGAAACTTACTGAAGAAGAGCAATGCTNGAAACATTTTAGATTACAAACTTTATGATCCTCCATAAATCAATTTAACAATTTGTCTAAAGTTTTGCAGAACTTTTCTAGACTTTACTATGGAGAAAACTTTTAAGGTGGACAGATACGAACTTGCTGTTATTCCTGAAAGGAATCAGTTCAAAACACCACTTCGTGAGAAACTTACTGAAGAAGAGCAATGCTTGGTTGACAATATTTGGAGCTTGTCAACTATAGCCCAATCCTCTGGAAGGAAGGCTACTTGCGTAAACTACTTAATTCAACTTTTGGTCTCTGGAAGACATAAGACCAAGAAACCATTTACTTGTTATGCACTTTATACTGGTAAGAATGCTGGTTTATACTTAACTTGGGAAGAAATGATCACTGAACTTGAAGAACTTAAGAAAGATCCAAA